>NC_089229.1:68703873-69010385 GCF_963924675.1 Phocoena phocoena
CTTTACAATGGAATTTAAAGCAACAATTTCAAAGTTATTATCCCTAAATAATTTAAAGATAATTAAGAAATGGAAATGAAGCCTCATTCACTAAAGCTGTGCTTATCATAGCATCCATAATTTAGTTATTCATTTCTGAATTGGTTTTTCACAGAGATATGCTTTTCTAAGTGGAAACTTGCCAAGTTTTACATGTAGGTAAATGTACATTTGTGTATTTGGAGGCCTGATGAGTGCTTTCCAGTGTCAAGCATAAGTACAGCCTGCCCCTACCTGTTGAGCTTCTGCTGTGTATCCCCTTGTTGGCAAAGTTTCAGCCTCACTGTTCTCTGTCACTCAAACCTGCCAAGCTTTTCCCCGTCACTGGGCCTTTCAGTCACCACTCTTCTGTTTGCAGTGTTCTCCCAGAGTTTTCCATGGCTACCCCCTCGTTATTCTAGCCTCAGCCTAGAGTGCCTCCCCCCACCCTCTGGGATTCTCTGTCTCCTTGCCTTATTTTCTTTATTGCACTTGTTACCACCAGGCATATTACATTTTTATTATCTGTCTTTTCCCATGTAAGTATGAATTCTTTGAAGGCAGGGATTTCATCATGCTCACCTCTGTATCTCTAGCCCCTAGAACTCTGCCTACTCATTAAGTATTTTTCAGCTGTCTTGTAGGGTTTATCAGAATTGGTGTATGATCACTAGCACAGTGCATTGTGTTAAGGCATGAACTGTGGAGCCAGCCTAACTGGGTTCACATCTTGGTCCTGTCACTTACTAGGTGGTAAGACTTGGACAAGGTACTTAACCTCACTGTTCCTCATTCATCTCAGGAACATGGGGATAATAATAACTTACCTCAGTTATTATTAGGTGGAAATAAATTATAAGTGTATATGAATGATGTCTGCTGTATAGAACCAAGTTAGTTATTGAAATTATGATAAATGCCTACCCTCGATGATTTAGCCTCACCAAACTAGAGAAAGAGATTTATTGATCAGAGCTGACCATTTGAGGGATTCTTTCCACTCTCTTGACTACCAGTGGGTGCAAGTTCTTTCTGTTTCATCCCTTGCTGTCTTAGCAGCTGCACGAAGATATTATTTAATCTTCTGAAGTTATCGCTTTGACTCTCCTTCCTCCTCCCATTTCTCTTCAAACCTGTTGATAATTCACCAATGGAGCCCTTCTCAGAATGTTTTCAAGTGCCTAAGATAAATTACAAAATAAACCAATTTTATTGAAATACAGTTATCAGGATATTAAAAATAGTTATGTAAAATTTTACCTATTATCACATTAAATAAGATCTAATAACAGAGTTGTTGAGCATAAACAATATTTTGAGATCTCAAACATCTTCACGTGATGAAAATATCTGCTCTCCACTGGCAACATCACTGGGATTTGTTGCCTACATTCACAGTTGAAGAAAATTCTAACTTTCAGTTATAGGTTCATGGTAATAAAAATGCAATTTTTTTTCTCACCTGCTTATGGACTCTTTTTATTATAACATCCCTACATTCAAGAGTTCATATTCTAGCTCCAGCTTGCGAGTCCAGATTTGTCCTACTTCTCTGCTCAACATAAGCTGAGTTTACAAAAAGTAGGAAATAATCTCTTTCTTGGTTTAACAGATATTTATTGTGTACCACGCTGGCTGTGTGTCAGGTACTGTATAAGGCAGTGTAAATTCAGGGCTAGGTCTCTTCCTGTATGAAGCCTGTCTAATGAGGGAGAACAGTTATAAATAGCAAACGAATATATAAATACAGCATTGTAAGTGCTCTGAAGAAGTCAAACAGTAGTAAACTCTAAAAAAGTAATACATTGTCAGGATTAGGGGTAGGGATGTGGTTACCTAGTTAGCTGGTAAAGGAAAAACTTTCTGGGTAGCTGCTATTTGAAGCTGAGAATTGAACGATGAGATGGAGTCCACCAGGCAGGGGGCGGTGGCAGAAATATGAGGTGAAGGGTGGGAATTGGGAACAGTGTATATGAAGTACCTGAAGTGAAAAGGATGCTATACCTAGTCCATCCTGAATCCATCTGCTTTCTCCCACCTCTACCTGTACTGTTTCTAATGAATCCTTCTAGCATTTCTTCCAGGCAAATAGAAATATTTAGTGTTTTTTCCTTCCTTTATTACACAAATGGTAGTATACTATACATCCTGTTTTACAGTTTTATATTTTGGTATAATAATTGTATTGGAGGTCTTTCCATACCACTACATAAAATGTTTATTCTTTTTGGTCTATAACAACAAGATATTCCATTATATGGTTATACCATAGTTTATGTAAATATACTTTTTAACAGTGGACTATTGAATTGGTTCCAATATTTTGCTGTTAAAAACAGTGCTGTAGTTAGTAACCTTAATTATGTTAGCTCAACATGTGTGGAAATGTACAGTATCTGTAGGATAAATTTTCAAAAGGGGAATTGCTGTGTTAAAGAACAAACACATTTGTAGTTGCCATAGATATTGCTAAATGCTTTGCATTGTGATTGCACTAATTTACATTTTCAACGGCTGTGTATCAGAGTGCCCGTTTTTCCAGACACATTTGAAGTATGTTATAAAACATTTAGAATTTTGCCAGTCTCATAGGTGGAAATGGTTTCTCAGTTTAGTAGTAATTTCTGTTCTTCCTGAGTGAAGTTTAACATTTTTTTAATGGGTTTTGAGTCATGGTTAGAATGACCTTCCCTATTCCAAAGTGAAAGGGGCATTCTCTCATGTTACCTTCTAGTGCTTTTACAGTTTTATTTCAAAAGTTTACATCACTGACCCTTTGGAATTTATTCTGTGTGGGATGTATCCAAATTATTTTGTCCAGATGTCCACATGTCGCAATCTATTTATTAAATATACTCTTTCCTCATTGATTTGAGATGCAGTCTATACACTAATAATACTAAGTCCTGTGGTTTAGGATTTATTGCTTGCCTTTCTTTTCAGTTCATTGGTCCGTTGGTCTCCTCACATGCCAGCATTGGAGTATTTAACTAATGTGGCTTTATAATATTTTAGCATCTTATAGTGCTAGTCCCATCTCACTGTTTTCTTATAATTATCTTGGTTATTTCTTTTTTCTGTATGTACTTTGGAAGCAGTTTACATGTTAAAAAATCTGTTGGTATTTTTTTTGAGATCTTGTTATATTGAGGAACATGGCAAGTGGTTTCTAAGTTCTCTTCCTTTGTTCTCCAGTAGACCTTTGACGTTTTACAGGAATCTGACAAATTTGTTCTATTCCTGGGCATTTAACCATTTTTTTGTAAATTGGATTGCTTCTTCCATAGTATCTTCTCACTGTTTTTTATACACATGAATATTATTGAAGCCTGTGTATTTTCTCACTGAATTCACTTAGTTCTTATAGTAGTTTTTCAGTTAGTTCTTATTTGTTAAGGTATACACTGATGTTACCTATGAAGATGAAAGTTTTAACTCTTCCTTTCCAATTTTATGTTTCTAATCTTTTATCTAATTCTGTTGTCTAGGACAGGTGATACTGGGCATCCTTATATTCCTGATCTAAGTGGGAATGCCTTGCATGTATCTTTGTTATGCATGATACTGTCTTTGGGCTGTGATAGAGTTTATCGTGTTAAGGGAGCATCTACCTATTTATATTTTATTGATATTTTTAAGATCAAGAATGTTTGGTGATTTTTTTCAAAAGACGTGATTTTTTTTCCATTTGTGTAAATGGTGATGATGAATTAAGATTTCCAATATTGAGCCATAGTTACATTCTCATGATAAACTTCACCTCGTCATGTATTTTTCACACATTACTGTATCTTGTTTGTTAATACAGTTTCAGACTTTTAGCTTGGTATTCATATGTGAGCTTGTCCTGTATTTGTTTTGTTTTTCTGGGTGGTTGTTTTGTTTTGTGCTGTCTTTACCAGGCTTTGCTATATGTTTGCACTAGCTTCATAAAAATAACTTGGATTTTTTTTCATTTTTGGGAACAGTTCAAATAACAATGGAATTATCTGCTCTTTCAAGGTTTGGTGGAATTCCTCTATGAAATCATCAAGGCCAGGAGTTTTTGTGATGTAACTCTGACATCTTTTTCTGTTGTTTGGTAGAAAAGGAGTCTGTTTGGATTTTTAACATTTCTGGAGTCATTTTGGTAAATATTATTTTCCCAGAAAATTATCTCTATCATAAGTTCTCCCTCTCACTGTCTGTTTTTCTGCTTTCCTCAGGCATTCGCATCTGGTAATCTTTCTCTTCCAACTGCTATACCATCACTGTCACCATAATTCAGGTTTTGTTACCTCTCTTCTGGGCTATAGCCTCTATCTTATAACTGCTAGTATTCTACCATACAGTGTCACTAGATTAAATTCCATGTCTTATAGTCTTATTCATTCCTTTAATATATGTTATCCAATATCCGCTATGTGGTAGGCATGACAGGCATGCAGAGAAGAATACAGTCAAAGCTCTACTCTCATGGACTTATATTTTAGTGGATGGTATCAGACAAGAAACAAATATAAATAATAATCTCTCAGGTAGTGATAAGCATTATGGAGAAAAATGAAACTGGATAGTGGGGATAGACGTAGGAGGCTCGGTAACATTTTTAAATAGGGTCATGAATGTTGAGTAGGGACCTGAAACAAGTGATAGTGGGAGTGATCAGGAAAAAGAGTGCTTGAGGCAGGTTTAGAGAGTGCAAAGGTCCTGAGGTGAGAGAATATTTGTCATGTTTGAGGAATAGCAAAGACATCAGGAATGGAGCTGTAGAATGAGCCAAGGTAGAATGGGAGAAGGTGAAGTCAGAACTGTTGGTCATCTGTGTGCTTGGAGGGGCCAGGTGGTGCAAAGGGGTGGGCAGATCACGCAGGACATTGTGGACAATGGTAAGGAATTTGAATCTTACTGAATGATGTGAAAAGTCATGTTACTTTTTTGTATTTGTTTTTTTGATTTGAGAGCAACGTGATCTAGACTTAAAAATTACTGTGACTCCTCTGTAGAGACAATAGAGGGCTATTGATTTAGTTCAGAAAGAAGAGAAAGTTAGGTTAGATCATGGGTGTAGTGATAAAATTTGGGAGAAGTGGTTGGATTTCAGTTATACCTTGAAGGTTGAGCCATGTACATTTGCAGATGAATTGAATGTGGGATTTGAGAGAGACCCATCCTTGGTTTCTCTCTAAGGATTTTTGTCCTAAGCTATCTGAATAATACTGTTGCCATTTACTGAGGAGGGAGCATTGAAGAAATAGCAGGTTTGGACTGAAAAGAAAGAGTTTGTCTTTGGACATGTTGAGGTTGAGAATGCTACTAGGAAGTGTCAAAAAAGCAAGTTGGATGTTGGATTCTGGAATTTAGGAGACAGGTCTTTGAGAAAACTCTTCAATGGCTCCCCATTGCTTACAAATTCTAAATTGCTAGCGTCACATTCAAGATCTTTTATCTGACCCCAGCCTTCCTTTTAAGTCTTGTCTCACTCTATTACCTTACATAGACCAAGCCAAAGAGGCTTTCTTACTTCTAGAATGTGCTAAGCCTTTGGCCATTTTAATGCCTTTGCCTATGCTATTCTTTATACCTGGAATACCTGTCATTTCACCTTGGTTTACTGGAATATTACCCAGTCTCTGTGACTTTATACATAAGAGGGAGAAGTGAGCCAGGAAAGAAACATTATGTTTAGTTGATGGCATTTAGTGAATGAACTCCTGGCTGTCGTGTTTCTGTGCTCTCACTTTAACCTGTGGCACAGCGTGCTTTCTCTGCTTGGTGACAGAAGAAAATTAATTTTTATTTTCTTTATTTCCAGATGGGAACATTTAAAGCACATGATGGTGAATATTTCTTAGAACCTATAATGAAGGCAGATGGGAGTGAACATGAAGATGATCATAACAAGCCACATCTTATATACAGACAGGAATTAAAGAGGAGCTATTTCCTGCAGTCTCACAAGCCTTGTGAAGTTTCAGGTAAACTATGAAGTAAAACTCTTTACAGTAAAAATATGATACTATTTAAATCTTTTTCAGGTTAGAATTTACATATTTTCCTTAAATATTGATATATATGATATCTTAAATAAATTTTCTTGACCTGTAAGGATCCATTAGAAATTATCTGTAGGCAATTTTGTTGTAGACTAAATTTGAATCCAAAAATGTGTTCAGTAGAGTTGACCCTTGAACAGCATGTTGGATAGGGGCACTGACGCCCTCACAGTTGAAAATACATGTATAACTTTATAGTCAGCCTTCCTTATATTCAGTTCTCCATCCATGGATTCAAACAACCATGATCATGTAGTACTGTAGTACAAATTTAGTGAAAAACCTCACATAAGTGGACCTGTGCAATTCTAACCCGTGTTGTTCAAGGGTCCACTGTATCCGAGATTTGTAGCAAAAAATCAGAAAACTTTTATTTCAATCTGTTAGTCACAGTAGTATGATTTTTCTCAGCAGAATTTTACATGATTAAAAAAAAAACTGAACCTAAGTAACAATAACATGTTGCTCAATTTTGCATGCTTTTAAATTTGCATGAAGGAAGCATTGCAGATCGTTTTCTGGGACTTTTTTGCTTAGCATTGTTTCTGAGGTTCATCCACGTGGGTACATGTAGCAGCTGTTCATTTTCATTGCTGGGTATATCACAGTTCACATATCCATTTTCCTGTTGATGAGCTTTTGGGTTATTTGCAGTTTTTTGCTATTATAAACAATGCTGCTGTGAAATTTTTTGTCCTCATCTCCTGTGTTTGAGTTTTTCCAAAGTATACACATAGATACTAGAGAATTCCACATTGTTTTGCAAAGTGGTTTTTATCAGTTTATATTTTCAGCAATATATGAGAGATGTGTTTTTTTTTCATTATTTCCTATAAAATTCAGACTAATGATTTGTCATAGATCCGAATCTAGGAATTGCCAGTTTCTATAAAGTGTAAGTCTGTTGCTAGTAGAATACTTGTACATTGCATAGAAGTTGTATTAAGAGTTGTGTCCATATATGTACATGAATCTCCACTGTATCATTTTGTCACTCTGTCACCCTATGAAGAATGGAGAAAAGCACCTGCAGTTATCATCAAAGTACAAAATCTAGACAAAAGAGTGGGATTAGAAAGGATTTATTTGAGATTGTAGGTGTCCATAAACTATAGTTCCAAACACTGCGATGCCATCTGTTTTGGGATATAATGATATGTAGGCCTTTGAAGGTTTTCCCTGGGAATGCACTTCTTAACCTTTGCTATTATAGGAGTGCCATTTTGGAGTGGTTCTCACTGTGTCTAAGGCCGTGTTTTAAATCTATTGACACAATAGATGCCTTTCTTATGCTTTTAATATGAGCATAAGGGTTTCATTTTTGTGGCTTCAAAGAAAACACAAATGGGTACAGCTCCACAATAGAATTCTACAGAAGGCAGCTTATGCTTGTTCTGATCTACCATTCAGGAGCAGCTTGTTTAATGAATTGTTTAGCTTCTTAAGAAGAAAGCCACCAAGTAGACACTCTGAATGCATAAATGTTTCACATAATGATATGCAAGGTTTTGCATTCACAGTCAGTGTTCATTATCAGAAAGAGAATGGTTCAAGAAAAGCCAGGCCCTTTTGTTTAAAAAACCAAAAAACTTATACTAAGTTAGATTTATTATTTATTTAAAGCTACAAATAACAAGCAAGTAGAAAGCTATAGGATTTACTTTTAATCATGATATTATTTCCCACAACATTTATCTACTAAAATGTTAAAAGTAGTATCATTCTTTTCAGTTCTTAAATTACCTACATTTTTAGGTATAATTGACATGCATATTTTTAATCACTAAAAAAGGCAATCAATTAGTGGCCTAAATACTTACCTGTTAATCATCATCTTGTTAGTAAAAATGGAGAGTTATAAATGTAATTAGTAAAATGTTATCAAAGGCTTTTATCTTCTTCCCCAGTTCACACATTGTTGTTCAGAAATACTTGCAGAATCTTACGTGTTCTAAAGGTAAACCTTCATTCAGGAGAATTCTTCAAATAGGTAGGCCTAAAGATTTAGCGCTTGAACCAAAAGGATTAATTGGAAAAGGAAAGGTCATTTTCCCCCCATATTTCTATTGATTTTAATTCATTGCAACCCTAAAATGTTGTAATTCATAGTGACTTCAGCCTTGATGAATTAGGTTAAGTTGTTTTTAACATCAGATTTCACCATGTGCCTTGAGGCCATACGAATTATATTTGGTAGCCAAACCTAAGCCTTTGTGGATGCCAGGTTCCCAGGTAGACATCAGACTTAGTCTAAGTAAAATCCAGTGGAAATAGCAAAACAAGCCCATAAAACCCATGAAATGAACAAACAACCACATAGTAACAAAATTAAAACCCAAGGGAGAGGTAAGCCCTGAAAAGCCTTGACAGGAATGAAAATAAACCTCTGGATTCTGTTAAGTGTGGTTCTGCTGTTGTTTATCCTCCAAGGCAGATCAGAGCTGGTCTGTGTTCCTCAAGGGACCGGGTGAGCCTTGCTCCCTTTCTCCCATTGCAAATTTATTCATTGAGTCCTTAATATATATAAAGGAGGGAACTGGGTAAGACTTGAGTGTTTCTCTTCATTTAGGTTCTCCAAGCCCAATGGGTACAAAAGAACACAAAAACAGAAAAATTGCAAAACTGAGCAGAGGCTGCCCTACCTGTGTTAGGAGCAGATCATGGGGCTGAGCAACAAAAATTGCCTTGGGTTTCACCAAGGAGGTGACATTTAAACCATTTAATTTTCACTGTGAAGGATTTATCGGTATTTTCTAAGAAAAAAAAAAAAAGGAGGATGGGCTTATATTAAAACATCTGCAGGATTTATTTTAGTTAAGTATGCTAAGAAGATAGACATAGAGATAACTGCCTTTGAAAGAAGAGTTTATTACTTACAGTCCCCAAGAGATGGGGACATGCCCCCCCTGGGTCTCATGGAGAAGCACCCAGCTTGGTCAGGAGGTGAAGGAGGGAGGGAAAAGCATGGGCAAAGGCTTTGTTTCTGCAGTGATGGGAAGTTGTTACACAGGGTGTCTCCTGTTGGGCAGGAAGTGAACCACTGATCACAATTTGTGGTTTGTGGTCGGAAGGTTCGTAATACGGTTTCAGTGTGCTTGTTGAAAGCTGGACTGTGGCGGACATATAAACATCTTTGGCTGTTAGTTTGCTCCTGTGATTAATGCCAACTCATCAGTTACAAAAACTACAGCAGTTGCTTAGGACAGACCTCTAGATAAGGGGGAATAATATTTGTGTCCTCAGCGTCCTGATGTGTGTGAAGAAGAGTGTAGGAGGTAAGGGAAGATGAGGCCGTGAAGGCACACAAGCCGACCGAGAGGGCTCCAGGGTCTTGTAGGCTATTCCATAAGCCCTGGGGAAATGAAGAACTTCCAAAACAGAGACATCCTCTCTTACAACTTATTACTCAGCTGGCAGATTATTTTTAAAGATAACTTTGGGTTTGAATAAGAAAAGACTGAAGGCAGAAAGACCGAATCCAAGAAAGCAGCTCTCTTGTCAACAAAGGACGGGTCAAACAAGTAAAGTGCACATAAAGAATAAATTAAAGATGATTTCCTTAACGCATTTCCTTCAATTTTGATGATATGGTAAAGATTTTTTTTTGTGAGGGATCAATTTGGATATTTCTGTGAATGTCTGAGAATTGTCTTCTTAATAAAATTATATTTAGATATAGATGATTTCCCTTTCCTTTAAAGATAATTAATCAGCATGTGTTTGGGGAAACCCAGAGGTATCTTTAGTGTCAGCAGAAGCCACGGTTCACTTAGTAAGCTGGGAGTCAGGGAACAGAGTTCTACTTCTGGCTCTCTAACTGACTTTGAGACCTTAACCTCTGTGGGTCTTAACCTAGAGTAGGTAGTGAATGGCTGATGAATTTAATTGTTCCTATTTAAGTCAAGTTTAGGAGTTTCTATCTTAGATACCTCACAGATACAGGAAGGCAGTTACCAGAAATGAGTGAAGTGAGGTGTCATTAGGGCGTTGAGGTGTCCTTAGGGCAGTGGAATAGACATGCTTCTTGCAAAAGGTGCATTGGAAGTGTGGGACCATTATTACCAGATCCTTTGTATCTTACAGAGAAGCTGAAAATCTAAGATTTTTTTTAAGTGGGGGAATAAGTTAGAAACATGAGAGCTGAATTTGGCCCGTTGGCTGCCAGTTTGCAATCTTTTAATGATTTCTAAGGTTCCTGACATTTATAACATTTTATAAATTTGTGGGTAGAGAAGGAGGTGCCATTAATCTAGGAAGAGAGGATTGTAAATATGGCTGTGACAATGGCCAATATTTTGAACTAATAACTTGTTAATGGTATTTTTAAGAGTCAGCTCAAGCTTCTAAATATTTATAGAAATGACTATAGAGATGTTACTCATTTGCCCACCCTTTATTAAAACTACTCTCTCAAAGATCTCTTATGAGCTTCTACTTGCCAAAAGCAATCATCTCTCTCAGGCTTACTGTTACGTCATTTGGGGGGATTATTTCTCACTCTTGATCAACTTTGGCTTCTCTGACACACTTTGCGTCCATCTTTGCTGCTTTTCTTTCTTATCCTTCTTCCCATTTCAGTTCCTGGTCGTTGTTACTTTACCATCTTCTGAGGTAGACATTTTTTAAAAGTGCTCTTCTTGGCCACCAGTTTACACCATTTCTTATATAGTCTGTGGTTTTTTATACTTCTCTAATTTTAACTACTAACTTAAACGTTAGAGAACTTAAAAATGTTTATATTCAGCTCGTCTTGAGATGAAATCTCAGGTTTACAACTGCGTGATGCTGATGTTTTCTTGGATGTCCCAGCGGCATCTTAGACTCAATACATCTAAATCCGAAGCCATTCTCTCTTCTATCTCGCTCTTCGCCTGCACCCCCAAAAGAAGCCTTTATTCTTTTGGTGTCCAAATTTATGTCTAAATCAAGCACATGCTATAGTGGAAACTTAACAAGTATTGCTTTTTAAAGCCTTATTCAATTAACTAGAAAAGACTGATTTATATTTGGATAACAAATTATTTGCCTCACCCACTTAGGTTTTCCTGTTTTGCTTTATTTGTTCATCAGTATTCTAAAGTGCATGAAAGTAGTTTACTATTTTCCTAAGTGGCTATTCATTCAGTCTTATTGTACTAGTAATGTTCTTAAGTTAAATTTCATCCCAAACCAAAGAAATATCCTAAACTGTGAAATTTGACCTATTAAGATTTTGAGACTGTGAATGCTATGGAATAGAAGATACATATATATGGTTCTGTGCTTTTCAAAGCACTCTTCATAGTCATATGTCACTGATCCTTAGAGTAATTCTGAGCTATAATCATCCTCAACTTATGCATGTTTTCTGTGAGGGGAAGACCTCGTGGTGCTGTGACAATTGTTTGTTCCACACGTACAGGGTTATTTTATTAGCTGACCTGTTTTGCCAGTTGTGTGCTCTGCTTTGCCATGATTGTGAAATGTGCGTGTATTTAAGAATGCATTCCAAAGAGAAGAATCAGTCTGCTATACTTGATGCTTATTTTGTGTTGCATTATTAGGCCTGTGGCAATTCCCAGAGCTTTGAAGTCCTATTTTATTTGTGAAGTCTTGTGTTACCCAGTTTTACTTATAGTGAAGTTAATGATTCCCACATTGGGTGAATTGTGTGAAATGGGCAAATGAGGAAGGGAACCAGTATGTTAGGAACCAGAAGGTATGTTTATCCAGTCTGTCAGGTGTATTTTGAAATGTATATATCACGATAGGTAACTGAAATCCTCTGTATTTTAACTGTGGTAACAATAGTTCTTTCCAGGAAGGACTACCCGAAAACTACATACTCTTTAGAATTAAACAGTTTTTAAAAATCTTCCTTTCTCTGTATTGGGATTACATACTTCATACTGTATCCTTAAACAGGAGAATGTCTTGCTGGTAGAAATAATGATTCATTCTTCTAGTTTTGAAGCATAGTTTTTTTCTTGATGTTGTTTCTGTACTAGCTTGGGAACGAATGGGGAGAATTGTGATTCGTGAGGTAGAAGAGAAACTATTATAGTTATAACCCCTGACTGGAGAGTAAGCTACATCAGAGTCTTAAATATAATAGTGCCAAACCACTTCTCATATTTCTGTTAAGATTTGATTACATCTCACTGTAAAATTTGAGCTTCTTGTTTGTTGCTAGGAATCCTGATGTCAACTTGTTCTGGTTCATGTGTTCATGAAATCTACTGTTAAGGTGGGAATGAGATTATTAATCCTTCTTTGAAATGTACTGTGCATGTGTGTTTCTCTTCCACCTCCATTAAGAACTTTTCCGTCTTTTCTTTAGATTGGTCTACTTCTTGTTTTGAAATTCCTTGTAGGGATTTTAGTCACTTTGCAACTTGGTAAATTTTCTATGTGTTTTAACTTGACAGTAATATAAGCCTCACTGCTAGAATTGGATACATCTCCATTTTCCCTTTCTTACAGCAGTGCTTATTCTTCAGTGATCTGTCTACCACCTTGTATTTTCTTTGGCTTCTTTCATACTTAATCACATGTTCTTTAAGAAGTTTTCTCATTAATGTTTCCTCTACAATGAGATGTGTCTCCTCAAATTTTTTAAAAAAAAATCCCTGTGCTCTAAGTAGAAGTTTATTTAGATGCTCTTCACTTACAGAGATAAAAATGTGAATGGAGTCATTAGTTTTTAGCTCTTTTACTAATTGTATCTTATTACAGGTTCTTGCTTTACTAAAAATTGCTATTCATTTTACTTATAATTAGCATCTTATTCATTCTCCTGTGGTTAATGTACCTACTCATGATTTTGTAAGACTAAGAACACAGGCTTTTGAATGTCCCATAGAATGTCTCACAATTTAGGGGCTACTCTATTTATTCTGAACATAATTAACACTGTCTTGCATTGTTTTAAAATTTCTTATGTGCTCTGTTATCCTACCTCTCAGTTTTAAGATTCTTTGTTTATGCTCCTTAAAGTAAAAGGTTACATTTTATTTCCTTATTTACATTCCTCACAGCAACTAATACTATTGAAATATATTGTGCATATAATAAATGCTGTGTAAATAGTTGAGGAATTGTTAGTACTAAAATAACCGCTTACAGGTAGGCATGTAAGATGAGGTTCATTCAGAAGATGATTTGGGGCCTCATAGAAAGAGAACCTAACTCAGATATGGAAGTCATGGAAGCTTACTGGAGAAAATAACTCATTATCTGAGACTCAAAAGAAGAGTAGGGATTAGTCAGGGAGAGAGTGAGAAGTATTTCATATGGAAGCAACAGCATGTATAAACACCTGGAGATGAGGCAGTACTAGAACCATGTGGGAACTATAAGTAATTAGTAAAAACTGTGGGATGCCAGGAGATGGTGAGATAACCTGATGCTGGGGAGGTCAGCAGGGGAAAGTTCGTGAAGGTCAGTGTAAACCTGGATTAGGTGTTTGGGCTTTAACTCAGCACCCATCCAGTAGATACTGGGAGTCGTCTCCCCCAGTAGTTCAAACAAAGTTCCCGGTGTAGGGTCTGATTATTTTGTTTGACCTGACTTGGCCTGAGTTAATTGCTGTTATTGGAGACAGAGCTGTAATCAGCCACACCCACCCTCGTGGTGGGGTCAGATCACTGTAACTGTAACTATAGACTAAGTGGGTGGACAGGGATAGATACCCAAAGAGAAATTGGGGACTGTTGTAAGAAGTTAGGTGAATAAATGCTGGGTAGAGAAAACCATAACATGCAGAAACACGGGATGGACAGTTGTGATATTGGGGTTAGAAAAATTGTGTTTGACGTGCTTTTGAGCACTGCAAAAGGAGATGCCAACAACTGATAAGTACAGAATGAAGGGGTTATTTCTGACATTAATGAGTTAGTAGCTGAACTTCATGTTGAAAGACATGGAATGGGTAGAGGACTGAGTTATTAATAGCTAAAATACAGGCTATGGTACAAGAAAGAGAACTGGTAATATTATTCTTAGTGTAACACTGTCCAGAATTTTCAGTTACCTCATTTTTTCCACTGTCGGAAAATTCAATAATTTCACATATATTCTAGCAAACTTGGATTATCTGACCACACCTCTGTTTTTTATTTTGGGGTTGGAGAGAATGCAAATAGAAAGACTAGGCTAATATTCAGGTTGTGACTTTCAAAATTGGTGCAACAAGAAAATAGAAGAAATTTCTGAATTCTTTATCTTTTACTGTAGTAGTATATCCACTGCTAGCCCTAGAGGACTCGGTTTATAGTTCAGCTGGAAAGAGAAAATGTATGGTGTAGGGTCAATAAATAAAAAGCCTGCCCTTTCTGTTTCCCATCTCGTGGTGTGCCAGGAGAAGAAAGGACAATAAAAAAGCAAGAAGAGTGTCGTCGTGAAGTGTGTGTGGGCAGGTTTTCCCTGCTCCACGTTCTGGGGTGGGGTTGAATTTAATAAGTGGAGAAGAAGGCTGACTGCTAAGAGGAGACTCAGGTCCTTGTTCTACATCAATAACTCTGGAGGATGAGGTCTCAATTTTACCCTAACATGGGTTTGTTTATTCATTCATTTATAAAATATTTATTGAGTACCTCCTTCACTGAAGCTACAAAGGTGCTGGGGCTGCATAACACATACCATGACCAGCCTGTACAAGTACAGTTGCTGTGAGGGAGGGGGAGACGGTAGTAGGAGATGAAGCCAGTGTGGTAGTGGGAGGCTAGATCCTATAGTTGTAGGTGGATCCAGGTTGTGGGGCCTGAAGATTAAACAAAGGGCGGGGGGCTTCTTTAAGAAAAATAATAGAGAAATTATGAATACAAAATTTCTAGGGTTCCTTCAAGGTCTTTGAAAGGGACTTCATAAGTGAGAGGTCAGAAGTTAACCTGTTTTAGGTTCATGGTGAACCCACCTCAACCCATAGGACATTGTAGGTCACAGTAATGGCTTTGGCTTTAACTTTAACACTGGAAACCACTGTAGGAGTTTGAACGTAGGAGTGACCTGATCAGCCTACGTTTTAAAGGGATCACTCAGATTGTTGTAAGGAATGCTGTAAGGCTAGCAGAAGGGCAGAAGCAAAGAGGGTTAGAGGCTATTGCAGTAATCATGTTGCTAAATGATGTCTTGAATTAGGGTGATAGCCATGAAGTTAGTGAGAAGTGGCCACATACTCTGTACATTTTATTTAATTAATTAATTTATTAAACATCTTTATTAGAGTATAATTGCTTTACAATGATGTGTTAGTTTCTGCTTTATAACAAAGTGAATCAGCTAGACATATACGTATGTTCCCACATCTCTTCCCTCTTGCGTCTCCCTCCCTCCCACCCTCCCTATCCCACCCCTCTAGGTAGTCACAAAGCACCGAGCTGATCTCTCTGTGCTATGTGGCTGCTTCCCACTAGCTATCTATTTTACGTTTGGTAGTGTATATATGTCCATGCCACTCTCAGTTTCTCTCAGCTTACCCTGCCCCCTCCCTGTGTCCTCAAGTCCATTTTCTAGTAGGTCTGCATCTTTATTCCCATCCTGCCCCTAGGTTCTTCATTTTTTTTTTTTTTAGATTCCATATATATGTGTTAGCATACGGTATTTATTTTTCTCTTTCTGACTTAACTTCACTCTGTATGACAGACTTTAAGTCTATCCACCTCACTACAGATAACTCACTTTTGTTTATTTTTATGGCTGAGTAATAGTCCATTGTATATATGTGCCACATCTTCTTTATTCATTCATCTGTGGATGGACACTTAGGTTGCTTCCATGTCCTGGCTATTGTAAATAGAGCTGCAGTGAACACTGTGGTACATGACTCTTTTTTAATTATGGTTTTCTCAGGGTATATGCCCAGTACTGGGATTGCTGGGTCGTACGGTAGTTCTATTTTTAATTTTTTAAGGAACCTCCATACTGTTCTCCATAGTGGCTGTATCAATTTACATTCCCACCAACAGTGCAGGAGGATTCCCTTTTCTCCACACCCTCTCCAGCATTTATTGTTTGTAGATTCTTTGATGATAGCCCTTCTGACTGGTGTGAGATGATATCTCATTGAGTTTTGATTTGCATTTCTCTAATGATTAATGATGTTGAACATTCTTTCATGTGTTTGTTGGCAATCTGTATATCTTCTTTGGAGAAATGTCTGTTTACGTCTTCTGCCCATTTTTGGATTGGGTTGTTTATTTTTTTGATATTGAGCTGAATGAGCTGCTTGTAAATTTTGGAGATTAATCCTTTGTCTGTTGCTTCATTTGCAAATATTTTCTCCCATTCAGAGGGTTGTCTTTTCATCTTGTTTACGGTTTCCTTTGCCGTGCAAAAGCTTTTAAGTTTAATTAGGTCCCATTTGTTTATTTTTGTTTTTATTTCCATTTCTCTAGGAGGTGGGTCAAAAAGGATTTTGCTATGATTTATGTCATAGAGTGTTCTGCCTATGTTTTCCTCTAAGAGTTTGATAGTGTCTGGCCATACATTTAGGTCTTTAATCCATTTTGAGTTTATTTTTGTGTGTGGTGCTAGGGAGTGTTCTAATTTCATTCTTTTATATAAAGCTGTCCAGTTTTCCCAGCACCACTTATTGAAGAAGTTGTCTTTTCTCCATTGTATATTCTTGCCTCCTTTATCAAAGATAAGGTGACCATATGTGTGCGGGTTTATCTCTGGGCTTTCTATCCAATTCCATTGATCTATATTTCTATTTTTGTTCCAGTACCATACTGTCTAGATTACTGTAGTTTTGTAGTTTACTCTGAAGTCAGGGAGCCTGATTCCTCCAGCTCCGTTTTTCTTTCTCAAGATTGCTTTGGCTATTTGGGGTCTTTTGTGTTTCCATACAAATTGTGAATTTTTTTGTTCTAGTTCTGTGAAAAATGCCAGTGGTAGTTTGATAGGGATTGCATTGAATCTGTAGATTGCTTTGGGGAGTATAGCCATTTTCACAATGTTGATTCTTCCAGTCCAAGAACATGGTATATCTCTCCATTTGTATCATCTTTAATTTCTTTCATCAGTGTCTTAGAGTTTTCTGCATACAGGTCTTTTGTCTCCTTAAGTAGGTTTATTCCTAGGTATTTTATTCTTTTTGTTGCAGTGGTAAATGGGAGTGTTTTCTTAATTTCACTTTCAGATTTGTCATCATTAGTGTATAGGAATGCAAGAGATTTCTGTGCATTAATTTTGTGTCCTGCTACTTTACCAAATTCATTGATTAACTCTAGTGGTTTTCTGGTAGCATCTTTAGGATTCTCTATGTATAGTATCATGTCATCTGCAAAGCGTGACAGTTTTACTTCTTTTTCGATTTGGATTCCTTTTATTTCGTTTTCTTCTGTGACTGCTGTGGCTAAAACTTCGAAACTATGTTGAATAAAAGTGGTGACAGTGGGCAGCCTTGTCCTGTTCCTGATCTTAGTGTAAATGGTTTCAGTTTCTCACCATTGAGAACAATGTTGGCTGTAGGTTTGTCATATATGGCCTTTATTATGTTGAGGTAACTTCCCTCTATGACTACTTTCTGGAGGGTTTTTATCATAAATGGGTGTTGAATTTTGTCGAAAGCTTCTTCTGCATCTATTGAGATGATCATATGGTCTTTATTCTTCAGTTTGTTAAGATTGTGTATCACAATGATTGTTTTGCGTATATTAAAGAATCCTTGCATTCCTGGGATAAACCCCATTTGATCATGGTATGTGATCCTTTTAATGTGCTGTTGGATTCTGTTTGCTAGTATTTTGTTGAGGATTTTTGCATCTATGTTCATCCGTGATGTTGGCCTGTAGTTTTCTTTCTTTGTGACATCTTTTTCTGGTTTTTGTATCAGGGTGGGCTCGTAGAATGAGTTTGGGAGTGTTCCTCCCTGTGCTGTATTTTGGAAGCATTTGAGAAAGATAGGTGTTAGCCCTTCTCTAAATGTTTGTTAGAATTTGCCTGTGAAACCATCTGCTCCTGGGCTTTTGTTTGTTGGAAGATTTTTAATCACAGTTTCAATTTCAGTACTTGTGATTGGTCTGTTTATATTTTCTATTTCTTCCTGGTTCAGTCTCAGAAGGTTGTGCTTTTCTAAGAATTTGTCCATTTTTTCCAGGTTGTCCATTTTATTGGCATAGAGTTGCTTGTGGCAATCTCTCATGATCTTTTGTGTTTCTGCAGTGTCAGTTGTTACTTCTCCTTTTTCATTTCTAATTCTATTGATTTGAATCTTCTCCCCTTTTTTCTTGATGAGTCTGGCTAATGGTTTATCAATTTTGTTTATCTTCTCAAAGAACCAGCTTTTTGTTTTATTTATCTTTGTTATTGTTTCATTCATTTCTTTTTCATTTATTTCTGATCTAATCTTTACAATTTCTCTCCTTCTGCTAACTTGGGTTTTTTTTGTTCTTCTTTCTCTAATTGCTTTAGGTGTAAGTTTAGGTTGTTTATTTGAGCTGTTTCTTGTTTCTTAAGGGAGGATTGTGTTGCTATAAACTTCCCTCTTAGAACTGCTTTTGCTGCATCCCATAGGTTTTGGGTCATCATGTTTTCATTGTCATTTGTTTCTAGGTGTTTTTTGATTTCCTCTTTGATTTCTTCAGTGGTCTCTTGGTTATGAAGTAGTGTATTGCTTAGCCTCCATGTGTTTGTATTTTTTATGGATTTTTTCCTGAAGTTGATATTCAGTCTCATAGCGTTGTGGTCGGAAAAGTTACTTGATACAATTTCAATTTTCTTAAATTTACGAAGGCTTGATTTGTGACCTAAGATATGATCTATCCCTGAGAATGTTCCATGAGCACTTGAGAAGAAAGTGTATTCTGTTGTTTTTGGGTGGAGTGTCCTATAAATATCAATTTAGTCCATCTTGTTTAATGTATCATTTAAGGCTTGTGTTTCCTTATTTATTTTCATTTTGGATGATCTGTCCATTGGCGAAAGTGGGGTGTTAAAAGTCCTCTACTATGATTGTGTTACTGTCAATTTCCCCTTTTATGGCTGTTAGCATTTGCCTTATGTATTGAGGTGCTCCTATGTTGGGTGCATAAATATTTACAATTGTTATATCTTCTTCTTGGATTGATCCCTTTGTCATTATGTAGTGTCCTTCTTTTTCTCTTGTAATAGTCTTTGTTTTAAAGTCTATTTTGTCAGATATGAGAATTTCTACTCCAGCTTTCTTTTAGTTTCCATTTGCATGGAATATCTTTTTTCATCCCCTCACTTTCAGTCTGTATGTGTCCCTATATCTGAGTGGGTCTCTTGTAGACAGCATATATACGGGTATCGTGTTTGTATCTATTCAGCCAGTCTATGTCTTTTGGTTGGAGCATTTAATCCATTTACATTTAAGGTTATTGATATGTATGTTCTTATTACCATTTTCTTAATTGTTTTGGGTTTGTTAATGTAGGTGTTTTCCTTCTCTTGTGTTTCTTGCCTAGAGAAGTTCCTTTAGCATTTGTTTTAGAGCTGGTTTGGTGGTGCTGAATTCTCTTAGCTTTTGCTTGTCTGCAAAGGTTTTAATTTCTCCATGGAAGCTGAATGAGTTCCTTGCTGGGTAGAGTAATCTTCGTTGTAGGTGTTTCCCTTTCATCCCTTTAAATATGTCCTGCCACTCCCTTCTGGCTTGCAGAATTTCTGCTGAAAGATCAGCTGTTAAACTTATGGGGATTCCCTTGTATGTTATTTGTTGTTTTTCCCTTGCTGCTTTTAATATTTTTTCTATTTAATTTTTGATGGTTCGATTAATATGTGTCTTGGTGTTTTTCTCCTTGTGTTTATCCTGTATGGGGCTCTCTGCACTTCCTGGACTTGACTAACTATTTTCTTTCCCATATTAGGGAAGTTTTCAACTCTAATTTCTTCCAATATTTTCTTAGTCTCTTTCTTTTTCTCTTCTGGAACCCCTATGATTCGAATGTTGGTGTGTTTAATATTGTCCCTGAATTCTCTGAGACTGCCGTCAATTCTTTTCATTCTTTTCTCTTTATTTTGCTCTGCAGTCGTTATTGCCACTATTTTTTCTTCCAGATCACTTATCTGTTTTTCTACCTCAGTTATTCTGCTATTGGTTCTTTCTAGAGAGTTTTTAATTTCATTTATTGTGTTGTTCATCATTGTTTGTTTGCTCTTTAGTTCTAGGTCCTTGTTAAACGTTTCTTGTATGTTCTCCATTCTGTTTCCAAGAGTTTTGATCAACTTTACTATCATTACTCTGAATTCTTTTTCAGGTAGACTGCCTATTTCCTCTTCATTTTTTTGGTCTGGTGGGTTTTTACCTTGCTCCTTCGTCTACTGTGTGTTTCTCTGTCTTCTCATTTTGCTTAACATACTGTGTTTGGGGTCTCCTTTTTGCAGGCTGCAGGTTCGTAGTTCCCGTTGTTTTTGGTGTCTGCCCTCAGTGGCTAAGGTTGGTTCATTGGGCTTATTGGTGGAGGGGACTAGTGCACGTGTTCCAGTGGATGAAGCTGAATCTTGTCTTTGTGGTGTGCAGGTCTGTGTCCGGTGTTGTGTTTTGTGGTGTCTGGCCTTATTATGATTTTAGGCAGCCTTTGTGCTAATGGGTTGGGTTGTGTTCCTTTCTTGTTAGTTGTGTGTCAGTGCTTGCTAGTGTCCTTGCATTGTAGCTTGCTGGTCATTGATTGGAGGTGGGTCTTGGTGTTGAGATGGAGATCTCTGGGAGATTTTAGCCATTTGATATTACGTGGAGCCGTGAGATCTCTGGTGGACCAATGCCCTGAACTCGGCTTTCCCACCTCAGAGGCACAGGCCTGACACCTGGCCGTAGCACCAAGACCCTGTCATCCACATGGCTCAGAATAAAAGGGAGAAAAAAAGAAAGAAAAAAAAATAAAGTTATTAAAATAAATATTAAAAATAAAAGAAGTAAAAAAAAAAAAGAAAGAAGAGACCAAACAAACCAAAAAACAAATCCAGCAATGATGACAAGCACTAAAAACTATACTAAAAAAATAAATAAATAAAACGGACATACAGAACCCTAGGTCACATGGTAAAAGCAAAGCTATACAGACAAAATCACACAAGGAAGCATATACATACACACTCACAAAAAGAGAAAAAGAAAAAAAAAATATATATCATTGCTCCCAAATTCCACCGCCTTAATTTGGGATGATTCGTTGTCTATTCAGGTATTCCACAGATACAGGCTACATCAAGTTGGTTGTGGAGATTTAATCCGCTGCTCCTGAGGCTGCTGGGAAAAATTTCCCTTTCTCTTGTTTGTTGGCACAGCTCCTGGGGTTCTGCTTTGGATTTGGACCCCTCTGCATGTAGGTCGCCTGCGGGCATCTGTTCCCCCTCTCAGACAGGATGGGGTTAAAGGAGCAGCTGATTCGGGGGCTCTGGCTCACTCAGGCCGGGGGGAGGGAGGGGTATGGATGCAGGACGAGCCTGCGGCGGCAGAGGCTAGTGTGACGTTGCACCAGCCTGTGGCACGCCGTTGAGTTCTCCCGGGGAAGTTGTCCCTGGCTCATGGGACCCTGGCAGTGGCGGGCTGCACAGGTTCCCTGGAAGGGAGGTGTGGATAGTGACCTGTGCTTGCACACAGGCTTCTTGGTGGCGGCAGCAGCAGCCTTAGCGTCTCATGTCCGTCTCTAGGGTCCGCGCTGTTAGCTGCAGCTCCTGCCCGTCTCTGGAGCTTGTTTAGGTGGTGCTCTGAATCCCCTCTCCTCACACCAGGAAACAAAGAGGGAAGGAAAAGTCTCTTGCCTCTTCGGCAGGTCCAGACTTTTTCCCAGACTCCCTCCCGGCTAGCTCTGGCACACTAGCCCCCTTCAGGCTGTGTTCATGCCACCAACCACAGTCCTCTCCCTGCGCTCCAACCGAAGCCTGAGTCTCAGCTCCCAGCCCCCCGCCCACCCCGGCTGGGGAGCAGACAAGCCTCTCGGGCTTGTGAGTGCTGGTCAGCACCGATCCTCTGTGCGGGAATCTCTCCACTTTGCCCTCCGCACCCCTGTTGCTGTGCTCTCCTCCGCGGCTCAGAAGCTACCCCTCTCTGCCACCCGCAGTCTCCGCCCGCGAAGGGGCTTCCAGTGTGTGGAAATCTTTCCTCCTTCACTGCTCCCTCCCACAGGTGCAGGTCCCATCCCCATTCTTTTGTCTGTTTTTTCTTTTGTCCTACCCATGTATGTTGGGAGTTTCTTGCCTTTTGGGATGTCTGAGGTCTTCTGCTAGCGTTCAGTAGGTGTTCTGTAGGTGTTGTTCCACGTGTAGATGTATTTCTGATGTATTTGTGGGGAGGAAGGTGATCTCCATGTCTTACTCGTCCATCATGTTGAAGGTCTCACTCTGTATGTTTTGTCAAGCTGATAGGTGGGTTGAGTGTGAAGGTTGACAGTAAAAATTGTCACAGATAATTCTATGTTTGTCTGTTTGTTTTGCCTGAACAAATGGAATGATGGAGTTGTCACTTGCTAAGATGGGGAAGTCTGAGGGAACCACAGGTTAGGAGGGAATAAGAGGAATTAGGTTTTAGATATTTTGAATTTAAGGTGCCAATTAGGTATCCAAAGGGAGAATAGTCAGGTAGGCAATAGAAAATATGAGTTGGGAGCTCAGTAGGGGAATCTGAGCTTGGGATAATAATTTGGGAGTCATACTATAAATTATATTGAAAGATAAGTTTGTGTGAAATTGCACAGGGAATGGATTAGAAAGAGAAGAGAAAACGTCCAAGGACTGTCCTATATGGGCCATGTCGATTTTTAGCAGTTGGGGAGATGAGGAGAAAACTAGGAAGACTGAAAAGTAGAGGCCAGGGTGATAATTAAAGAGAACCCTGAGGAATGTGTACCCCAAAGCCAAGTGAAAAAAATTTTCAAAAGGTAGGACTGATTAATTAGCTAAATGATGCTGAGAATTCAAAGAACATGAAGATTTAGAACTGATTATTAGATTTTGCAAAGTAGAGATGATTGGTGACCCTAACTGTTGTGCTGACTGGAATGGGTTCCAGAATATTTTCAGGAATAAAACTCATAAAATTAAGGTATTATTAAGGAGACTTAGATGAACTATCTTTAGGCTTTCCTTGTTGAGGACTAATCCTGTCAATGGTGAAAACCTTCATAGAAAAGATGATATATTAAACTTTGGAATGTAGCATAATATAAAATAAAATAAAAGATGAAATAAAATAAATCTTTGAAATTAAGAGCTCAATATATCAATTTCAAACTTTGATTTATTCCTTTTGTCAAAATCCAGAAAGAGTGGACTTAATAAAACTACCAAAAGCAGTGTAAATAAGTTTATTTTGTGTAAAAGTTAATTGAGATGTTTCATAGAAATTGAAAACATTTAGCATAACATTTATTCTGAAAAGTGTCCTTATATGTCCATCTGTTTTGCTTAGTATTTTTCTTCCATTGGTTCTTATATCTGTTGTTGTGCCAACACCAAAAACAATGTTGCTAACGGGAGAGGCCACAGCAGTGAGAGGCCCACGTACAGCAAAAAAAAAAAAAAAAAAAAAACAATGTTGCTAAAAATAGTCCTAAAAATAGTATAGCTCTATTATAAGTCTTGAAATGTGGTAGGACAAGTCCTTGATATATGTAAATTACCCTTTACATTTCCATATATGTATTTTAGAATCAACTTGTTGGTTTCCACAAAAGGAAAAAAAGGGATTTTGATTGGATTTAATTGCATCAATAGATCAATTTGGAGCAGTGACATCTTTCTAATATTGTCTTTTAATCCATCCGTATGGCATATCCCTATATTCTTGCTTAATTTCCCATTTAATATTTTATAGATTTATTTGTAGAGGTCTTGTGTCTTTGTTTTCTTCCTGGGTATTTGGTCAGTTTTGACACTATTGTAAATGGTATAATTTTTAAAATTTCATCTTCTAATTATTGTACATAAAAATGCAGGCAAACTTTATGTTGATCTCTATTTTTTTATTTTTAAAATTTATTTTATTTTTGGCTGCATTGGGTCTTTGTTGCTGCGTGTGGGGTTTCTCTAGTTGCGGCAAGCAGGGGCTGCTCTTCATTGCAGTGCATGGGCTTCTCATTGTGGTGGCTTCTCTTGTAGAGCATGGGCTCTAGGCACATGGGCTTCAGTAGTTGTGGCCCATGGGCTCAGTAGTTGTGGCTCATAGACTCTGGAGCGCAGGCTCAGTAGTTGTGGCACACAAGCTTAGTTGCTCCGCGGCATGAGGGATCTTCCTGGACCAGGGCTCGGACCCATGTCCCCTGCATTGGCAGGTGAATTCTTAACCACTGCACCACCGGGGAAGTCCCTATATTGATCTTATATTTAGCAACTGTGCTCATATATTCTAATAGTTTATCTGTTCATACTTTTGGGTTTTGTACATGAACAATCATATAAGACAGTTTTATTTCTTCCTTTGAAAGATTATTTCAACATTTTATTTCTTTTCTTGCCTTAATGCACTGGCTAGGATTTCTAGAACAATGTTGAATGGAAATGGCAATGATGAAAATCCTTGCCTCATCACCAATTTTGGAAAGAAAGCTTTTGACCTGTTCTGATGTGTACAATGTTTACAACAAAATGTATGTTTTTCTTAGGAAGAAAAATCAATTTTTATCTGATTAAGACAGTTCCCCTGAACACCTGCTTTATTAAGAGCTTTTATTATGAATGGATATTGAATTTTATCAAAACATTTTATGCTGCATGTACCAAGGTGATCATATTTTCCCCCTTTGTTCAGTTATTTGATTCTCAAATGGCAAGTCTGGCTTGGGTTCTTATCAGACTAGGTTTGCTAATATTTTCTTTAGACTTTCTTCATCTATGTTCATGAATGAATATGGTTTGTAATTTTTCCATGGAAAAGAGCAAGCAGTATGAGGGCCTATTGAAAAGAATGGTTAAAATGATGGACCATGGAATATGAGCTGTATAATCATTTTTGTTTTATACACTTGATATTCTTTTAGATTTACTCAGCAGGTAAAGGACAAAAGTCAATAAATCAATAGGTTTATGGAGAGCAATAAATGTAAAATTTTCTATCTGAAGTATTAGATTACTAATCAGCCAGATAGCTCATTTTTACAGTTTTCTTTTGGTCTACCAAACTGCAGATGCTTAGTGAAGTAAATTTTTATCTTTGGCTTGCTACTGTTGAGTCACATTATGCTTTCCTCATGAAGAGGGTGCAAGATTCTAATTATTTGCAATTAAAATCCAATTCAGAATTGCAACATTCAAAAGCAGCTCTGCTTAAAGACATTGAGACATGAGACTGGGCTGCTCTCACAATGAGTACAAATGTAGGGGAAAACTGCACAAGGATGGGCCATGTTCTTGGCTGGTCTCAGCCTGTGTTCCACTATTTGTGAAGATCATTACTTCCAGAATGAAAGTTGGGCCAATGGCCAGGTCAGTGACAGATACACTGTTTCATGTGGAGAACATCCAGATCTCTGGATCTACCCCAAGAAGGCTTCTTTCTTGGGCTTTTCTTCCTTGGAAGAGAGTCAGAAAACTGAAGAGAAAAACTCCCTTCCCACTCTGATCTGTCAGGCTGCAGTTTGCAACTTCTTTTGCATAAATACAAATGTACTTGGATGTTACAGTCACTTCCTTGTGCAAGATTGATGGAAACATTCTTTCAGAAAGTGGTGATTTGTTAAATTCTGAGGTGTAGCATAAAATAAAATACCTGCTTGAAAATATGAGTTCAATCTATCTAATTTCAAAGTTGGATTTTTTCCCACTTTTGTCAAAAACTAAAAATACAGATTTAATAGAAGCTTTTACAAAAGCAATGTGAGTAAAAACTGATTCCATAATATCAATTAAGATATCACATAAAATTTTAATTTTTAACATTTTATATTCATTTAATGACTATCTTTTAATTATATCTCAGAGTTTTTCAGTGTTATATTTACTTTGGAAAACACCTTTAATATTCCTTATTTTAAAAAATCTTTCAAGCAAATATTAAAGGTTCAAAGAATATTTCATATAAGAATTCTATTTTCAGTCAGAGCTGTTTCAGGAATTTTAGAGTCAGGAGAAGTAGATATATAGTTTAAGAAATAAATTGTAATGACCAGAGTAGCATTGGAATAAAGAATGAGTTTAAGTATAACCTTAGATTACATTTTAGATTTTTATGAGTTATAACTTTATTTTCCAAAAATATCCAAGACATAAATTATAGTTAATAGCACAAAAGGAAGTGCTCATCTAGGATTTTAATGAGTTACTTAGTAATAGTGTAGAAAATAGTATTATATCAATACTTGAATTGATAGAGCAAATTGGGTGTAATGCTTATATAAGTGCCTATTTTGAACTAAGTTTGCACTTTGGGAGGTGTTTTAGAATGCTTAGTTAGTACTTAAAATTACCTCAAGGAAGTTCTGGAGTGATTCCACATGAATCAGATTGTCAGATAATATGGGAAAACTGAGCTCTAGGAGCAACTTATGCAAAGTTTGAAAAACAGAGGGAGTTATGTTATCTACTGTTAAATAATAGTAAGTGGATATGGTTTAGGAGTGGCTTGCCATGAAGGCTCATCTGAAAACAAGAAGATAAGATTGATAAGGTAGAATTCCGTACTGGTGTCCATTTTAATAGTGTTATGCTATATTCTAATTTTAGCAGCCATGAACCCTTGCAAAATAAACTCACTTCATATCAATGTGATATGTAGTGTTCAGCATGAATTCTGAATAACTAATTTTTCTTTAAAGAATGAAATGATACATTTCATTTATATGTTCAATTCCTAGGGTATAAATTTAACTCATTGATAAGATTTTCAAACACCTTTTCAAGCAGTAATGGAGTAGGAGTTTGGAATATCACATTGTTATATATGTAATTGTACACCTAAATTCTTCTGATATTTGTGTTGGTTGGTTAGTTTGTCTTAGTCTCACTTTGCTTAGAATTTCTGATAAGGGATAGGATTTGAAGATGCGAAAAGGCACAAAATGCAAAGGGCAATACAAGTGTTCCTCTTTTATAACCATCAAGTGTAGAGGTTGGGATGCCAAAAGCTGAAAAGAGACAACTGGTGTGTATTCCTTTCCATTAAAAAAAACCTTAAAGGTTTTGAATTTATGAATGAATATGTGCCTGTTTTCAACTCTTTTTTAAATTTTTAAAAATTTTTTGTGGTATGTGGGCCTCTCACTGTTGTGGCCTCTCCCGTTGCAGAGCACAGGCTCCGGATGCACAGGCTCAGCGGCCATGGCTCACGGGCCTAGCCGCTCTGCAGCATGTGGGATCTTCCCGGATCGGGGCACGATCCCGTGTCCCCTGCATCGGCAGGTAGACTCTCAACCACTGTGCCACCAGGGAAGCCCTCAACTCTTTTTTTTTTTTTTTTAAATTAATTAATTTATTTGACTGCACCAGGTCTTAGTTGCAGCACGTGGGATCTTTAGTTGCAGCATATGGGATCTTTAGTTGCAGCATGTGCAGGATCTTTAGCTGTGGCATGCGAACTCTTAGTTGCAGCATGTGGGATCTAATTCCCTGACCAGGGATTGAGCCTGAGCACCCTGCATTGGGAGCGTCGAGTCTTAGCCACTGGACCACCAGGGAAGTCCCTCAGCTCTTGATCTATGCAAGAATCCTTGATCAGCTTGTTAGGGAAATTGTCTTCTACACCTTTAGAGTAAGCCCCTAGGGTTGACTTCTTGAGAATATGGAAGAAGAAAGGGTATTTACTCTGTAATATTTGACCAGTGTGCCCTTTGCCCTGTCAGCATACATAGCAGAAGGAACTAGAATTTCTTGCTGGATATAGGATTAATGTGAGTAATTTGGGGGTTTCCAGTGCCCTCTTTTCTTCTCTCTGAGGGCCAGTAGAGTAAAATGACAGTACCAGGTCTGTCTCAAGTCTATGCAAGTTTGAGCTAAATCCCTTTATATCCAAATATTGGCTCAACCCTATGATTCTGTAATACAAAGAAGACTAGACCCCGTATTTTCATTATGACTAGCTAGTTCCTCTTTTAATTTTGTAGGAGGCAGGATTTTCCATTATGACCTTGGTTACTAAATTCTTAACATTCTGCATATATTACCCACATATGACTTTTAGAAGAGTCATGTGATGTGGAATTCAGATGTAATAATTGATATTGAGGAAATATGAATTCATCTCTTTGTTATGCCACTTATTTAGTTGGTGGCTGTTGAAATTTTATGTAACCCGTGTCACATCTCTTTTAAAAAGTGTACTGTAATAGTAGCTGATTCAGGGATGCAATGAGGACTAATGACGTAATGATTCTTTTATATTTCAGGTTTCAGCTGGCCACAGGCAAGTCCATAATCTTCTGCATATTTATTACTAGTAGGTGGAGTTCTAATTATTAATTTGTGAACTGCTTTTAAATAAAGCACTATAAAATATTTCATAATCTAAGTGCCATAATTCTATAATAGTGGTTGAGATTTCTAATATTGACAAATCAGAGAGCTATAGATTTGTATAAATTTTTATGTTATGGAATATTACTATTAAAAAATATGTTCTGGAATTATATTTATAAGCTATGTTAGCATGGGCAGTTTACTTGACTCTTCCTCACTTTCTTCATATATAAAGTGAAGATAATCACAATACCTACCTTATAAAGTTATTGTTAATAATAAGAGATAATTTGTGTGAAATGTACAAGTACCTGGTACATTGTAAGCAGTCACTGAGTATTATGTTTGCCATTATTGCTGCTAATAGTATTAATAAGAAAACTCAATAGGGTTGCAACATAGGACATTTAATAGATCCAGAAAACAGTTTAAACCATGAGAAAATATAATTTAGATTTCACAGTATACCTGCTATGATCATCCTTTATTTCAAGGCACACCCAGTTCTTTGAGCTGTATTTAACAGGTAGTTTGAAATGTTGATGGTCTAGAATAAGCTTCATTTGATTTCATGCCATCATTTTTTAAATGGATGGTTAGGTGCTATTGGAGAAGTATAAAATTTGTTTACTCATCTGGTCAAATACAGAGCATGAGTATCAGTTCCAGCCTCAGCCCAGAGACTGGAGTAAATGTTGTACTTGATATTAGGAGAGTCAGAGGCAATCTCTCTTGTCTTTGAATTGCTGCTGCACTTCATGATTAGTATTACCCCTTCTCTGATGTTCTGGTCTGATAACTCTTTTGTCTTGTTCCTCAGTGTATTCCTTTCTTCTGTCTCTCTCCTTCTGTCTTCCTTTTCTCCATCTCACCTCCAACTTTCTATCATCCTCATTTTCTTTCTCTTAATCCTTTTCCCTTCTTTCCATGAACATTTGTTGAGCACATACAAAGGGCAGAACACATTACCCAGTAGTGTTCCCAGGCTTTAGGGAGGGTATAGCTTGATGGTAGTGGGGATGACTGTGTTTAGTGGTAGGCTGATGGGGAGGGGCTTGGACTTCATCTTATGGGCAATGAGGATCCATTGTAATTTCTTGAATAAGGGTGAGATAAAAGAGATGTTTCTAAAAATTAATCTTTTTGGATACCAATGAAGGATGAATGGGAGGGAGAAGAGATTGAAAATAGTGGGACCGTTTGGAGACTCTTTGATTCTTATTTTGCATTTATGATTCCAGCAGTGTTGCTCTAAAGTGAGAAAGACCTGAATGAAGTTAGAGGCAACAATATTGTTGCCAACAGGAGCAATACAGGGAGCATTTTGAAGGAGAAGTGGCAAAACTTGGTGACCAGATGCAAAGGGTAAAGGAAGGATAGGAAGAACGCAATGGTGGTGTACAGTTTAGTGTCAGTATAGTATTTGGAAGTTATTGCTCACATTAATACAAATGAGGAAACTGGGAATGGGAAAAGAAAATTCCCTCATTTTTATATATTTTGAGTATGAGGTACCAGTAAGACATTCAAGTCAAATTATGGGCTTCTAATTTCATTATTTGAGAAAATTTTTAGTAGTTTATACTCTTATAGATTATAACTTAATCTCCTTGCATTCTAGAATACACTATGCTGTTTTAAGGGTTATATTCACTGATGTAATTTTAAGTATTTTATGTTCTAGTAAGTAGATTATCATTGTTGCATGATGTTTGAGATGTGGTGGTTTGGTCTAAATTAGTTTTGGGTCACAATACACTTGTTATTAATAAAGGACAAGACGTTGTTTAAACATTTGAGTCAATGGAACATAGAAAGACAAGCATTGCATAGAAATGATGTAATTGAATTGGCAAATGAGCTTTGAATAATGCCCATTTATTTAGGATATATGGAAAGGTTACATTATCATTATTTGTTATACTTCTTCAGTATAAATATCAGAAAAAAGATAATGAGATAAAACATTTATCCTATAAAATAGTTATAGATACTGTTTTAAAAAATAATATTGTAATTAAAATAAACAGTAAACAAATTCATTGTAATGATTTAAAGGGCATTGAGATTTAATGAAAGAATTTAATAATTGTTCAGTCACACTATCCATATGACCAGTGCTAAAAGTTTGAGGTATATATTTCTATATCTTTTTGGCTCATTTTATAAAATTTTATGAGTATATATCAATATTTTGTGAAAGTTTGTTTTCACAAAAATGAGAACATACTATTCATATTGTTCTGCCACTTACACATTTTACTTAAAAATGCATCATGAACATCCTTCCTTATAAAAACACATAGACCTCATTCTTTTTTTTTCACAGCCGCATAACATTCTGTTGTTGAATTATTCCTGTGCTGAGGATTCTTGGTTTTAAAAGTTTTAAATTGCGTCTCTTGGTTTTTTTAGTTACCAAAGCCATTTGTCTTTGCAAAATTATATTTGCAAAATCAAATCAAAACAATAGTGAAGAAAACTTTCTCCCTAATATTCATTCTGTATATTTCATTTTATTGTCTTACTGCTTTAGCATTACCAAAACAATACTGTATGATAGTGATGAGAGCTGTCCTATTATTTTAACGGCAGTTAGTTTTGTAAATTACTGTTTGTTAAGGACTTGTTAATAATGTAATGCAAGTCATGAAGATATGAACCAATACGAAATATAGGATTTGGACAACAACTTATACATGGCCACACAGTTCCTCTGTCACCCACCCTCTCATTCATCCACCTACCTCCCCTCACTTGAGGCATCATTCTGAATGTCATGTTTGTCATTGCTTTGCTTTTAATGTAGTGTTATTACATCCATAGATATTTCTTAAGGTATATATCTTTTAGCTTTTAAGCTATATAAAAATATGTTGTATTTAATTTTTTCCACTTTTGTCACTTATAGTGACAAAATAGATTTATACTGTTGTGTGTTGAACTATGAAATTAGATTTCTTCTAAATTATTCAATGATTTTGACAGAGTCCTCTAGAATATTCTTATCATTATTTCATTTGCTATAGAGATTAAACTCTTGAGATCTGTACTGATAACACTGTATTTGTTGTTAAATTATGGTTTTCTTTCTTTTTTCCTTTAACCTTCATTGTCAAGGAGTATGTTTTAGGGGTTAAAACTGCTGACTCTGGAGCCAGATCCCCAGGATTTAAATCTTAGATGTGCTACTTATTAGTTACATAGGGCTGGATTTTACTAACCCAATTCTATAAAGCTTTTGCTTTTTGATAGGCAAATTTAAACTACCTTTATTATGATATGAACTATTTAGTTAGTTTTATCTGTTTTCATTTTCAGCTTTATCAGTGATTAACTGTTTATGTGAGTTCTGTAATCTGTTTATATTGTAGATTCCTCATTTATAAAATGGGATTAACAATAGTACTTATTTTGTATGCCACTATTAAATTAGTTAATACAAATAAATTTGTCAGAAATGTACAGCTGATCCTTGAACAAGGCGGGGGTTTGGGGTGCTGACCCCCGCTCAGTGGAAAATCCGCATATATCTTCATAGTTGGCTCTCCATATCTGTGGTTCTGCACCCGTGGATTCAACCAACTGCAGATCATAGTACTATAGTACCTATTTATTGAAAAACATCCACGTATAAGTGGACCCACACAGCTCATACCCATGTTGTTCAAGTCTCTTCTGTACTCGGCTTATAATAACCAATATATTGTGTTATTTGTATTTCATATTAATGATATTCTGATTTCTTTTTTCTCCATTTCCTTACTTTTGCTGAGTTTCCTTTTCTTAAGTCATCCCCCACACTTTTGAAATTAGAAGTTCTACTGAGTATCTTTTTCCTTTGGTGATGTGATTATTTTAACAATTGTATATACACACACCTGATACTTGCTGATAATAAAAGTAAATAATAATTATAGCCTTTTTTGCACGAAGCTATGTGACCTATCCCAGTTCCTTCTTGCCCCACTGAAATTTTCCAAAGTGAATATGCCACTTTTCACCATCTCCAGCAGTATACGAGAGGTTCATGGTAATAACATTATATTACCATGCCTTGTTATTTTCAATATTTTTCATTTTAGCCATTTGGGAGGGTAAATAGTCAAGTTTCATTGTGTTTTAATGTGCATTTCCCTGATTATCGATAAATTTTTGGCACTTTTTTCATATATTTATTGCCTTTGACTTTTGTCTTTTGTGAGGTATTCAACTCTCCTATTTTTGTCTTATTTCTTATTTGCAGTGGTTAATTATATAATCTGCATATAAGCCCTTTATTTATTTATTTTTTTAATAGATCTTTATTAGAGTATAATTGCTTAGCAATACTGTGTTAGTTTCTGTTGTACAACAAAGTGAATCAGCTATACGTATACATATATCCCCATATCTCCTCCCTCTTGAGTGTCCCTCCCACCCTCCCTGTCCCACCCCTCTAGGTCATCGCAAAGCACCAAGCTGATTTCCCTGTGCTATGCTGCTGCTTTCCACTAGCTAACTATTTTACATTCAGTAGTGTATATATGTTGATGCTACTCTCATTTTGCCCCAGCTTCCCCCTCTTCCCCTGTGTCCTCAGTCCATTCTCTATGTCTATGTCTTTATTCCTGTCCTGCCCCTAGGTTCTTCAGAACCACTTTTTTTTAGATTCCATATATATGTATTAGCCTATGGTATTCGTTTTTCTCTTTCTGACTTACTTCACTCTGTATGACAGAATCTAAGTACATCCACCACACTACAAATAACTCAATTTTGTTTCTTTTTATGGCTGAGTAATATTCCATTGTATGTATGTGCCACATCTCCTTTATCCATTCATCTGTAGATGGACATTTAGGTTGCTTCCATGTCCTGGCTATTGTAAATAGTGCTGTAGTGAACATTGTGGTACATGTCTCTTTTTGAATTATGGTTTTCTCAGGGTATATGCCCAGTAGTGGGATTGCTGGGTCATATGGTAGTTCTATTTTTAATTTTTTAAGGAACCTCCATACTGTTCTCCATAGTGGTTGTATCAATTTACATTCCTACTAACAGTGCAGGAGGGTTCCTTTTTTCACAATACCTTTTCCAGCATTTATTTTTTTCTAGATTTTTTGATAATGGCCGTTCTGACCGGTGTGAGGTGATACCTCATTGTAGTTTTGATTTGCATTTCTCTGATAGTGATGTTGAGCATCTTTTCATGTGCCTCTTGGCCATCTGTATGTCTTCTTTGGTGAAATGTCTATTTAGATCTTCCACCCATTTTTTAATTGATTGTTTGTTTTTTTGATATTGAGCTCCATGAGCTGTTTGTATATTTTAGAGATTAATCCTTTGTCCATTGTTTCAATGAGCTGTTTGTATATTTTAGAGATTAATCCTTTGTCCATTGTTTCAATGAGCTGTTTGTATGTTTTGGAGATTAATGCTTTGTACGTTGTTTCATTTGCAAAGATTTTCTCCCATTCTAAGTGTTGTCTTTTAATCTTGTTTATGGTTTCCTTTGCTGTGCAAAAGCTTTTAAGCTTAATTACGTCCCATTTGTTTATTTTTGTTTTTATTTCCATTACTCTAGAAGGTGGGTCAAAAGAGATCTTGCTGTGGTTTATGTCAAAGAGTATTTTTCCTATGTTTTTCTCTGAGGTTTATAGTGTCTGGTCTTACATTTAGGTCTGTAATCCATTTGGAGTTTATTTTTGTGTATGGTGTTAGGTAGTGTTCTAATTTCATTCTCTTACATGTAGCTGTCCAGTTTTCCCAGCACCAATTATTGAAGAGTCTGTCTCTTCTCCTTTGTATGTTCTTGCCTCCTTTGTCATATATTAGGTGACCATATATGCGTGGGTTTATCTCTGGGCTTTCTATCCTGTATGATTGATCTATATTTCTGTTTTTGTGCCAGTACCATATTGTCTTGATTACTGTAGCTTGTAGTATAGTTTGAGGTTGGGGGGCTTGATTCTTCCAGCTCCATTTTTCTTTATCAAAATTGCTTTGGCTATTCGGGGTCTTTTTTGTTTCCATACGAATTGTAAAATTTTTTGTTCTAGTCCTGTGAAAAATGCCATTGGTAGTTTGATAGGGATTGCATTGAATCTGTAGATTGCTTTGGGTAGTATCGGCATTTTCACAATGTTGATTCTTCCAATCCAAGAACATGGTATATTTTTCCATCTGTTTATATCATCTGGTGATTTCTTTTGTCAGTGTTTTAGAGTTTTCTGGGTACAAGTCTTTTGCTTCCTTAGGTAGGTTTATTCCTAGGTATTTTATTCTTTTTGTTTCAGTGTCAAATGAGATTGTTTCTTTAATTTCTTTTTCTGATTTTTCATCATTCGTGTATAGGAATGCCAGAGATTTCTGTGCATTAATTTTGTATCCTGAAACCTTATCAAATTCATTGATTAGTTCTAGTATTTTTCTGGTGGCATTTTTAGGATTATCCATGTATAGTATCATGTCATCTGTGAACAGTGACAGTTTTACTTCTTCTTTTCCAATTTGTATTCCTTTTATTTCTTTTTCTTCTCTGATTGCCATGGCTAGGACTTCCAAAACTATGTTGAATAAGAGTGGGGAGAGTGGACCTCCTTGTCTTCTTCCTGATCTTAGTGGAAATGCTTTCAGTTTTTCACCATTGAGTATGATGTTTGCTGTGGGTTTGTCATATATGGCCTTTATTATGTTGAGGTAGGTTCCCTCTGTGCCCATTTTCTAGAGAGTTTTTATCATAAATGGGTGTTGAATTTTGTCAAAAGCTTTGTCTGCATCTATTGAGATGATCATATTTTTTCCCTTGATTTGTTGATATGGTGTATCACATTGATTGATTTGCATATATTGAAGAATCCTTGCATTCCTGGGATAAACCCCACTTGACCATGGTGTGTGATCCTTTTAATATGTTGTTGGATTCTGTTTGCTAGAATTTTGTTCAGGATTTTTGCATCTATATTCATCAGTGATATTGGTCTACAATTTTCTTTTTTTGTGATATCTTTTTCTGGTTTTGGTATCAGGGTGATGGTGGCTTCGTAGAATGAATTTGGGAGTGTTCATCCCTCTGCAATTTTTGGAAGAGTTTGAGAGAGATCAGTGTTAGCTCTTCTCTAAATACTTGATAGAATTCACCTGTGAAGCCATCTGGTCCTGAGCTTTTGTTTGTTGGAATATTTTTAATTACAGTTTCAATTTCATTACTTTTGATAGGTCTGTTTATATTTTCTATTCTTCCTGGTTCATTCTTGGAAAATTGTACCTTTCCAAGAATTTGTCCATTTCTTCGTGGTTGTCCATTTTATTGGCATATAGTTGTTTGTAGTAGTCTCTTATAATCCTTTGTATTTCTGCGGTGTCAGTTGTGATTTCTCCTTTTTATTTCTAATTTTATTGATTTGCTCTCCCTTTTATTCTTGATGAGTCTGGCTAATGGTTTATCAATTTCTTTTATCTTCTCAAAGGACCAGCTTTTAGTTTTATTGATCTTTGCTATTGTTTTCTTCATTTCTATTTCATTTATTTCTGCTCTGATCTTTATGATTTATTTCCTTCTACTGACTTTGTGTTTTGTTTGTTCTTCTTTCTCTAGTTGCTTTAAGTGTAAGGTTAGATTGTTTATTTGAGATTCTTCTTGTTTTTTGTTGTGAGATTGATTTGCTATAAACTTCCCTCTTAGAACTGCTTTTGCTGTGTCCCATAGGTTTTGGGTCGTTGTGGTTTTGTTTCATTTGTTTCTATGTATTTTTTTTATTTCTTCTTTGATTTCTTCAGTGATCTCTTGGTTATTTAGTAGTGCACTGTTTAGCCTCTATGTATTTGTGGTTTTTACAGTGTGTTTCCTCTAATTAATTTCCAATCTCATAGCGTGTGGTCAGAAAAGATGCTTGATATGATTTTAATTTTCTTAAATTTTCCAGGGCTTGATTTGTGGCCTAAGATATGATCTATCCTGGAGAATGTTCCATGAGCACTTGAGAAGAAAGTGTATTCTGTTGTTTTTGGATGGAATGTCCTATAAATATCAATTAAGTCCATCTGGTCTAATGTGTCACTTAAAGCTTGTGTTTCCTTATTAATTTTCTGTTTGGATGATCTGCCCATTGGTGAAAGTGGGGTGTTAAAGTCCCCTACTATTATTGTGTTACTGTCGATTTCTCCTTTCATGGTTGTTAGCATTTGCCTTATGTATTGAGGTGCTCCTATGTTGGGTGCATAAACACTTATAACTGTTATATCTTCTTCTTGGATTGATCCCTTGATCATTATTAGTTTCCTTTCTTATCTCTTGTAACAGTCTTTATTGTAAAGTCTATTTTATCTGATATGAGTATTGCTTCTGCAGCTTTCTTTTGATTTCCATTTGCATGGAATATCTTTTTCCATCCTTTCACTTTGAAGTGGGTCTCTTGTAGACAGCATATAGGTGGGTCTTGTTTTTGTATCTATTCACCCAGTCTGTGTCTTTTGGTTGGGGCATTTAATCCGTTTACGTTCAATGTTATTATCAATATGTATGTTCCTATTTCCATTTTCTTGATTGTTTTGGGTTTGTTTTTGTGAGTCTTTTTCTTCTCTTGTGTTTCCCGCCTAGAGAAGTTTCTTTTGCATTTGTTGTAAAGCTGGTTTGATGGTCCTGAATTCTCTTAACTCTTGCTTGTCTGAAAATCTTTTGATTTCTCCATCAAATCTGAGTGAGATCCTTGATGGGTAGAGTAATCTTGGTTGTAGGTTTTTTCCCTTTCATCACTTTAAGTATATCCTGCCATTCCCTTCTGGCCTGCAGAGTTTCTGCTGAAAAATCAGCTGATACCTTATGGGGATTCTTTTGTATGTTATTTTTTGTTTTTCCCTTGCTGCTTTTAATATTTTTTCTTTCAATTTAATTTTTGTTAGTTTGATTAATATGTGCTTTGGTGTGTTTCTCCTAGGCTTTATCCTGTATGGAACTCTCTGTGTTTCCTGCACTTGGGTGACTATTTCCTTTCCCATGTTAGGGAAGTTTTCTACTATAATCTCTTCAAATATTTTCTCAGACCCTTTCTTCTCTTCTTCTTCTGGGACCCCATAATTCGAATGTTGGTGCATTTAGTATGTCCCAGAGGTCTCTTAGATTGTCTTCAATTCTTTCTCTTTTTTTTCTTTGTTCTGCTCCTCGCCAGATATTTCCACCATTTTGTCTTCCCGCTCACTTATTCGTTCTTCTGCCTCAGTTATTCTGTTATTGATTCCTTCTAGTGTATTTCATTTCAGTTATTGTGTTATCCATCTCTGTTTGCTTGTTCTTTAGTTCTTCTAGATCTTTGTTAAACATTTCTTGTATTTTCTCAATCTGTGCCTCCATTCTTTTTCCGAGATTCTGGATCATCTTTACTATCATTACTCTGAATTCTTTTTCAGCAGATCGCCTATTGCTTTTTCATTTATTTTGTCTTGCAGGTTTTTACCTTGCTCCTTCATCTGTGACATATTTTTTGCTATCTAATTTTATTTTTTCCTCTTTTTTATGAGTGGGATTGTGTTAATGGTTGTTTGGCCTAAGGCTTTGAACCCTGGAGTGTGTAGGCTGTTGAGTAGAGCTGGGCCTTGGTGCTGTGATGAGGACCTCTGGGAAACCTCACTCCGATGAATATTCCCTGGGGTCTGAGGTTCTCTGGTAGTCCAGTGGTTTGGACTTGGAGCTCCCACCACAGGAGCTTCTGCCCGACCCCCAGCTCGTGAATCAAGATCCCGCAAGCCATGCGGGGGTGCAAAATTATCCAGCTATGTTAGAAAAAATATAAAAATAAAAATATAGGTGAAACAACAACTGGAAGGTAAAACAGAACCGCAATAGTAAAAAGGAAGAGGAGGAAAATGAAAAAGTCGTAAAGGCCTTGGCTGTGGAGGGCAGGGCCTAAGCAGGGGTGAGGTTTGGGCATATGCTTAGTACCCACAGGGCTGGAAATGGCGGGGTGGGTTGGGGTGTGGGGGTTGGGGCTTAGGCTCAACAGAACAGAAGAGACCCAGGTGTGCCCCCCACCCCTGGTCTCAGAGGGTGGGGGACCCCACCAGGGAGGCCAGTAGGCTTCCTGGGCTCAAGTGGGTGGGGAAAATGCCCTCAGCTCCTCTCCTGCTCCTCCTGTCCTGGAGGATCCCTCCCATCTGCCTCTCCTGATCTCCCTGGCTGCCCTCCTATGCTCTCAGGACCCACGTGGCCTGGAAGGGGCTTTAGAGGGTGGGGGACTGGCTTGGGAACTCAGCAGGCTCCCCATGCTCAATTTGGTGGGGCAAACACGCTCCACTCCTTTCCTGCTCCTCTGGTCCTGGAGGGCCCCTCCTGCCTGCCTCTCCTGTTCTCTCCTGTCCTCCCTTCTATGCCCCCAAGACCAACCCAGACCAGAGGGGACCTCTGAGGGCGTAGCACCGGGCCCGAGAGCCAGGCAGACTTCCCCAGCTGATTGGGCAAGGGAGATGCTGGGTCTGTTCCCCCCAGTCCGAGCCCCTGAGGGTCCCTCCAGGCATGGGAATCCCCCCCCTCAGTCATCCCTCAGGGGCACCAGTTCTGTCTGGCCTCCACTTCTCCTCCCTGCTGAGTGCCCCCACGTCCTACCAGTTTGCTTGGGGGTTCTTCCTGTCTCCTTGGGCGTCGGGGTCTCCTACCGACATCCGGCAGGCAACCTAATTGTGGGAAGATGTGAACTCTGTGTCTTTCCACACTGCCATCTTGACTCCTCAAGCCCTTTATTTATATTTATTGTGGATACCTTCTCCTACTCCCATAGTGGTAAACACAAATTCAAAGTCTTAACTTACTCAAATGAAGAGTCTTTATGGTTAGTATTTTTTGTGTCCTAAAGAGTCCTGTTTTAAAAATAAAAACCAGATCTTGAAGGTATTCTGATATATCGTCATTTAAAATCCTCATAAAACATGTTTGGGATCTTTCTCCCTCTTTTTTTTTTTTAATTCTTAGAAAAGTATTTGAGAAAGTAGAGCTATTTCTTCTTTAAATGTTTAATCATATTTACTGGTGAAGCCCTTTGAGACTGGATTTTGATTAGAGTTCAATTTTTTTAAAGTTATGTGGCTATTAGGCTTTCTAATTCTTTATGGGTCAGTTTTGATATTGTATTTTTTTCAGAAATGTTCTAGAAAACATTTCTGAATTTTTTTGCATCAAGCTGTTTATAATGTCTTCTTAATGTTTACAGGATCCTGATATTTGCTATTTTTTCCTTTTTCAATTGATTAATTACTCCAGAATTGAATTTAAAATTTATATATTCTTTTGTTGTAGAGACTTTTTTTTTTCTGTGCTATATTACTATATCCAGTGTTTTCATTCCAGTTTGGAATTCTATTTGTTTCTTTCATTATTTCAGCCTGCAAAGGACCACCTATTCTAACTTACTGTCAGTCTGACTCCTTCAAGATATAGTGCTTCATCAGATGTGTTGTTTAACTTACTATTAGCCAGTGAGATGTTTGATTTCTTAGCACCCAGGCTGGACAGACTTTGGGAGCTATCTCAGGTAGTGAGATATTGACAGGCCCTGGTAACTAACCATTCAACTTTGTTTCTATGATTTTGACTATTTTAGATACCTTGTAAGTGGAATCATACAGGATTTGTATTTTTGTGGCTGGCTTATTTTTAGTTAGCATACTATCCTCAAGGTTCATCCATGTCAGAGCATGAAATAATTTCCTTTTTTAAGACTGAATAATCCATTTTATACATATACCACATTTCATTTATACATTTATCTATCAATAGATATTTGGGTTGCTTCCACCCTTTGGCTGTTGTGAATAATGCTGCAATGAACATGGATGTGCAACTATTACTTCAAGACCCTGTTTTTAATTTGTTTGGATATATACTGAGATGTAGAATTGCTGGATCATATGGTAGTTCTATATGTAAATTTTTTAAGTACTTTTATACTGTTACCCATAGCGGTTGCACCATTTTATAATCTTACCAACAGTTCACAAAGGTTCCAATTTCTCCATATCCTCATTGACACTTATTTTCTGTTTTTTTAAAATAGTTGCCATCCTAATGGGTGTGAAATGATATCTGTTTGTAGTTTTGATTTGCATTTCTCTAATGATAAGTGATGTTGAGCATCTTTTTTTATGTGCTTGTTGTCCATTTTTATATTCTCTTTGGTAAAATGTCTATTCAAGTCCTTTTACCATTTAAGAAATCAGGTTATTTTTATTGAGTTGTAAGAGTTTATATATATATTCTGTATATTACCTACTTAACTCCTTATCAGATATGATTTGCAAATATCTTCTCCCATTCAATAGGTTGCATTTTCACTCTGTGGATTGTGTTCTGTAATGCACATACATTTTTAAGTTTGTAGTCATATTTGTCTATTTTTTGCATTTATTGCCTGTGCTTTGGTGTCACATTCAAATCATCATTGCCAAACCAACTGTCATGAAGCTTTTCCTCTGTTTTCTTTTAGGAGTTTCAAAGTTTTAGGTCTTTCTTTTAGATCTTAATCCATTTTGAGTTAATTTTTTTTTTTTTTTTTGCGATACGCGGGCCTCTCACTGTTGTGGCCTCTCCCGTTGCGGACCACAGGCTCCGGACATGCAGGCTCAGTGGCCATGGCTCACAGGCCCAGCCACTCCGCAGCATGTGGGATCTTCCTGGACTGGGGCATGAACCCATGTCCCCTGCATCGGCAGGCGGCCTCTCAACCACTGCGCCATCAGGGAAGCCCTTGAGTTAATTTTTATATATGTTGTAAGATAAGGTCCAGTTTCATTATTCTACATGGAGATATCTAGTTTTCCCAACACCATTCGTTGAGGAGCCTGTTCTTTCTCCATGGAGTATCCTTGGCACCCTTGTCAAAGGTCATTTGACCATATATGTGAGGGTTTATTTCTTGGTTCTTTATTTTGTTCCATTGGTCATGCTATGGACATTCTTATACAAGTGTTTTGTGGATATATATTTTCCCTCTCTTAGGTATGTATCTAGGAGTGTAATTGCAGGGCTGTGGGGTACATGTGTAACTTAACTTAGAAATTGCCAGATAGTTTTCCAAAGTGTCTGTACCAACACTTGGTATTATCAGTCTTTTAAGTTTTAGCCATTTTGGTAAGGTTGAGTCACTTTTTTTGTCTTTTGGTTGAATTGTTATTTAAGAACAAATTTAAGGTAACTTTAAGTGCTTCAATATGTGTTCATTTATTTTTTTCTCTTCCCACGAGAGTGTAAGCCTTATTAGATGCTGTTTGCTCCTCAGTTTCTAAATGTTTGCTGACATAGAGTAGGTACTCAATGAAAATTTATTTTGAATGAATGAAGTGGGTGAAAAAATAAAACATGAATATTTAGCTTCTTTCTGATAAATCTGAGATTTGTATTCATCAGATATATCTGGGATCTTCTCCAGGGTCTAATAATTATTCATGGATATTTTGGTGGTTGAATCACCCTAGGAAAAATATGGCAGGACAAAGTTTTAGGAATGTATATTCAGTTTGCCAGATTCCCACAATCTCCCACTGAGATGAATTTTAAAACTTAAGAGCATAGTAGCATTAAAAGGCAGGATGGTTTTAAGAATTAGAAAAAGTAGTTCATCTGTGGAAACATTGTTCAAGGACTTTTGTTTCTTTTTTTACAACCATAGGATTACTGCTAATTTTAAGTGAAATGAATTATTTCTGTAATATAGTTTTATATTTTGTCTAATCCTTATAGTACAACTAAATCTTGATTGTTGTGGTATTGATGATTTGCCTTATGAACTATTCAGGACCTTTTATTTCTTCTTACCTGATATCTTTGGTCCACTTTTCTGTTCTAAATAGTTTAACTAAACAATTATAAGAGAAAAATAAGAAAGAGAGTAGAGGAATAAATTTAAAGAGAAGGAAAGAGGACAAACACTCATGCTGCCTATGAATATTTTTCCATTAGCACAAATAAGAATTTAGAAGTGACTTTTATAAATGCATAGGACTTCAAGTAGTTGTCATAATAATCCATAAGGTTTCAGCAGTTTTAACACTGTATTTATATATAAAGAAATGTAATAAAAATAATCAGGTATTTCATATAATCAAGTATTATACAATTTATATCAACCTTTGTCTTTCTGGGTTTGAAAAGCCATCTGTTGTTATATGGGTTCATTTTCTGCTGGTGTTCTTCACATGCTGTATAACAAAAAATATGTTTCTTTTCTGTATTTTGTGAAGTTTCATCCTACAAAATACTCCTCTGTAATGAGATTAGATGCAATCAGTGGCTTGAGGACCTAATTTACCTACTGAAAAAAACATAAGTTCTCCTTGATTTGTTTTTATTGTCTGCCCAGTGGTTAATATATGTTTTGAATAGTCATAGCTGTTAAAATAAGACTTACATACAGTTTTGTTAATGCAATCTATGAAAATGTGAACATTATATTACTATGAGTAGTAATGCTTATGATAATACGGTATAACACTTTAAAATAATTTCTTTTTGTCCTTTTATTTCATATTGGAAGCAGGTGTGTAAGTATTCAATATTATTGGTTATTCTATTCTGTGCAGTATTTTGAGTCACCTCCAACTTAATGACTCCACATTGTTGTGTTCTTCCCCAACCAGAAAGTCAAATAAAGAAAACCACTTTACCCTTTCATAACTACAGCGACATGAATGAAGATCTTAATATAAAGGAGGAAATAGTTTTAGGAGACTCTTCAAAAAATATATCATTGAAAGATGAAAGAAGTCAATTACATTCCAGGAAAAAACGTTTTTTATCATATCCAAGATACGTGGAAGTTATGGTTACAGCTGATGCTAAAATGGTTCATCATCATGGACAGAATTTGCAGCACTACGTACTAACTCTAATGTCAATTGTAAGTAAACTTAACGAGTCCTTTGTATTTCCTAAAATGTTTAACATAATATTTTTTCACATTTAATTAAAATGTTTTCCCAAACTTTAGATGTAAGCAAATTGTCTATATTTAAGCCAAAAATATTTCATTGAAATTTAGTTTAAATAGATGTATATAGCAAGTATCCCATTCTGTTACTTGGACAGTTTTCTAAAAAATCTAAAATCTTTGAAACAAGCCACTTACAGAAATTGCTTGAATCTTTACTTCATCACATGAATGGCTTCTGCCCCCTAGTGATAGGGAAGATCTTAGTAGAACTGATCTTTTGCCCTTTGAATCTGAAGTTTTAAACCTTATCTTATTTCTGCACAGAAGGAGGGGATACTAATTTTACTACTACTGCATTTGCCAAATCAAATTGGGACACATGATATTTTAAGTTATAAAAGTATTATGGCAATAAAAGGATAACCTATTACTAATAGAGCTGCTTTAGCAAATTTGGGGTGTAAGATCACTGTAGTTATAAGAGCTTTTGAGCTGATGTTAATATCTCTTTGAGTAATGGTGGTACCAGTATCGTTAGAGCAGAATTCTAGTGCCAGTAAAGAACACCGGTTTTGTGTTAGTGGTAGCAGTCTATGTCCTATATACATGTACGTATATAGGCACCCGTATACATATATACACACATATACCTACTGTCTGGGACATTGCTGGATTAAGTCCTGCTGTTTTGAAGTAATTACTAAAAGTACCTCTTTCATTCTCAGGAGTATCTTGGTTTAGTTGATGAATTATATGGTCCCCTATTTATACACATCCAGGATATTGGAACATATCTCATGGCTAGAAGTATCTCTATTCACAGGTAGGGAATTCAGGCCTACTTGGTGGATAATACTTGAACAGGACACATATATAGGCTATTATAAATTTCCTTTAACAAGAACTCGCCAGTTAAGTTCATTGTGACTTGAAGATCCTAAGACTTTGTTATTTTCCTTACGTATAACATTTTATCTTAAATTCTTATAAGTGCTAAGAATACATGATCTCTGCTGCCTAAACACAGTATCTGGTATGAAATGGGCACTCATTAGTTAGTTAACGAATGAGTAAATAAGTGATTAAAGTGATACTTTTTTCGAAATAAATGACATTGTAACAGACAAAAACCAGAGATGATCCAAAATGATTTTCCTAAATTTGTACAGTATAGATGTCTTTTGTTTACTTGAGTTGAATTTTTAAAATGACAACAAAGCTATACATATAGATTTATTCTGATGACTTTTTAACTTCCGAATCTGAAGTAGTTATCTAGATGTGTAATTATCTAGATATGGGTGTGGCATGCTCATTATGAAGGGATTCTAATGAGAACATTGACATGGAGGATGTTGATTGATATGTAGGAAATTATATCAATTATATGGAACAGTGTGGGATAAGTTTGGCAATTTTAAATGGTTAAAGGAGATACTCATTAAGAAAACTGGGGAGGGGATAGAGATACTAAAGGAAAATATTAGATTTTATAAATGCAACAGGTTTTGTAGCATGTTAAGTGACAACTTCCATATCAGTGCTTTGGAAGTAATGACTAGAAGAAGTCAAGGAACACAAGAGTAATTTTCAAATAACTCTCAAATACAGTTTTGGTGATGATGCCATCCTCTGAAAAGTTTTGTCATCTGTATTTTACATAAAAATCAATGTAATCACTGCTTAGAAGATATTGTGATATACCTTGTGTCCATGGGAGTTTTAAAGCCAGAGTTCATCAAGGACAAAGCCGACATTCGGACTTCATGGAAAGTAAATCTGCTTCTGAGATTGCTTGAAACAGAAGACCAGTGCATGCACATACCATTTCCTAGATTTTTAGTCCCACTAGGAGAGCCAATTTCAGTTTAGACGAGATGTTTGTAGATGTAGTCAGTTGGTTTGTGTTAAGCTTTCATTCACAGGGAGATACTGCCACAGGTTGAGGAATAGGGGAACATTCCAAATACAGATGGGTCAGGAGGAAAATTTCAGGAGGGTAACTCTCTCTTTTGAGGTAGTCTTGGTTTTATATATACTTTCTTTCCTCCTCAGAGGCCGAATTTCAGATGACTTCAAATTACCTGGGGTTTTTGCTCTCTTTATTCTTTTTCTCTTTTGTTGAATGTTTAGATAAGGATGCAGGAAAGTCAGCAGACTTTCTGTCAGGTTCTGGACAGTTATTGTTATTTTATTAGTGAAAAAAAGAGGTCATAGCTATATTTGTAGATGTAAACCATGTTAAAGGTGAATGGAAACTTGGAGAAAGAGTTGACAGACTCTTGTTTTGCCTGGGACTTTCTTAGTTTTAGTATTAAAAGTCTCATGTCTCTGGAAATCCCTTAGTCCTGAGCAAACTGGGACAGTTGGTCACACTACATAGAGATAGTCAAATCTAATCCAATTTGTTTTATCTCCACTTGTGAAGTCCATTTCCAAAATTGCTCTAAAGAAGTAAGAGGAATACTATCTCCACATAAATGTCCCCAGATGTTTCCAGTTGAAGAAGAAGGCATTCAAGTTTTGCATATTTTGTCCTAATTTTTTTTTTTTTTTTTGCTGTATACGGGCCTCTCACTGTTATGGCCTCTCCCGTTGCGGAGCACAGGCTCTGGACGCGCAGGCTCAGCGGCCATGGCTCACTGGCCCAGCCGCTCCGCGGCATGTGGGATCTTCCCGGACTGTGACACAAACCCGTGTCCCCTGCATCGGCAGGCGGACTCTCAACCACTGCGCCACCAGGGAAGCCCTTTGTCCTAATTTTTAAAAAGGCATTAACTGCATTTCAAGCACACACTCGAGATATTGGTAATGTTTTTTGGTCATAGTAATTTAGGAAAAAGACATGAATATGTGATTTGGACTTGGAATATGATTGAGAGCCATTTAAAGAAAAGTTCAAAGTGATGAAAGAGTTTCTGTGTTGAGTTCCAGATATAGTGGGGGAAACAGCTGAATGCTTTCAGCATTGAGCAGATCGATTATATACATAATTTAGAAAGAGGATTATCTACACTTACTCATCCTGTACAAAGTAAACAATTATGCTCTCTTCTCAAACTTTTCCTTTGCTTTCAACAGTTTAAAAATATCTGAGTGCAGTGATGTAGAAATAATGTGTGTGATTTAATTCACCTTTTAGAGTGCTTTACTCATGTTGCAAAAATAGCTTAGTGATCTCTATTCAAAGAGTTTCTGGAAATAACATTAAAATTAGCTGGGAAGAGCACATATGTGGTGTATAGTATATCTAATGAAAAAAGTGTGTGTTAAATGAGCAAAGATGTTCAATTATTTGCTATTCCAAAAAATGTATCCTTAGAGAATTTGGGTGACATAATCAGGTTAAAATGTAATTTTACATGCATTATTATTTTTTCAACAGATTTATTTTGATATGCAATGACTTACTGTTTAATTAATCTTGGAAATACTGTGTCAGAAAACTCCACATTCCTTTGGGTTTACAAAGGTTTGACTTGATGCTATTCACCTTGCCACAGATTTAATAATGTAAATTTCAAGAGCATCATTTGATTCTCAGGAATTAGCCCTATTTATTAAAACACAGTTGCTATTAGAGACATTTATCAACTAGAAAGCCTAACCTACATTACACTGACTTAATATCATTGCTTTCAATTCTTTGAGTTGCTTTTACTGATGTTATTTAGGATGGGGAAAATTTTCGAACACACTAAAATAAAAACTAATGATTTACTTTCGTACTTCATGTTCAACCATTTATGTTACCTTTCCCTTCAACTCAGTGCTCTACCTGTTCTTAATTCTTTGCACATATTTACTTTGTGCATATGCAGAATGTCATTTTCTAACTTAAAAATGAAAACATCTTTCTGATAAGAGTAATGGTCTCTGTAAGCAAAATGTGTTCACTTTGTTAAAATCAGTTCTTTACAGATGACTTTGAAGGTGAAGGTGGTCAGAGGGTACAAATATACAGTTATAAGATAAATTACTCCTGGGGATGTAATGTACAGCATGGTGACTACAGTTAACAATGCTGTATTGTATATTTGAAAGTTGCTAAGAGAGTAGACCTGAAAAGTTATCATAACAAAAAAAATTGCAACTATGCATGGTGATAGATGTTAACCAAACTTATTGTAGTGGTTATTTTGCAATATGTACATATATCAAATCATTGTACACCTAAAACTAATACAATGATATATGTCAATTATCTTAATTTTAAAAAATGGCTAAAATAATAAAGAAGGTGGTCTCTAAACATGCCATGTATGAACATTTGCTGAAGCACTATTTGGAAATTATTTCAAAATAGTTGGTCAGTTACTACCGACATAATTTGTTTCATGCTTTGCATGAACTTTATTTTGCCTAAGATTTTCTTAAACTATTTAAATAATTCATACCATTTCTTTTCCTTTTGCTAATTATCTATGAATTAATGTTTACTATTTTATGAGACCTACTATAAAGCAATATGAATTCTATATGCCAGGGAAACAAATACTTAAAGAATAAAAGATAGGGGGATTGGTTCCAGATGGAAGAGTAGAAGGACATGCACTCACTCCCTATTGTGGGAGCACCAGAATTACAACTAACTGCTGAACAATCATCGACAGGAAGACACTGGAACTCACCAAAAGAGATACCCCACATCCAAGGACAAAGGAGAAGCCACAATGAGCTGGTAAGAGGGGCGCAATCAAAATAAAACGCTGGGTGGGTGACTGACAAATGGAGAACACTTAATACCACAGAAGCCCACCAACTGGAGTGAAGGCTCTGAGCCCCATGTCAGGCTTCCCAACCTGGGGGTCTGGAAATCGGAGAAGAATTCCTAGAGAATCAGACTTTGAAGGCTAGCAGGATTTGATTGCAGGACTTCGACAGGACTGGGGGGCACACACAAAGTAGTGTGAGCATCGGGACCCAGGGGAAGGAGCAATGACCCTATAGGAGACTGAACAAGACCTACCTGCTCTTGTTGGAGGGTCTCCTGCAGAGGTGTGGGGGTGGCTGTGGCTCACCGTGAGAACAAGGACAATGGCAGCAGAAGTTCTGGGAAGTACTCCTTGGCATGAACCCTCCCAGAGTCCACCATTAGCCCCACCAAAGAGCCCAGTAGGCTCCAGTGTTGGGTTTCCTCAGGCCAAACCAACAGGGAGGGAACCCAGTCCCACCCATCAGCAGACAAGCAGATTAAACTTTTACTGAGCTCTGCCCACCAGAGAAACAGCCAGCTCCACCCATTGCCAGTCCTTCCCATCAGGAAACTTGCACAAGCCTCTTAGATAGCCTCATCCACCAGAGGGCAGACAGCAGAAGCAAGAAGAACTACAATCCTGCAGCCTCTGGAACAAAAAACACATTCACAAATAGATAGACAACATGAAAAGGCAGAGGACTATGTACCAGACAAAGGAAAAAGATAAAACCCCAGAAGAACAACTAAATGAAGTGGAGATAGGCAACCTTGCAGAAAAAGAATTCAGAATAATGATAGTGAAGGTGATCCAGGACCTCGGAAAAAGAATGGAGGCAAAGATTGAGAAGATGCAAGAAATGTTTAACAAAAACCTAGAAGAATTAAAGAACAAACACCTAGAAGAATTAAAGAACAAACAAACAGAGATGAACAATACAATAACTGAAATGAAAACTTCACTAGAGGGAATCAATAGCAGAATAACTGAGGCAGAAGAATGGAGAAATGACCTGAAAGGCAAAATGGTGGAATTCACTGCCACGGAACAGAATAAGGAAAAAAGAATGAAAAGAAATGAAGACAGCCTAGGAGACCTCTGGGACAACATTAAATGCAACAACATTCGCATTATAGGGGTCCCAGAAGGAGAAGAGAGAGAGAAAAGACCCGAGAAAATATTTGAAGATGTTATAGTCAAAAACTTCCCTAACATAGGAAAGGAAATAGCCACCAAAGTCCAGGAAGTGCAGAGAGTCCCAGGCAGTATAAACCCAAGGAGAAACACATGGAGACACATAGTAATCAAATTGACAAAAATTAAAGACAAAGAAAAATTATTCAAAGCAACAAGGGGAAAATGACAAATAACATACAAGGGAACCCCTATAAAATTAACAGCTGATTTCTCAGCAGAAACTCTACAAGCCAGAAGGGAGTGGCATGATATATTTAAAATGATGAAAGGGAAGAACCTACAACCAAGGTTACTCTACCCGGCAAGGACCTCATTCAGGTTCGACAGAGAAATAAAAAGCTTTACAGACAAGCAAAACCTAAGAGAATTCAGCACCACCAAACCAGCTCTACAACAAATGCTAAAGGAACTTCTCTAAGTGGGAAACACAAGAGAAGAAAAGGACCTGCAAAAACAAACCCATAACAATTAAGAAAATGGTCATAGGAACATACATGTCGATAATTACCTTAAACGTGAATGGATTAAATGCTCCAACCAAAAGACACAGTCTTGCTGAATGGATACAAAAACAAGACCCATATATATGCTGTCTACAAGAGACCCACTTTAGACCTAGGGACGCATACAGACTGAAAGTGAGGGGATGGAAAAACACATTCTGTGCAAATGGAAATCAAAAGAAAGCTGGAGTAGCAATACTCATATCAGATAAAATGAGTTTAAAATAAAGAATGTTACAAGAGACAAGGAAGGATACTACATAATGATCAAGGGATCAATCCAAGAAGAAGATATAACAATTATAGACATATATGCACCCAACATAGGAGCACTTCAATACATAAGGCAACTGCTAACAGCTATAAAAGAGGAAATCAACAGTAACACAATAATAGTGGGGAACTTTAACAGCTCACTTACACCAATGGACAGATCATCCAAACAGAGAATTAATAAGGAAACACAAGCTTTAAATGACACAATAGATCAGCTAGATATAACTGATATTTATAGGACATTCCATCCCAAAACAGCAGATTACACTTTTTTTTCAAGTGCACATGGAACATTCTCCAGGATCACATCTTGGATCACAAATAAAACCTTAGTAAATTAAGAAAATTGAAATCATATCAAGCATCTTTTCTGACCACAACACTATGAGGTTAGAAATGAATTACAGGGAAAAAAACGTAAAAAACATAAAGACATGGAGGCTAAACAATACGTTACTAAATACCCAAGCTCACTGAAGAAATCAAAGAGGAAATCAAAAAATACCTGGAGACAAATTACAATGGAAACACGATGATCCAAAATCTATGGGATGCAGCAAAAACAGTTCTAAGGGGGAAGTTTATAGAAATACAAGCCTACCTTAAGAAACAAGAAAAATCTCAAACAATCTAACCTTACACCTAAAGGAACTAGAGAAAGAAGAACAAACAAAACCCAAAGTTAGCTGAAGGAAAGAAATCATAAAGATCAGAGCAGAAATAAATGAAATAGAAACAAAGAAAACAATAGATCAATAAAGCTAAAAGGTTGTTCTTGGAGAAGATAAACAAAACTGATAAACCATTAGCCAGACTCATCAAGAAAGAGAGGGAGAGGACTCAAATCAATAAAATTAGAAATGAAAAAGGAGAAGTTATAACAGAAATGCAGTAATGCACACCATCCTGAGACTACTACAAGCAACTCTATGCCAATAAAATGGACAACCTGGAAGAAATGGACAAATTCTTACAGTGGTATAACCTTCCAAGACTGAACCAGGAAGAAATAGAAAATATGAACAGACCAATCACCAGTAATGAAATTGAAACTGTGATTAAAAATCTTCCAACAAACAAAAGTCAAGGACCAGTTGACTTCACAGGTGACTTCTATCAAATATTTAGAGAAGAGCAAATACCCATGCTTCTCAAACTCTTCCAAAAAATTGCAGAGGAAGGAACACTCCCAACTCATTCCGTGAGGCCACCATTACCCTGATACCAAAACCAGAGAAGGATACTACAAAGAAGGAAAATTACAGACCAATATCACTGATGAATATAGATGCAAAAATCCTCAACAAAATACTAGGAGACAGAATCCAACAACACATTAAAAGGATCATACACCGTGATCAAGTGGGATTTATCCGAGGGATGCAAGGATTCTTCAGTATACACAAATCAATCGCTGTGATACACCATATTAACAAATTGAAGAATAAAACCATATGATCATCTCAATAGATGCAGAAAAAGCTTTTGACAAAATTCAACACCCATTTATGATAAAAACTCTCCAGAAAGTGGTCATAGAGGGAAACTACCTCATAATAAAGGCCATATATGACAAACCCACAGCAAATATCATTCTCAATGGTGAAAAACTGAAAGTATTTCCTCGAAGATCAGTAACAAGACACAGGTGCCCACTCTCACCACTCTTATTCAACATAGTTTTGGAAGTTTTACCACGGCAATCAGAGAAGAAAAAGAAATAAAAGGAATACAAATTGGAAAAGAAGTAGTAAAACTGTCACTGTTTGCAGATGACATGATACTATACATAGAGAATCCTAAAGATGCCACCAGAAAACTCCTAGAGCTAATCAATGAATCTGGTAAAGTTGCAGGATACAAAATTAATGCACAGAAATCTCTTGCATTCCTATACACAAATGGTGAAAAATCTGAAAGAGAAATTAAGGAAACACTCCCATTTACCATTGCAACAAACAGAACAAAATACCTAGGAATAAACCTACCTAAGGAGACAAAAGGCCTGTATGCAGAAAACTATAAGACACTGATGAAAGAAATTAAAGATGATACAAATAGATGGAGAGAAATACCGTGTTCTTGGATTGGAAGAATCATTATTGTGAAAATGACTATACTACCGAAAGCAATCTACAGATTCAATGCAATCCCTATCAAACTACCAATGGCAATTTTTACAGAACTAAAACAAAAAATCTTAAAATTTGTATGGAGACACAAAAGACCCCGAATAGCCAAAGCAGTCTTGAGGGAAAAAAACGGAGCTGGCGGAATCAGACTCCCTGACTTCAGACTATACTACAAAGCTACAGTAATCAAGACAATATGGTAATGGCACAAAAACAGAAGTATAGATTAATGGAACAGGATAGAAAGCCCAGAGATAAACCCACGCACCTGTGGTCAACTAATCTATGACAAAGTAGGCAAGGATGGAGAAATGACAGTCTCTTCAATAAGTGGTGCTGGGAGAACTGGACAGCTACATGTAAAAGAATGAAATTAGAACACTCCCTAACACCATACACAAAAATAAACTCAAAATGGATTAGAGACCTAAATGTAAGAGTGGACAGTATAAAACTCTTAGAGGAAAACATAGGAAGGACACTCTTTGACATAAATCACAGCAAGATCTCTTTTTGATCCACCAACTAGAGTAATGGAAATAAAAGCAAAAATAACCAAATGGGATCTAATGATACTTAAAAACTTTTACGGGGCTTCCCTGGTGGCACAGTGGTTGAGAGTCTGCCTGCCAATGCAGGGGACACGGGTTTGTGCCCCAGTCCGGGAGGATCCCACATGCCACGGAGCAGCTGGGCCCATGAGCCGTGGCTGCTGGGCCTGCACGTCCAGAGCCTGTGCTCTGCAGTGGGAGAGGCCACAACAGTGAGAGGCCCACGTACCACAAAAAACAAAAAACAAAAAAAAACAAACAAAAAAATGGGCAGAAGACCTAAATAGACATTTCTCCAAAGAAGACATACAGATGGCCAAGAAGCACATGAAACCCTCTCAACATCACTAATTGTTAGAGAAATGCAAATCAAAACTACGGGGAGTTATCACCTCACACCAGTTAGAATGGGCATCATCAGAAAATCTACAAACAACAAATGCTGGAGAGGGTGTGGAGAAAAGGGAACCCTCTTGCACTGTTGGTGAGAATGTAAATTGATACAGCCACTATGGAGAACAGTATGGAAGTTCCTTAAAAAACTAAAAATAGAATTATCATATGACCCAGCAATCCCACTACTGGGCATATACCCAGAAAAAAACATAATTCAAAAAGACACATGCACCCCAATGTTCATTGCAGCACTGTTGACAATAGCCAGGTCATGGAAGGAACCTAAGTATCCATCGACAGATGAATGGATAAAGAAGATGTGGTACATGTATACAATGGAATATTACTGAGCCATAGAAAGGAATGAAACTAGGTCATTTGTAGAGATGTGGATGGATCTAGAGATTATCATACAGAGTGAAGTAAGTCAGAAAGAGAAAAACAAATATCGTATATTAACTCATATATGTGGAACCTAGAAAAATGGTACAGATGAACCAGTTTGCAGGACAGAAATAGAGACACAGATGTAGAGAACAAATGTATGGACATTAAGGGGGAACAGTGGTGGTGAGGGTGGTGGTGGGATAAATTGGGAGGTTGAGATTGACAGATATACACTAATATGTATAAAATGTATAACTAATACGAACCTGCTGTATAAAAAAATAAATGAAATAAAAATTTTTTAAAAGATAAAAGAAGAATAAAAGATTGAATACATTTTAACTGGATCAATCAAAGTTCTAATATATAGCACTCTAAAGTGGAGTGATTACAGTAAAATTTAACAATATTCCATGGTTTTATAAAACAGAAGAGGTACCTTAGAAATCTAATCTAGCAGTTCCTACAGTGTGGTTTGGGATGGGATACTCGTCCTTCGGCATGTTTCATGAAAGGGAAGAGAGGACTTGGCCAAGTTGTTGTGTGAGATGCTGCATGTAATACCTCTCTTGTAGATATAATATTTATGCATATATGTTAGCCTATTCAAGACTCCATGAAGGCACCTGTTTAATATTTTTATTCAACTTGTCTCAAACTGGAATGATTTTGTTCTTTAAAACCAATGTTCTCACACTCCTTCCCCAACAGCATCTGGTAAATACTAATCCAGCACACCAGGGCACTGTGACGGAGGGTGCTCAGTGCCTCAGTGTAGTTGTGGTATTGAGCCAAAAAGTAGATACATCCATTTCTAGAGTTAGACAACTGGCTTGTAACTGATAAGAGCTAGAACTAAAACGCAGGTCTCCTGACTGTGTAGGACTTCTGAGGCCATGCTCAAGTGACTATAGCAGGACAGTGTCAGGGGCTAGGGCATGAACCACATCAGGGTTCTGAAATAACTTTTGTACCAAGAGCTAATTAGGAAATACTTAGAGTAGAATGCTGAAGCTCCATAAGATCGGATAAAGTAGTCAGAGCTGAAGCTAGACTGCCTTGGATGGAAATTGTTCTGTTGCTTACCAGCCACCTAACCTTGAGTGTGTTACTTAACTTCTCTGTACCTTAGTTTTCTCATCCGTAAAATGGATACAATAGTTTCTAGCTCATAGGATTTGTTGTGAGAATTACTAAATGAATTAATACATTTAGACTTAGATCACATCACAAACATAGTAACATAGTAAACATTCAATAAATATTATTTCTAGTTATGTATTTATGAGGAAGTAGCAAACATGGATACCCTACCATTATGGTGACCTAATATGGGGTGGTAGTTTTAGGAATAAGAGAAGCATGTTGTGCATGCTAATTGGGAAAAACTCTGAAGTAACAAGTGGGCCTTCTGGTCTTTCATCTGCCTGCTTCACAATTCAGCTTAATTGAATAGTTATTCAATAAAAGCACCTCTAAATATCCAAATATTATAAAAGGTATGTATGTATAGAGTGTGAGCACATAGATTATAAAGGTCAATACATAAAACAATAGGAGGTGCGTACAATTAAATGAGCAAGATGACCTTTTAATTTTTTTTTTTTTTGCGGTACGCGGGCCTCTCACTGTTGTGGCTCTCCCCATTGTGGAGCACAGGCTCCGGACACGCAGGCTCAGCGGCCATGGCTCACGGGCCCAGCCGCTCCGCGGCATGTGGGATCTTCCCAGACCGGGGCACGAACCCGTGTCCCCTGCATCGGCAGGCGGACTCTCAACCACTGCGCCACCAGGGAAGCCCCCTATATTTATTTTTATGGTGTATTGTGGACACATAAATTGTGGATTGTGACACAGAATGTAGTGAATTTTTTGCTGAATCATCTAGAACAGTATTTTCCAAGCTCTAATGCGTGTTCAGATCACTTGAGGATCTCGTTAAAATATAGATTCTGACTCACCTGTCCAGGGTGGGGCCTGAGATTCCTTATTTCTAATCAGCTCTAGGTGATACAGATGCTGCTGATCAATGAGTGAAATCTCAGTAGCAAGATTTAAGATACTGTTTCTCAAACTTGGCTTCACATTGGAATCATTAAAAAGCCAGGGAATTTTAAAAGATGCTGATGCCTGGGTCGCAACCCTTAAGATTCTGATTTAATTGATAAGGGTTGTGGCCTGAGCTTAGGGATTTGTGAAAAGCTCCCTAGGAGATTCCAGTGCGCAGCTAAATTGGAGAATTGATGCTCTGGCTCAGACTGGTTTCAATTTACTTTTTGAGAAAAGGTGTTCATTTTAGGCACCTAATCTTAAATTTTTTTCCTTGCAGGTTGCAGCGATCTACAAGGACTCAAGTATTGGAAATCTTATAAACATAGTAATTGTAAAATTAGTTATAATTCATGATGAACAGGTAAGAAACAGTTCTAAAAGTAGTAATCCTAGCTGTAGTAGGCTCTTAGCGGGGATATATAGAGAGATCATGAAACCCTTATTAGAAATGAGATATTTTTAAAATGTATATTACAAAACTTGATTTGAAAAGGAGTGGGGTTAACTTTTTCTGTTGTGATGGAAACAAAATGGAATGACAACAGAGGAAGTAACAAAAATTAATAAACAATTAAAAAATTTAAGGTTGAAAACATTCAGGTATTCACTTTTATAATCCTACTGTTGAAAGATTTAAAATATAGTAATTTTCAGAAGTTAGCTTTTCAATCCCAAATATTGGAAGCTCTAATTTTTGTGTTTTGATCACCGTGTTTTAAGTATTGCTGAAATATGTTTTAGATATGAGGGAGAGATGATACCACTTCTTCATTTGCCTGTGAAAATGCTATTTAATGAATTGCATAAACATTGACAGGCTTGGAAGGAAAAAGGCCATGAGTGTTTTGACGTAATGTTAAATTGCTGATTTTTTGTGTGTAGGAAGGACCAGTCATCAGTTTTAATGCGGCTACCACGTTACGCAACTTCTGTTTATGGCAGCAAACTCAGAATGTTCTAGATGATGCCCACCCATCCCACCATGATACTGCTGTTCTTATCACTAGGTACAGTTCTAGAAATAACGCTTGCAATGAAATTGTTTACCCTTTATCTCCTGCGTGATCACCTGTACTTCTTCTTACGTTAATTCTTTATCGATAATACATAGAAACGTTCTATGAGAACTTGTATTACAAAAGATACCATTGAATGAAAGCATTCTTTGTTTTTTTCAGACCAGAACACTGGCCTGATTCCTTAGGAAATTAGCAACGTTAAGTTGCTAAGTAATGGTTTGACATAAACAAGATAATTTCCTTATTATATTAGTGACAGAGTAAGAATTAGGAAAATTACTTGGAAATTAATATAGTTATGGAACTGAGAACACGTTGTGCTTCTTCCCCAACTTGACCTTTAAATCGCTTGTAAAAGAAAGCCTTTGAATTTATTTTGGACGCCCTATACTTAAAAATATCTATCTGCTCCTTGTTTTGATGCTCAACGCATGACTTAATTGCCAGGCTGCTTTTGCTAGGGTTTTTCTCAAACCTATTTATTTATATGCAGCTGCTGCTATTATAAAATGAGTATCCATTTTACATGTACCACTATACAATGTTAATTCACATCCTTGTTTCAGCAACGGTCATGCTACCAGAATATTTAGATCCTGAGTTTGTTGTTTGTTTCGGTTGGTTGCTTGGCCAAGGGGGAAAAATCTTTTGCTTGAGGGTCAGACTCAGAGAAATTTGGGCTTTCTAGAACCCTGAAATGAAAACCTTTAGTCCATGTAAAACAGCTGACATATTGTCCATGTGCTTTATTTCTTTTCTAAATTAAAACAGAATTGACTCAAATTTATACAGAGTCTTCTATTACCAATCCATGGTACTGCCCTGGGTTATAGTTAGAGGCCAAGCAGCAAAGACTGAAGATAACAGGTTAATGATGGGAGGGAGGAAAAGGGCTGTAAGAGGAGACCATGAGGAAGGAGACTAGAGAACTGTCATAATGAATGTTTAAGGACTAAGTAATTTAAGAAGGAAAACATTTAAGCAACTTGGTAACATCTGAGAACATCATTATTTTGCAGCTGACAATAATAGCCGAAGTTCATAAAGGCATTGAAACATCAAGAGTATATTACATATGCTACTGCATAAATAAAGGCAGAGAGGAGAAAAATACACTTAGAGAGCTTTTCATTGAACTTGGTTAAGCTTCAGCTGTTCACAGCAATCACTTTTATATAGCACCTATTGCTTATTGATATGCAAAAATGGTGCATTACTCTAGGTTTAGGGTAATAGTCATGTCATAGTCAAAGCTTCTTTATCTTTGTTTTGGCATGTTGCAAAAATATTTTCTGAAAATGCTTCAAAATCTTTTGTTTTAAGGGAAGACATTTGTGGAGCTAGAGAGAAATGTGACACATTAGGTAAGTTATTTGGTAAATAAAATATAGCTTGTATAATTGTTTACTGAATTATTTAAAATGATGTTTTGATTATCTTCCCTTTAATTTACACAATCATTTTGATTATTAATTAATGGTTAGTGTCACTATTATTTGATTCTGCTCTAAGTTTTAAAGAATAATAAGAGCTAATATTTATGTACCAATTAATTTCTAAATATCAAGTGCTATGCAGAGCTTGACATTTTAAAGTGTTTTATTGTGTAATATTTGATCCATACAAAATAGTACATAAAAACTTATATGCAAATTTAAAGCAAAAAAAAAAAAAAGAGTAGTCATGAATCCACCACCAGATTTAAGAATTAGAAATTTTTTGGTACTGTTCTATGGCCTGTGCTAAGTCCTTATTCTCTCCCTTGCACTTCCCCAAGAGGTAACCAATAGCATGAATTTTGTATGTGGCAGTTCCTTCCATCTTTTGAAAAATAGTTTTATTGTATATGTATATATTCCTAAAAGAAATTGCTTGATTATGCTTATTTTTGAGCTTTAGTTCATGCATTTTCACTGCTATACAATATTTCATCCACAGTTCACATATCTATATCCTGTCAGTGAATATTTGGGCTGATTCCAGTTGTTTTCTATTATGAACTTTATTATAAGAGCTAAGGTATATTCCTACGGTTAGAATTGCGTGCCATTAAATGTGCTCATGTTTAACTTTATAAGATATACCAAATTATTTTCTAAAGTGGTACTAATTTATACATTTAATCAATAGTGTATAAGCATTCGTTTTGATTATGTCACTATTAATACCAGGATCTTCAAATTTCTCATTTTTGCCAATCTAAATTTAATATATTTCATTATAGCAATAATTTTCAGTTCCCTGGTCACTAATGAGTTTGGACGTCTTTTTATACATTTACTGGTCATTTATATTTCCTTTTTGGAGAGGAATGAAAGAAATGAAGAAAACATTGCCTATTTTTCTGCTGTGGTATTTTTCATTTTCTTACTGCCTTTTAATGTTCTTTATAACTTCTTGATACCAAACCCTTTTTGGTTTATATGTATTGTAAATATCTGTTAATAATTTGTTCCTTAGTGTTAATTGTTTTGTGTGTGTGAAAATGTATGCTGTAGCTGAATTTATAACTTTAGGTTTAGCAATTTTGTATCTTATTAAAGAAATTATAGCCTTCTGAGCCTTCTGTAGCTCAAAAGTCTGAGTGTATTATCCTGTTTCCTTGTGAATATTTAAAAATTTGTCTTTTCACATTTGAATCTCTAAACCATTTGGCATAATTTTTTTGATGTGGTATCACACAGGGATCTAACTTTGTAAGTTCCTTTTCTCTGTGAATGTCCAGTTTCCTCAGATCACACATTGACTACTTTACCTCCTTTCATTAGAATGTGCAATGCCGTTTATAAAGTTTCTGTTTGCACTGGTATGTGCAAATCATCCCGCTGTTTCATTAATCAATACTTTTCATTTAGTCCATGTGCCAGTTTCATATTAGTTCAAATTTTGTAGCTATATAATAAATCATCATAATTCATAGGATATATAACTCCATCTAATTTTCTTCAAGAGTATTTTGGCTGTTCTTGGACCTTTGCTCTTCTATAAAAATTTTAGACCCGCATGTTAAGTAATTATAAAACAATTATCTGTCTATCTATGAAGGTCTTTTAAAATTTTCTTTCAGTAGTATATAGTATTTTCTTTCAAAGCTGGTCATGCACAACTTTCATTTATCTCTTTTATTAGTGTATGGTCTATGATGTTGATTGAGAGAAATGCATTAGATTATTTGGATTTTTGATTTTAAATCTAGCCAACTGATTCATTACTCTAATCCTTATAATTTACCTGTGGATATTTATATCACTTTTGAATTATGGCTATTATTCCCCCTCTTCTTCAATCCTTATAACTTTCTCTCGTTTTTCTTTTTCTTTCCTTTGTCTTAAAGCAAGACAAAAACCTTGTCGAATGTTGAATAGAAATGATGATGGTAGCCTTTTTTCCTGGATTTTGAAAGGAATACTTGTGCAGTTTCACCATTAGGAATAATATTTGATATAGGTTCTTGGCAGATAAACTTATCATCATAGTTTTCTGAGACTTAAAAAATATATGCTTTTTTATTAAAATATTTTGCAGATATTGAAATGATCATACGATTAATTTAATTCTGTGAATTCCTTTTATGAGTTTTGTAACACTAAACCAAACTTGATCAAGGTTTTTCCTTTTTTTTTTAAAACACACTGCTAGATTCCATTCCATGCATATATTTTCAGGAGTGAAATGATCTTCCTTTGATTATATTTGTCTAATTTTGATACCAAGGTTTTATTCACCATACAGAATTTGTTGGAAGTGTATTATTTCTTTTCCCATTCTCTGGAAGATTTTATATAATGTTGGAATGATCTATATCTTGAAAGCATGGGAGATCCCACCTAGAAAACCATCTGGGTTTCATCTTTCCTTTGTGGAAAGATTTTTAACTATTTGACTTTTCCAACGGTAATCAGACTTTTTTTTTTTTTTTTTTTTTTTTTTTTGCGGTACGCGGGCCTCTCACTGTCCAGAGCACAGGCTCTGGACGCGCAGGCTCAGCGGCCGTGGCTCACGGGCCCAGCTGCTCTGCGGCATGTGGGATCTTCCCGGACCGGGGCACGAACCTGTGTCCCCTGCATCGGCAGGCGGACTCTCAACCACTGCGCCACCAGGGAAGCCCGGTAATCAGACTTTTAAAAAAATCTTTTTGAAGGTATTTTAAAAAGTGTGTTTTTCTAGATATCTGACCATTTCTTTTAGTAGTAGTAAAATTAATTAGCTTAAATTATTCTCATAGCACTTTCTTTTAAGTTCTGTCAATAGCTATACTTCTGCCTTGTTTTATTTCTGATATTATCTATTTACACTTCTTTATAATGGCCCAATTTCACTGGAATATTGTCTATTGCATTTGTCTTTTTAAAGGATCAACTCTTTGCTTTCAATCTCATTTTTATTTCATTAATTTCTGCTCTCTCTCTCTCCTTTTCTTTCCAATTTACTCATGCTGTTCTATTTATAATGTAAACTGACTGTTAGCTCAATAACATCCAGGATTTTTTCTTTTCTAATTTTATTGTTTAAGACTATCGATTTACTTCAAGGTATCATTTTATTGTGTCCCACAAATTTTGATAGGTATTTTTCATGTCATTTAAAATTCTAAATTCTAAGTATGTATAAATTCATCATGATTTCTTTTTTGACTTATAATTTAGAAATGCGTTTAAAATTTTATGAATATATTCAGACTTACTGTTTTTTGTTTATTAAATTTTAATTTAATTTCACTGTAGTTGGAGAACATGATCTATACCATACCCATTCTTTGAAATCTTTTGGTATTACATATATGGTCTATTATGTGGTCAGTTAAAAAAAATGTTTCATGTATGTTTAAACAGAATGTACATTCTTTAACTATGGTATACAGGTTTCTATATGCCTGTTAAATCAAACTTGCCGATTATGTTGTTCAAATCAACTATATATTTACTAATTTTTTGCTTACTAGGTCACTTACTTGAAACATGAATATATCTCTGTCACTCTGTCCCTTTTCAATTTTACATTATAATTTTTACAATTACAGTATTCAAATTTTTTGTTTCATCTATTTTCAGGCTAACTTATTAGGCATATGTAAGTTTGAATTGAACCTTTTACAATTGTGCAGTGACTTTTTTTATCTCTAATAATGCTTTTTAAAGAAAATAAAGTCAGTATAGCTTTATGTTTAAAGTACTGTGTCTGGCAATACTACAGCTAGCCAAACTTTTTCTTTTTTTATAGGTCTCTGAAGTCTTTTTTTTTTTTTTACATCTTTATTGGAGTATTATTGCTTTACAATGGTGTGTTAGTTTCTGCTTTATAACAAAGTGAATCAGTTATACATATACATATGTTCCCATATCTCTTCCATCTTGCGTCTCCCTCCCTCCCACCCTCCCTATCCCACCACTCTAGGTGGTCACATAGCACCGAGCTGATCTCCCTGTGCTATGCGGCTGCTTCCCACTAGCTATCTATTTTATGTTTGGTAGTGTATATATGTCCATGCCACTCTCTTACTTTGTCACAGCTTACCCTTCCCCCTCCCCATATCCTCAAGTCCATTCTCTAGTAGGACTGTGTCTTTATTCCCGTCTTACCCCTAGGTTCTTCATGACATTTTTTTTTCTTCTTAAATTCCATATATATGTGTTAGCATACGGTATTTGTCTTTCTCTTCTCTTTCTGACTTACTTCACTCTGTATGACAGACTCTAGGTCGATCCACCTTACTACAAATAACTCAATTTCGTTTCTTTTATGGATGAGTAATATTCCATTGTATATATGTGCCACATCTTCTTTATCCATACATCCAATGATGGACACTTAGGTCGCTTCCATCTCCTGGATATTGTAAATAGAGCTGCAATGAACATTTTGGTACATGACTCTTTTTGAATTTTGGTTTTCTCAGGGCATATGCCCAGTAGTGGGATTGCTGGGTCATATGGTAGTTCTATTTGTAGTTTTTTAAGGAACCTCCATACTGTTCTCCATAGTGACTGTACCAATTCACATTCCCACCAACAGTGCAAGAGTGTTCCCCTTTCTCCACACCCTCTCCAGCATTTATTGTTTCTAGATTTTTTGATGATGGCCATTCTGACCGGTGTGAGATGATATCTCATTGTAGTTTTGATTTGCATTTCTCTAATGATTAATGATGTTGAGCATTCTTTCATGTGTTTGTTGGCAATCTGTATATCTTCTCTGGAGAAATGTCTGTTTAGGTCTTCTGCCCATTTTTGGATTGGGTTGTTTGTTTTTTTGTTATTGAGCTGCATGAGCTGTTTGTATGTTTTGGAGATTAATCCTTTGTCAGTTGCTTCATTTGCAAATATTTTCTCCCATTCTGAGGGTTGTCTTTTGGTCTTGTTTATGGTTTCCTTTGCTGTGCAAAAGCTTTGAAGTTTCGTTAGGTCCCATTTGTTTATTTTTGTTTTTATTTCCATTTCTCTAGGAGGTGGGTCAAAACGGATCTTGCTGTGATTTATGTCATAGAGTGTTCTGCCTATGTTTTCCTCTAAGAGTTTGACAGTTTCTGGCCTTACATTTAGGTCTTTAATCCATTTTGAGCTTATTTTCGTGTATGGTGTTAGGGAAGTGTTCTAATCTCATACTCTTACATGTAGCTATCCAGTTTTCCCAGCACCACTTATTGAAGAGGCTGTCCTTTCTCCACTGTATATTCCTGCCTCCTTTATCAAAGATAAGGTGACCATATGTGCGTGGGTTTATCTCTGGGCTTTCTATCCAATTCCATTGATCTATATTTCTATTTTTGTGCCATTACCATGTTGTCTTGATTACTATAGCTTTGTAGTATAATCTGAAGTCAGGTAGTCTGATTCCGCCAACTCTGTTTTTTTCCCTCAAGACTGCTTTTGCTATTCGGGGTCTTTTGTATCTCCATACAAATTTTAAGATTTTTTGTCCTAGTTCTGTAAAAATTGCCGTTGGTAATTTGATAGGGATTGCACTGAATCTGTAGATTGCTTTCGGTAGTATAGTCATTTTCACAATACTGATTCTTCCAATCCAAGAACATGATATATCTCTCCATCTATTTGTATCATCTTTAATTTCTTTCATCAGTGTCTTATAATTTTCTGCATACAGGTCTTTTGTCTCCTTAGGTAGGTTTATTCCTAGATATTTTATTCTTTTTGTTGCAGTGGTAAATGGGAGTGTTTTCTTAATTTCACTTTCAGATTTATCTTCATTAGTGTATAGGAATGCCAGAGATTTCTGTGCATTAATTTTGTATCCTGCTACTTTACCAAATTCATTGATTAGCTCTAGTAGTTTTCTGGTAGCATCTTTAGGATTCTCTATGTATAGTATCATGTCATCTGCAAAGAGTGACAGCTTTACTTCTTCTTTTCCAATTTGGATTCCTTTTACTTCCGTTTCTTCTCTAATTGCTGTGGCTAAAACTTCCAAAACTATGTTGAATAATAGTGGTGAGAGTGGGCAACCTTGCCTTGTTCCTGATCTTAGTGGAAATGCTTTCAGTTTTTCACCATTGAGGATGATGTTGGCTGTGGGTTTGTCATTTATGGCCTTTATTATGTTGAGGAAAGTTCCCTCTATACCTACTTTCTGCAAGGTTTTTATAATAAGTGGGTGTTGAATTTTGTCGAAAGCTTTCTCTGCATCTATTGAGATAATCATATGGTTTTTCTCCTTCAGTTGCTTAATATGGTGTATCACGTTGATTGATTTGTGTATATTGAAGAATCCTTGCATTCCTGGAATAAACCCCACTTGATCATGGTGTATGATCCTTTTAATGTGCTGTTGGATTCTGTTTGCTAGTATTTTGTTGAGGATTTTTGCATCTATGTTCATCAGTGATATTGGCCTGTAGTTTTCTTTCTTTGTGACATCCTTGTCTGGTTTTGGTATCAGGGTGATGGTGGCCTCATAGAATGAGTTTGGGAGTGTTCCTCCCTCTGCTATGTTTTGGAAGAGTTTGAGAAGGATAGGTGTTAGCTCTTCTCTAAATGTTTGATAGAATTCACCTGTGAAGTCATCTGGACCTGGGCTTTTGTTTGTTGGAAGATTTTTAATCACAATTTCAATTTCAGTGCTTGTGATTGGTCTGTTCATATTTTCTATTTCTTCCTGGTTCAGTCTCAGAAGGTTGTGCTTTTCTAAGAATTTGTCCATTTCTTCCAGATTGTCCATTTTATTGGCATAGAGTTGCTTGCAGTGATCTCTCATGATATTTTGTATTTCTGCAGTGTCAGTTGTTACTTCTCCTTTTTCATTTCTAATTCTATTGATTTGAGTCTTCTCCCTTTTTTTCTTGATGAGTCTGGCTGGTGGTTTATCTTTTTTGTTTATCTTCTCAAAGAACCAGCTTTTAGTTTTATTGATCTTTGCTATTGTTTCCTTCATTTCTTTTTCATTTATTTCTGTTCTGATATTTATGATTTCTTTCCTTCTGCTACCTTGGGGTTTTCTTGTTCTTCTTTCTCTAATTGCTTTAGGTGGAACTTTAGGTTGTTTATTCGAGATGTTTCCTGTTTCTTAAGGTAGGTTTGTATTGCTATAAACTACCCTCTTAGAACTGCTTTTGCTGCATCCCATAGGTTTTGGGTCGTCGTGTCTCCATTGTCATTTGTTTCTAGGTATTCTTTTAATTTCCTCTTTGATTTCTTCAGCGATCACTTCGTTATTAAATAGCGTATTGTTTTGCCTCGATGTGTTTGTATTTTTTACAGATCTTTTCCTGTAGTTGCTATCTGGTCTCATAGCGTTGTGGTCGGAAAAGATACTTGATACAATTTTAGTTTTCTTAAATTTACCAAGGCTTGGTTTGTGACCCAAGATATGATCTGTCCTGGAGAATGTTCCATGAGCACTTGAGAAAAATGTGTCTTCTGTTGTTTTTGGATGGAATGTCCTATAAATATCAATTAAGTCCATCTTGTTTAATGTATCATTTAAAGCTTGTGTTTCCTTATTTATTTTCATTTTGGATGATCTGTCCTTTGGTGAAAGTGGGGTGTTAAAGTCCCCTACTATTCATGTGTTACTGTCGATTTTCCCTTTTATGGCTGTTAGTATTTGCCTTATGTATTGAGGTGCTCCTGATTTGATGGAGAAATTAAAACCTTTACAGACAAGCAAAAGCTGAGAGAGTTCAGCACCACCAAACCAGCTCTACAACAAATGCTAAAGGAACTTCTCTAGGCAAGAAACACAAGAGAAGGAAAAGGCCTACAGTAACAAACCCAAAACAATTAAGAATATGGGAATAGGAACATACATATCAATAATTACCTTAAATGTAAGTGGATTAAATGCTCCAACCAAAAGGCATAGACTGGCTGAATGGATATAAAAACAAGACCCATATATATGCTGTCTACAAGAGACCCACTTCATACCTAGGGACACATACAGACTGAAAGTGAGGGGATGGAAAAAGATATTCCATGCAAATGGAAATCAAAAGAAAGCTGGACTAGCAATTCTCATATCAGACAAAATAGACTTTAAAATAAAGTCTAATACAAGAGACAAAGAAGGACACTACATAATGATCAAGGGATCAATCCAAGAAGAAGATATAACAATTGTAAATATTTATGCACCAAACTTTTTCTTGTTTACTTTTTGCTAGATTTCTTTTCCTTCAATTTTCCAATGTCCTGTTACTTCAGGTGTTTTTATTGGAAACAACATATAATTGGATTTTAAAAATAACATCCATAATAATGTCTAACTACCAACGTTAGTCCATGTACATTTATTATAATTGTTTTCCATACTTTTATTTCTTTTTGTCTTCATGCTTTATTCAAGCATCTCTAACATGCATTTTATTATTTTTCTCTTTGGCTGCATCTAATCTGATATTTCACCTGTCCTCTGAATTTTCCAGTTCAACATAAGTTTTTCAATTTAAAATATCCTAGTTAGTTCTTATTCAAAATCTGTGTGTTCATTTTGTTTACATTCCTTTTATATTTGCTTATATTTGTAATTGCCTTTCATGTTTACTGACACATTTATTTGGAGTAATTTTATATACCATCTTTGACAATTCCCATATCCTAAACATTTGATAGCCAAATATGTGGTTTCTGCTAACTTTCTCTTATGCTGACTTGTTGGTTTGTATGTTTGGTTATCTCTGATCATAAGCTCATATTTACTTAATATTAATCCATAAGGTTAGTGGTGGACCACTTAAAAAGTGTGTGCTTTCCTCTAGAGAGCGTTTTCAGTTGTTTTTGCTGTAATCCAAAGGGTGTTACTAACCAAGGTCCCTGACTTAAGACAGAGAATTCAGAATCAGATCCTCTACCTTGAAACTTCCTATAGCAAGCTCTGGATCATATTGCTTTTATCAGTATTATCCCTCAGAGTAATTCCTATCCCTACTGTTCATTGCTTACCAATTAGAATTTAGCCCATGGTATAAATGTTTATATGTATGTATGCATGCGCGCATAGGTATGAGATGGGCAGGGGGAGAATATATGTTAGGTTTTGGAGGTGTGGGGATTTGATAGTTCTTGTACACTGTGAGGTCAGTATTCATCAAAAAAGTACTTTTTAATACTTGTCTTGTTTCTTTGTGGTAGGAGGACTGTCTAGAAACTCTAATCTTCCACAAATGTGGAAACCGACACCTGCTACTCTAATTTTTACAACAGACCCCATTCTCTTCTCCTTGCAAACTATTCTCTGACTTTGTAGACATATTTTATGAGTCAATCATCTAAGAAGAATCCATTGATATATTTCTTATATTATCTATGCCTTGTTGTCACATCTTTATACTAAAAGTTAAGTATGAATATGTCAGCCATATCTTACTATTTTTTAATGATTTAATGCTAGACATTCTGGGCTATTCATGTAGAAGTGGGTGGTCTCCTGGTCCCCATTCTTTTTTTGCAGTTTTCAGCCACTCCTGTGCACATAAATCATAGTGATATCAGAAACATAGAATGTGAAAATAAAAGTGTTCCTATTATGCTTTAAGTCAAGCGTAATGGTGATGATAATGATAGCTCATATATTTGAGTGCCTACTATGTATCATACACTATATTAAGGTTAACATGATTGGACTTATTTAGTCTTCACAACAAACCTATGAAGTAAGACCTATAATTTCAATTTTATAAATGAGGATAAATAATTTGCCCAAGGCTACATAGTGTATATTAATACAAGATTTAGTATTTTTTCCCATCTAAAATATGTGGAAAAAAATAACAAACTAAGAATAGTTTTTTTTAACATCTTTATTGTAATATAATTTCTTCACAATGTTGTGTTATTTTCTGCTGTATAACAAAGTGAATCAGCTATATGTATACATATATCCCCATTTCCCCTCCCTCTTGCATCTCCCTCCCACCCTCCCTATCCCACCCCACCAGGTGGTCACAAAACATCGAGCTGATCTCCCTGTGCAATGCAGCTGCTTCCCACTAGCTATCTATTTTACATTTAGTAGTGTATATATGTCAATGCTACTCTCTCACTTCATCCCAGCTTACCCTTCCCCCTCCCTGTGTCCTCAAGTCCATTCTCTATGTCTGTCTGCGTCTTTATTCCTGTCCTGCCTCTAGGTACATCAGAACCATTTTTTTTTTTTTAGATTCCATATATATGTGTTAGCATATGGTATTTGTTTTTCTCTTTCTGACTTACTTCACTCTGTATGGCAGACTCTATGGCCATCCATTTCATTACTTTTATGGCTCAGTAATATTCTATTGTGTATATGTGCCACATCTTCTTTATCAATTCATCTGTCAATGGACACTCAGGTTGCTTCCATGTCCTGGCTATTGTAGATACTGCTGCAGTGAACATTGGGATACATGTCTCTTTTTGAATTATGGTCTCCTCAGGGTATATGCCCAGTAGTGGGATTGGTGGGTCATATGGTAATTCTATTTTTAGTTTTGTAAGGAACCTCCATAGTGTTCTCCATTAGTGGCTGTATCAATTTACATTCCCACCAACAGTACAAGAGGGTTGCCTTTTCTCTACACCCTCTCCAGCATTTATTGTTTGTAGACTTTTTGATAATGGCCATTCTGACCGGAGTGAAGTGATACCTCATTGTAGTTTTGATTTGCATTTCTCTAATGATTAGTGATGTTGAGCATCTTTTCATGTGTTTGTTGGCAATCTGTATATCTTCTCTGGAGAAACATGTATTTAGGTCTTATGCCCATTTTGGATTGGGCTGTTTGCTTGTTTGATTTTGAGCTGCATGAGCTGCTTGTATATTTTGGAGATTAATCCTTTGTCAGTTGCTTCATTTCCAAATATTTTCTCCCATTCTGAGATTTGTGTTTTGGTCTTTTTTATGGTTTCCTTTGCTGTGCAAAACTTTTAAGTTTCATTAGGTCCCATTTGTTTATTTTTGTTTTTATTTCCATTTCTCTAGGAGGTGGGTCAAAAAGGATCTTGCTATGATTTGTGTCATAGATTATTCTGCCTATGTTTCCTCTAAGAGTTTGATGGTGTCTGGCCTTACATTTAGGTCTTTAATCCATTTTGAGTTTATTTTTGTATATGGCATTAGAGAGTGTTCTAATTTCATTCTTTTACATGTAGCTGTCCATTTTTCCCAGCACCACTTCTTGAAGTGGCTGTCTTTTCTCCACTGTATATTCTTGCCTCCTTTATCAAAGATAAGGTGACCATATGTGTGTGGGTTTTCTCTGGGCTTTCTGTCCTGTTCCATTGATCCATATTTCTGTTTTTGTGCTGGTACCATACTATCTTGATTACTGTCGCTTTGTAGTATAGTCTGAAGTCAGGGAGCCAGATTCCTCCTGCTCTGTTTTTCTGTCTCAAGATTGCTTTGGCTATTCGCAGTCTTTTGTGTTTCCATACAAATTGTGAAATTTTTTGTTCTAGCCCTGTGAAAAATGCCATTGGTAGTTTGATAGGGATTGCGTGGAATCTGTATATTGCTATGGGTATTGTAGTCATTTTCACAATGTTGATTCTTCCAATCCAAGAACATGGTATATCTTTCCATCTGTTTGTATCATGTTTAATTTCTTTCATCAGTGTCTCATAGTTTCCTGTTTCTTAAGGTAGGATTGTATTTCTATAAACTTCCCTCTTAGAACTGCTTTCGCTGCATCCTATAGGTTTTGGGTCATCGTGGTTTCATTGTCATTTGTTTCTAGGTATTTTTTGATTTCCTCTTTGATTTCTTCAGTGATCTGTTGGTTGTTTAATAGCATATCATTTAGCCTCCATGTGTTTGTATTTTTCACAGTTTTTTTCCTGTAATTGATATCTAGTCTCATAGCATTGTGTTTGGAAAAGGTAGTTCGTACGATTTCAGTTTTCTTAAATTTATCAAGGCTTTATTAGACCCAAGATATGATCTATCCTGGAGAATGTTCCATCAGCACTTGAGTAGAAAGTGTATTCTGTTGTTTTTGGATGGAATGTCCTATAAATATCAGTTAAGCCCATCTTGTTTAATGTGTCATTTAAAGCTTGTGTTTCCTTATTTATTTTCCTTTTGGATGATCTGTCCTTTGGTGAAAGTGAGATGTTAAAGTCCCCTACTATTATTGTGTTACTGTCAATTTCCTCTTTTATGGCTGTTAGCATTTGCCTTATGTAGTGAGGTGCTCCTATGTTGGGTGCATAAATATTTACAATTGTTATATCTTCTCTTGGATTGATCCCTTTATCATTATGTAGTGTCCTTCTTTGTCTCTTGCTATAGTCTTTACTTTTAAGTCTACTTTGTCTGATATGAGAATTGCTACTCCAGCTTTCTTTTGATTTCCATTTGCATGGAATATATTTTTCCATCCCCTCACTTTCGGTCTATATGTGTCCCTAGGTCTGAAGTGGGTCTCTTGTAGTCAGCATGTATACGGGTCTTTTTTTTGTATCCATTCAGCCAGTCTGTGTCTTTGGTTGGAGCATTTAATCCATTTACGTTTAAGGTAATTATTAATATGTACTTTCCTATTACCATTTTCTTAATTGTTTTGGGTTTGTTTTTGTAGGTATTTTCCTTCTCTTGTGTTTCCTGCCTAGAGAAGTTCCTTTAGCATTTGTTGTAAAGCTGGTTTCATGGTGCTGAGTTCTCTTCACTTTTGCTTGTCTCTAAAGGTTTTAATTTCTCCATCGAATCTGAATAAGATCCTTTCTGGGTAGAGTAATCTTGGTTGTAGGTTTTTCCCTTTCATCACTTTAAATATGTCCTGCCACTCCCTTCTGGTTTGCAGAGTTTCTGCTGAAAGATCAGCTCTTAACCTTATGGGTATTCGCTTGTATGTTATTAGTTGCTTTTCCCTTGCTGCTTTTAATATTTTTTCTTTGTATTTCTTTGATAGTTCGATTAATATGTGTCTTGGCATGTTTCTCCTTGGATTTATCCTGTATAGGACTCTCTGTGCTTCCAGGACTTGACTATTTCCTTTCCCATGTTAGGGAAGTTTTCAACTATAATCTCTTCAAATATATTCTCAGACCCTTTCTTTTTCTCTTCTTCTTCTGGGACCCCTGTAATTCGAATGTTGATGCATTTACTATTGTCTCAGAGGTCTCTGAGAGTGTCCTCGATTCTTTTCATTCTTTTTTCTTTATTCTGCTCTGTGGTAGTTATTTCCACTCTTTTATCTTCCAGGTCACTTATCCGTTCTTCTGCCTCAGTTATTCTGCTATTGATTCCTTCTAGAGAATTTTAAATTTCATTTATTGTGTTGTTCATCATTGTTTTTTTGCTCTTTAGTTCATCTAGGTCCTTGTTAGATGTTTCTTGTATTTTCTCCATTCTATTTCCAAGTATTTGGATCATCTTTACTATCATAACTCTGAATTCTTTTTCAGGTAGACTGCTTATTTCCTCTTCATTTGTTTGGTCTGGTGGGTTTTTTCCTTGCTCCTTCATCTGCTGCATATTTGTCTGTCTTCTCATTTTGTTTAACATACTGTGTTTGGGGTCTCCTTTTTCCAGGCTACAGGTTCGTAGTTCCTGTTGTTTTTTGTATCTGCCCCCAGTGGGTGAGGTTGGTTCAGTGGCTTGTGTAGGCTTGGTGGAGAGGACTGGTGCCTGTGTTCTGGTGGGTGGGGCTGGATGTTTTCTTTCTGGTGGGCAGGCCCACATCTGGTGGTGTGTTTTGGGGTGTCTGTGAACTTAGTATGATTTTAGGCAGCCCCTTTACTAATGGGTGGGGTTGTGTTCCTGTCTTGCTAGTTGATTGGCATGGGGCCTCCATCACTGGAGCTTGCTGGCTGTTGGGTGGAGCTGGGTCTTAGCATTGAGACGGAGATCTCTGGGACAGCTCTCACTGATTGTTATTACATGGGGCCAGGAGGTCTCTGGTGGTCCAATGTCCTGAACTCGGCTCTCCCACATCAGAGGCTCAGCCCTGACCCCAGGCTGGAGCACCAAGTCCCTGTCAGCCACACGGATGTTTTACAGGGTCTTTCTCCACCCAGGGACTCAGCCAGGATTTTAGGCAATGGGTTCTGAGTCCAAAAAGTGCCTCTATTTGGGACTTGCAGAACATGGCATAGGAGAGAATTCAATATTTTCTTGGAGTTGGATTTGCTTTCTTATACTTCTCCCATTGCCCCGCAAAATCCTCCCCTGAGTAGCTGCTGCTCCTTTATTCTTACCTCCTCAATTGAACACACCCTAAGGATAGTTCTTAATGACAAATACAAGATGTTGGTAATAATTACTAGGTTTCCTGCTCATTTATCCTTTTGCAAGTACTGTTGCCTTAGTCTCTGAGCATGTTTTATAAAGTATGTTAAAAAATGGTTTTTATTCTTTAACATGATGGATTGGTGACTCTGTGTAGCTTCTTGCACTTCCAAACATGGGGAATCTGTGTCAGATTTGGGCCTGTGCTGCTTTATTCTATCTCTGCCCAGTTTTAGAGAACCATTGATCAACACGAGTGAATCTAGGCACAAACCCTCAGCCGGCTGCTTGGTACCATAAGGCTATACATTCACTTTGATTTTTGTTGGTCTTGCCTATGGAGATATTTGATCATGATCTCTAATCATATGCAATGCATATTTTTACAGATATGTCATGTGACTAAAATGTTCAGTTTAGAACATATCTACCTTTAAGCATGTAACATAAAGTTTAGGTGGTAATGGAGTCAATATTGTGTTCCAAATACACAGCCCTGAAAATGAATACACTGGAATTGAGCCACTAGGCAAATTGAAAATACTAATGAAGGCAAGGGAACGCCAGCATATTCATGAAAGAAATGTGTTCAGTTTATTCTGACATTTATGACTAAGAGAATACATAGGAAGAGGGAGCTAAAACACAATAGCTAATATAAGTATTTATTTTATATTAAGAAATTTCTAAATGTAAAACTTTACAGTAAGAAACTGGTTATTTTACATATGATAATCTTTTTTTAATGAAAGGAATCATTGTAGGAGAGCAGATAAATTTGCAGGCAAATATTGAAGGCTAGCAATAGCAAAAACCATTGTATTATGTTGAAAAGTAAAATGAAATGCTACCTTGGTTGATGATGGAGTAGGATTATTATAATGAACATTTATTTTGAATTTCTTTTTCTAGACTAAAAGACTATATCAATTGTAACTATTGCTGTCTTTGGTGTCCAACCAGTTCATGCTGTCTTCTTTCAGCAGCAATTCGAGTTGCAGAGTTGCACGTTGTTATTTAAATGAGTGACTAGATCTTGACGTGATACATTTCCCATTGCTGAAGTGGTTACAAAATCAAGTGCTTCCAGTGATTATATTATTATCATGTTTTATTTAACACATATTAAATTCAGGCACTATTCTAAGCATTTAATATATTTTTACTCATTTAATTATCATATGGTAATTGAATAATTGTATGCTGCTTCAAAACTTTAAAAAATAAAAGAAAATTTATAATTTATATTGTTCTGTGCTATTTTCTTTATTAGTGCTATTACCAATTTAAACATTTATTACCTTTCCTATTACACACACTAACGTGGCATAAAACTTCATTCTTCCTGTAATAAATTTTTAAATTTATTTTTCTGTTTTTTAAAAAACTGTTTGCCTATCCCATATTTTGGATTATTTTCTTCAGTAAAAGAATCCAAGAATTTGCTGAAAAGATTTCAACTACAGACAAAACATTCTGTTCTTTTTTTCTTCACCTTACAAAACGTTCATGCAATATTAACAGTCAACTGCATTCATTTCTAAGTAGTAATGCCAATGATAAATGCTTTAGTGCTTTCTTTATGATTCTGGTATTTCCCATTTTGTTGAAATACAAACGTGAAATTTTTCAGGTTTAGCAGAATTAGGTACCCTGTGTGATCCTTTACGGAGCTGCTCTATTAGTGAAGAAAATGGACTCAGTGCTGCCTTTACCATAGCCCACGAGCTTGGGCATGTGTAAGTACCTTCTGTCACCTCAGTAACGTGCCTTCTATATACCATTGCACAAATGTCTAAAATTCCATCTTCAATTGAGTAATTAGCACCTTTATATCTTTATAAAGTATTAGTAGTGTAATTTTCACCCCTGAAATTCTAACTCTGGCTCTTTTGTGATCTATGTTAGGTCAGACAGGCTGCACAGATCAACAGACTAAGCAAAGAACTAGAGCTTGGGAATTCTTTTATTTCATTTACTGTATTGGATTACATGACAAGCACTTCTGGCCTCTATCCCTTGTTATCCTATACATGACCAGGTACTGTGCTCTACCATCTTATGGGAGGGCCTGCAGGGGCCCCTGGTTCTGGGGAACTCCCCAAAATATTTGTAGTACCAATTCATTTCCTGCTTTTATAGCTCAGAGCCCCAGCAGAAGATGTGGCCTGTGGGAATTTCTTAATTACTAAAAGATTTTTTAAAAAATTTCCTCCCAGTTCCATAGTTTTTTTTGTTGTTTGTTTTTTTGTTTTTTAATTTGAGATTCTCCTATCTGTTCCTGCATTATTAAAAATTCTACTGGGGTTTTATGCTCTAATAATGTGGAGGCTGTGATTTCCCATGATACCCTTGGGGCTCCCAGAGAAAATCAGAAACCCCTCTGAAACTCATCCCCTGAAAAATGATCCCAAATGTACCCCCAGTACTCCTTTGATTTCTTGGTTATCTGCTAATAAGGAATTGAGGCTAGAGTTGCCTCTCTTCACTACATTTTCTTTTCCTGGTCATGGCTTAACGTCATTAGAGTATTCAGCTGGAATAATTTCACGTGGAGATTGTTTTTATTAAACTAGTGCCTCTTCAGTTCCCTTTAGCATGGTTATATCTCATGACCATCCACAAGATGCACACTCAGATTTTTATATTGTTTGTTGAAGTCGGGGCAGATCAGGAACCTGCCTGAGGTACATCATGCATTGCAACATCTGGAAAGCACTGATTTCAGGTTACTTCTGATGCTAACGAGGAGAAGAGTGTTCTTGCAGAGGGTACCATCTTAGACATTTATTTTCTTCCTGAGAAACTCTTTAGGTGTCTTTAGAATATAGGTAAGTAGTTTAATTAAAATACTGATTTATGTACACATTTTGATAGGCAAGGATCTGAATCAAGTGGTTTCTTCTAAATGTGAGTTTTTACTGGGGTCCTCAAAAGAATGTGTAGGATTTGTTGCTGACCAGCTAATCATTTAATAGCATTGCTCTTATTGTGAAGATTTGGTTGCCCTTTAGGAATATTTTTATTATTCCAGTTCAATCAAATCATCACTTATTGATTATAAACCAGAAAGAGCACTTAGGCTGTTTCATATGAAATAGATGGAAAATATAGAGTGATATGAAATTAAAGAAGTGCTTTTTGTGGTTTTTTTTTTTTTTTTTTTTTGATACTGTAGTGATAGTCAATGGTCTGGAATTTAGTGTGGTAGAGCCTTCACCTAATATTTCCACACACATCTCCTAGGGTACGTGTGTTGGATGCTACAGTTATTTTTATGTTAATGCTAAGTCCATATTGTGATGAAGTGAGCCAGAATCCAAGTATTTTGATTGTTTAAATTCAAATACCAAAACAACAGACTGTGCTACTGATCAGAGTTATAATCTACTGTTTCTTAGACATCATGCCCTTCTAAACATGAAGGTAACCCTAGCATTACAATACTTTATGGAGAGATCAAGAGTACAAATCCTGATGTAATCAGATTTATCTGCATTTTAGATTATACTTTAAACATAGGAGATCTGTTTCTAATGTTGTATACATATTTTAGTATTCTTTTTTAAGTGTTTATTTTTATTTTTAGATTTAATGTTCCACACGATGATAGTTTTAAATGTAAGGAAACTGGAATTAAACATCAGTATCATGTAATGGCTCCAACTTTAAATTACCACACAAGTCCTTGGACCTGGTCAAAATGTAGTCAGAAATACATCACTGAATTCCTAGAGTAAGTGATTTTGTGTTACTTTAGTTAAATAATTGAACATTTATTAGATTATGAAATTTGAAACTTGTATGTTCTTTTAGAGTGGTTCAATCTCTGTTGAGTTTTTTATGGTTTAAGCTTACTTTCACTGTACAAATGGATGTTTAAAAACAAGAAAAGAATTTTATTTCATTCTTAACTAATATTTTTGGTGTGCGGGGGGGCAGTTCAGATCTAGCTATCATGTTTTTTTTTTTTTTATTTGGGCTCTCTGTTATGGGAAAAACTTATTTTAGGGGGAGACTTAATGGGAATCAAAGCTTCCTTGTGTGTGTTTGAATTTTTTCAGAAGCTACTAGGTAATAGTTTAAGAGGAGTTTAGTTCAAGTTTGAGGTGCCCTTGAAGGGCAAAGAATAGCTAAAGTCAAACTATGAATATTACAAATAGTTCTCTGAAGGGATATGGAATCTCTAGGTTTACCTGTTCTTTGGAGGCTCTTCCCAGCTCTGAAGACAGGAGGCAGATCCAGATTGTTCTTGCCTTGCCTTTTCAACTCCTACCAGGTTTCTCTGCTTCCCAACTTCTTATCCAAATGGTATTTCTATCCTACTTACTGAAACTTGTTCAAAAGGCAAGGCCAAGCTCTTATAAACACAATACTGTTTGATTTTTTTCTACTACATATTCTAATCACCAATTTATGCAGTTTTAGTTACCTATCTTTATGAGAACTACAGGAATAAATGAAACCATGTTTTGGAATATATGTGTATAAATATATCCCTTAATTATAATCAGCAGTGATTATTTATCCTTGTATGGGAACTTGATTTGAAAGCACAATACACAGTTGCTGATCTATACATGACTGCATATAGCTTTGTTTAATTGCTGACTGAGGTATTGATTAAAAATACCAGTGGGTGTGCTTATTTTTGGAAGGGGGTAATATGATTCTAGCCAATGGGTATTTTAAAAATTACATGTTCATTTTTGGGACAAAATTTAATTTGCCCTCTAGCTGTAAAAAATCCCCACCAAGATATTTCTTCTAATTATTTCCATTGAATAAATTGCTGCTTTTAACCCAATTAGAATGGCTGAACATTTTCACAAAGTTTTCTGCAGACTATCTATCGTGTGACAAACTAGGAATAGCAAATACACATTTTCACCACTATTTACCACTTTTCTAACTCCTTCAAGATATTATATCATATACTTTAATAGCAATTTGCAAGGCAAACACTACCACTCTCAATTTACAGATGAGGAGATTTAGGCTCAGGGAGACTAAATAACTTGTTCACACCATGCATTCTGGGAAGTGATGAGACCCAAATGCAAACTCCCAAAGCTGACATTATTGACTCTGCTTTATATTATTTTCCTAAAAAAACTCTTTGAGATGGAGACCACATAACACTTTTGGAAATTCCTTTGTTTTGTTGTCACTTAGAGCTATCAATGTACTTTCTCAGATGATCTGAAAACTTTACTTTTTACATTTTGACAATTTGGACATTAGATATAGAGCATTGCTATCGGATAGCAAAGCAGACCAAAAGTGTAGTGTGATCAAAATAGGAATGTATGTTTCAAACATGATATTGTGATGAATTTTTGTTTATTTGTTATTCTTTTTTAAAAATGTTTACCTTTAAGGCAGTTGTGGGGATCAAATGAGAACAAACACATAAAATGTCCTTTATAAACTGAGGTTTTCATACTGACTTTCATGTGAGTTGGTTTTTAAATTATGAAAAAATATTGATAGTTTCTTTGAAAGTGCAGAGCTATAGAAAATGTGATAAAGAATCTTATACTGAAATGCATCCATATGTATGCACAGTACTTTGTTTTCTGTCATTGTTACAGTACTGGTCATGGGGAATGCCTCCTTGACAAACCAAATGGAAGAGTATACGATCTGTCTTCACAACTTCCTGGATCAGTGTATGATGTAAACAAGCAATGTGAACTTATGTTTGGTCCTGGATCACAAGTGTGTCCCTATTTGGTAAGAAAAATTATGTCCTTTTGTTTGAAAACTACCACAAAGTTGTAGTTTGACTACATTTCGAGATGTACATTTATTCTCTTGGACAGACAGTGTGCTGAATACATCTTAAAAATTTTTAAGGATTAGAAAAATTTAGTGTTTGTCAGGAAAAGGTTTAAAAAAGTATCCCCCGTCAGAAAACAAGAGTCACAGAGAGGTTACCGAAAATTAAAAGCATTCAAATAGTTATTTTCAAATGATGTTGTTTTGTGGGTGGGAGAAGAAAATATAAGTGTTTTGATAATGAATTGTATTAAAGGCCCCAGGAATCTCAGAGACTACATTTTAATTTATACAGATTTGAATCCAAAGGAATGAAATTTGGCTCTTGTTGTTTAGTTTTCATTAAACCATTACTCTATAATTTATTTTGAGGATTTTTCACAGGTTAGATGCTTCAAATTTCCACCGAAATAGCTGAATTAACATTTTTACTGAATCTATAACCAAGATTTTACCTTATCTTGAGGGTAAATTAAATTTAGGATTTAGTTTGAATAAACGTCACTACTTTGGTGAATCCATGCTTTTCTTTTCCAAGCAGAATACTCATTCCATTTTCTTCATTCCTGTATAAAACTTTGCCAAATTGCTTACTATACTACTCGACTGTGAGGATCATTGGACCAGGAATCCAGCCTTATTTATTCATTTAAATATCCCCAGGGTGCTGTTCAGGGTCTGCCACATAATAGGCACCAGAAAATCAATGCTTACTGCATGTTGCATGAATGAATAAATGAATGTGTGAAGGAATGTATGAATAAATGAATGAATGAAAGTTACTTAACAGTGAGCACAGGGACATACAAAGCATATTCCGTACAGTGAATAATATTCCTAAAATCTTAAATTTATAAGCTTTTAAACGTCTACTTTGGAGGGGGGAAGATTTACCTTAATTTTTTGTTATAAAAGATACATTTCTTTCCTACCTGACTTAGGTACTGAATGAACTTTGAATTTAAATTTAGAAACAGAAAGGGATTATCTTGGGTATAGCTCCTGTGAGCCTCTGTGAATTTTCTTATCTTGTGAAAACTTCAGAACGCTTTGTTCAAAAGTTGAAAGTATGCATTATATTCACAAAATAGGAAACCAGTATACATTATACAATATTTCTATGCACATTATTCATACATTCCACTGTTGGATCAAAAGGGACTTTTGGAAACTCCTTGTGAATGACATTTAACAACAAAAAGTCCTTTAGAAAAATGTCTTGCAAAGAGAGAAAAATGTCTCACATAATTTTGAATACTTCTACTCCAAGACATCTCTTCCATTGTTCAGTGTTTGATGATAATCCAAAAGTTTTTAAAAATGAAATCTTGCCATTTTATGTGTTTAGAGGAAAATCGATGACTCGGACTGACTTAGCAAATATTTTTTTACTGATTATTTCCCGCTCTAACCATGAAACCAGGAAGTACCTAGGATCAGCTTATAAACCAATGCATGGTACTGAATTGATTCCGTGGTTACAGTGTTATTTTCACTCTTGCTTGCCTGCCTTTTCTTACTCTGCAGAAACAATGCAGGCGTCTCTGGTGCACGAGTGCAGAAGGAGTTCACAAGGGCTGTCGCACTCAACACATGCCACTGGCAGATGGAACAAACTGTGGTCCTGGGATGGTAGGTTTTCTCGAAGGGTGAGTCTTGTATCAAGAGATTATCCAAGGATGTGATTGCTCTGTGTTTCAGCATTCTTCCTTTTCGCTGTCAACTTTTGTTCTGCTAGTTGAATTAATGTTTTTGCCCTATTTGTTTGATATAGTATGTTGTCAAGTGAATTAAAATTTTAATTTTACTCTTCTTTTCAAGATCTAGCGGATGGATATCATAGTTACATAATAACATGGATATTTAGTTATCTAAGCATATTATAGTCTTGTTATTAAAAATGAGTCTAGCCATAGATATTACAGCAAATCCCCCAAATTCAAGGATGTTACCATTGTATATGTTTTATCCTAAAAATTCAGATAAGTATAATTGAAAGTTTTAAGTGGCTTCTTCAGATTTTTATTGGTGTTAATGTTTAAAATACATTGTACTGCAAGATAAACTGCCTACCATACTACATCTTTGCCATTCTAGCATCAGTCATGAACTTACCTAATCTGCCAACATGATGTCAAGTGATAGGGTTCACCAAGATAATGAAATGTGGTATATTACATTGATTGATTTGCGGATATTGAACGATTGAATCCTTGGGATAAATCCCACTTGATCATGGTGTATGATCCTTTTAATGTATTGTCGAATTCAGTTTGCTAATATTTTGTTGAAGATTTTTGCATCTATGTTCATCAGTGATACTGGTCTGTAATTTTCTTTTTTGTGTGATATCTTTGTCTGGTTTTGGTATCAATGTGATGCTGGCCTTGTAGAATGAATTCAGAAGCATTCCTTCCTCTGTAATTTTTTGGAATAGTGTGAGAAGAATAAGTGTTAACTCTTCTCTAAATGTTTGGTAGAATTCACTTGTGAAGCCCTTTGGCCCTGGACTTTCATTAGTTGGGAGTTTTTTAAATTACTGATTCAGTTTCATTACTAGTAAACTTCATGTACTGGTGTTTTTATATTTTCTTTTTCTTCCTGGGATTTAGTCTTGAGAGATTGTATATTTCTAGGAATTTGTCCATTTCTTCTAGGTTGTCCATTTTATTGGCATATAATCATTTATAGTAATTTCTTAGGATCCCTTGTGTTTCTGTGGTGTCAGTTGTAACTTCTCCTATTTCATTTCTGATTTTATTGATTTTAGCCCTTTCTCTGTTTTTTCTTGATGGGTCTGAATAAATCAATTTTGTTTGTCTTTTCAAAGAACCAGCTCTTAGTCTCATTGATCTTTTCTATTTTTTTTTGTAACTATTTTATTAATTTCTTCTCTGGCCTTTATGATTTCTTTCCTTCTACTAACATTGAATTTTGTTTGTTCTTTTTACCCTAGTTCCTTTAGGTATAAGGTTAAGTTGTTTACTTGAGATTTTTCTTGTTTCATGAGGTAGGATTGTGTCGTTACAAATGTTCCCCTTAGAACTGCATTTGCTACGTTCCATAGATTTTGGATTGTTGTGTTTTTATTTTCATTTGTCTCTAGGTATTTTTTATTTCTTCAGTGACCCATTGGTTGTTTAGTAGCATGTTGTTTAGCCTCCACATGTTTGTGTATTTTACAATATTTTTCTTGTAGTTGATTTCAGGTCTCATAGGATTGTGGTCAGAAAAGATGCTTGATATGATTTCAGTCATCTTGGTCTTGTTGGTTGCCAGGTTCTGCCTTGTGCGGAGGCTGCTGGCCACTTGTGGGTATGGCTGGGTCCTGGTGTGGCTGGCTGCATGGTTAGGAGAGGCTTGGTCCTGGTGCTAGCTCACTGGTGGGTGGGGCTGGATCCCAGGACAGCTGGCTGTGGGGCCATGGTGCTTCCCAGGGATGGTGTCTGTGGGGTCCAGGGAATCCAGGCACTCATACCTGCCCATTAGTGGGTAAATCTGGTCCCAGGGCTAGTGGTGGCCCATGGTGGGTGGAGCTGGGTTCTGGGCTCTCTAACTGTGGGGCCTGGGGGTCCTAGAGCTGGTCAGTTTGCTGGTAGGTGGGCTATGGCCCAGGAAGTCCTAGGGCTAGTGCTGGTCCATTGGTGTGCTGAATCTGGTCCAGGACCATGGCTGCAGGGCCCTGTTCATCCCAGAGTCCATGTAGGCCAGCAGGTGGCAGGGCCAGGGCCCAGGGGGTACCAGGGCTGATTCCTGCCCCCTGGTGGGTGGAGCTTTGTCTGATGGCCGGCTGCAAGTCTCTGGGGATCTAGGGGCTGGGCCTTCCAGGACTGGTGCCAGCAGGCTGGTGAGTGGGGCCAGGTCCTGATGCTAATAAGCTAATAAGGAGGATTAAAAATGGTGCTTGCCAGTACCAGTGTTCTTGTAGGATGAGCTCCCGAAAATGTCTTCTGCCAGAGTCTCTGTTTCCAGGGTGAGTCCCAGTTGCTTTCTCCCTCTCTGGGAGGCTCTCCAAGATCAGCAAGTGGGTCTGACCCAGGCTTCTTTCAAATTCCTGCTTCTTCCCTGGGTCTTGGAGCATGTGAGATTTTTTGTGTGCCTTTTTAAGAGTGAAGTCTCTGTTTCCTACAGCCCTCTGGCTCTCCTGCAAGTAAGTCTTGCTGGCCTTCAAAGCCAGACATTGTGGGGCTCATCTGCCCAGTGTAGGACTCCCAGTCCAGGGATCCTGATGTGGGTTTTGGACCTCTGGGTCCTTGGGGAGAACCTCTGCAATTGTAATTATCCTCTCGATTGTGGGTTGCCTACCCAGGGGTGTGGGTCTTAACTATACTATGTTCTCTCCTACCCATCTCGTTGTGGTTCCTTCTTTATACCTGTAGTTATAGATCTTTTCTGCTAGACTTCAGGTCATTCTCATTGATAGTTGCTCTGTAAATAGTTGCAATTTTTGTGTGCCCATGGGAGGAGATGAGCTCAGGGTCTACCATCTTTGCCCCATCTCCTGTGTGTTCTTGATTTTAAGTAAATGAAACTATACAGTATAGTCTGTCAGGAGCAAGTGGGTCAGGCTGCTTTTTCTCAACATCATGTTTTGGAGTTTCATTCAAACTGTTGTGTGCATCAGTACTTCATTCCTTTATGTTGAAGTGTAATTCAGCTGCACCATAATTTGTTTACCATTTTCCTGTTGATGGATATTTGGGTCATTACCAGTTTTTGGCTTTTATGAATAAAGCTGCTGTGAGCATCCTTGTATAAGTCCTCTTGTGGACATATATTGCATTTCTCTTGAGTAAATACCTAGAGTAGGATTCCTGGGTCATAGGGTAGGTGTGTGTTTAACTTCATAAGAAAGTACCAAACAATTTTCCAAAGTATGTGAACCATTTTAGACCTACCAAGCAATGTAAATATGAAAGTTTGAGTCGCTTTGCATTCCTTGCCAATTTTTGATAGTGTTAGCCTTAACAAAACTTTAGCCATTCTAGATGGGTGCACAATAGAATTTCATTGTAATTTTAACTTGCCTTATCCTGATTATCATCAATTTTGAGCATCTTTTCATTTGCTTATTAGCCACTTAAATATTCCCCCAGTGATACGGTATGGAGGGCATGGGTTTTCTGGAATTCAGGTAAATATGATGAGATACTGAAACCTACTATAAAGCCCATGTAGATTAAAGGTACAGGTGGCATTTGGGATAAAATGTGGATCATGATAGGTATAAATTCCCTTTTTAAAAAAATCAATTAAAAACAGTGAGCCCCTATGCATTAGCCATTTTCAGTATTAAATGGACCTGTTATTAAAGGAAAATTTAAACAAATATCCTATAATTTGGCCTTAACACTCTCCTCTAGTTCCTTTATCTTATGACTATCTTATGTGTGAGATATCTGTTAAATGCTTTTGGCAGTAAATCTATTTGCATGAAGACATGCTGAACCCATCTGATGATGAGTTAATTTTACTATATGGTGAATAGTATAACATTCTTTTTCATGCTTTGATCTCTCAGAAATACATAAATAAATAAGGAACATGCAAGGAATCTTTAAATGTTTCTGGAAGATGCCCACAAAATTTATATGCACATAGTATATTCTATTCTGAGAGTTTGTTTTTGTTCACTTTTATAATGGCTTTCTCATATTGAATGATTTGTTCCAATGGAGGGCACAAAGCATTTTTTTCTGCTAATAATCTTGGTTATAGGATTAATTCATTCAACAAAAATGTATTAAGGACCTACTACATGTCAGATACTATTCTAGGCACTCAGGATACATCAGTGAACAAAAGAGAAAAGGTCCTTGTCCCCCCTGGAGCTTGTATTCTAGTGAAGACTGGAGTATTACGAACAATATAATAGTACCATGAATGAGAGAAATAGTGCAGAGGAAAGATTGAAGTTGTGTGGTAGGAGAGGGCAGATTGCATTTTAAACTATGGTGGTCAAGGTCGATCTTATGGGAAGTTGCCTAATGAGCTGTATTTTTGTTTTTTGTTTTTTTTTTAAAGGGACTTCATTTTATTTTATTTATTTATTATTTTTGCAGTACGCGGGCCTCTCACTGTTGTGGCCTCTCCCGTTGTGGAGCACAGGCTCCAGACGCGCAGGCCCAGCGGCCATGGCTCACGGGCCCAGCCGCTCTGCGGCATGTGGGATCCTCCCGGACCAGGGCACGAACCCGTGTCCCCTGCATCGGCAGGCGGACTCTCAACCACTGCGCCACCAGGGAAGCCCATGAGTTGTTTTAAAGGAAGTGAGGGAGTTAGCTTTGAGGACATCCCAGGGGAGTGAGCTCCAGGAAAAGGGAATGGCCAAACTCCTAAGTCTGGAGTACTGCTGGAGTATTCAAGGAAGAGCAAGGAAGGCATTTTGGCTGGAGTGGAGTGAAGAGAGAGAGAGAGAGATGTATGGGAAGTTACTGGAAGAACTTGCAGGCCATTGTGAGAATGTTGTATAACTCAAAGTGAGATAATTGAAGGATTTGAGCAGAGGAGTCACCTAATTTGACTTAATTTTTAAACTAATTTAAAAAAGGATCATGACCATTCTGACAAATGTTGAGGCTAAACTGTAAGGGCCAAGAGTAGAAACGGAGGAGATGTACTCAGGGAGCTGTTGAAATAATGGAGATGAGAGATGCAAGTGGCTGAAACCAGGTGATGATTAAAACTCAACTTTGTGTATGGTTTTGAAGGAACTAGAGCATTTGCTAATGTGTTAGATATGGAATGTTAGAGGAAGAAGAGATAAGATGACTAGGTTTTTAGCTGATCAAATGAGTCAACTCAGCAGATTTTGAGGGGCCAAGGCAAGAGTTCAGTGTTGATGCGCTATAGTTAAAGTGGCTATTAGACATTCAAATGAAGATGAGGAAGCAGCTGTCTATGGAGTCTGGAGTTCAGGAGAGAGATCTGGACTGAGAATGACTGTCAATAAAGAAGAATAAAGGACTACAATCTGAGCCTCGGGACATTAAGAGGTCAAAAAGAAGAAGAAATAGCAAAAGAAACTGCAAAAGAGAAATCATTAAAGAGAAAAGAAAACCAAGAGTGTGCCAAGCCCTGGAAACCAAGAGAGGAAAAAATGTATCAAAGAAGAAGAATGATCAGCTGTGTCACATACTGTGTCACATAAGTCAGTGAAGACAGAGACTGAGAACTGGCCATTCATCATAGTGTCCTGGAGGCCATTGGTGATGTACACATGAGCAGGTTCATGGACGGTGGAATGATGAGAGAGAATAGACAGAGAGAGTTAGACAATAAACGTAGACAACTCTTTCAAGGAAAAACAGGTCAATAACTGGTGAAGAAAACGAGATCTAAGAAAAGTTCGTTGTTGTTGTTGTTAAAGTGGGAGAAACAAGAGTATGTTTGGAAGTTAAAGAGCATGAGTGGAGTCTTCTCAAACTATCTCTCATAAAGGACCAGTCTTCTCTTTTAAACAGTCCTGGTCATTTATAAACATACTCTTGCACAAAATGATAAAAATGAATGAAAAAAGACATTCAAAGTGTAAGCCAGTTTTTTTCTGTGGAAAACAAAATGGTGGTTCTTCAAAAAGATTAAAAATAGAAATACACACAAACAATTCTGGGTATATATCCAAAAGAATTGAAAACACGGTCTCTGAGAGATATTCACACACCCGTATTCAGAGTTGCATTATTCACAATAGCCAAGAGATGGGAGCAACACAAGTGTCCATCAGCGGATGAATGGATAACGAAAATGTGATATATACCTACAACGCAGTATTATTCAGTCTTCAAAGGAAGGAAGTTCTGACACATGCTACAACATGGATTAACCTTGAGGACATTATGCTAAGTGAAATAAGCCCATCCTAGAAAGACAAATACTGTGTGATTTCAATTATGTGAGATATACAGAGCAGTGACATTCATAGAAACAGAGTAGAAGGGTGGTTGCCAGTGTCTGGGAGGAGGGGAGGATGGGGAGTTACTGTTTAATGGGTCCAGAGTTTCAGTTTGGAGAAGAGTTCTGTTTATAGATGGCGATGGTTGCGCACCAATGTGAATGTTCTTTATCCCACTGAACTGTACACTTGAAAATGGTTGAGAGTAAATTTTGTTATGTGTACTTTACCACAGTTAAAAATAGAACAAATATAAGCTAATTTTAAAATTATTAACTTTAATAAACGAAATTACTCTGTCAAAATCTTCTGAAAGTTTCTGAACACTTACTCTCAACTTCTGTATACCTCTTCTCCCTACTGACAGTGACTAGTTCAAAGACTGGCATCCGTGCATGGACCGTGTTTTGATTAGCTTTCATGTAGTAGTGCCTGGAGCAGTGATGATGTAGGAGAGATGGGAGAATTGCTGGAGTGGTGTTTGGAGTAGCGAGAAGAGATGAGATGAGGGGCACAGTGGAGGGATCGACTTTGGATTTTTCATGTGTACTAATTGGCAGGAAGGTTGAGTACTGGGCACAGACGCTTTTGGGTGGGTAGAAGGGATGGTGGGAGATTTGGGGCAGATTCTTTTGTACATTTCTACTTTCTTGATGAAAGCAAGGAACGAAGTGGTCTTTGAGACTTTGAATGAGATAGAGCCGAAAGTTAGCTTAAGGCATGGGAGAGTGATAGATATCTTTGCATAAAAATAGAAGCATGGACAAATACCACGTTAACAAATATTTGTTTGCTTCTTTTTCAAAAATATTTTTCATTATACTATTTAAGTTTTCCCCATATGTGTAGGTCTTCCCTCTCCAATGAGACTATAGATCTCATAGGCAAGGTAAATTTCCTATTCATTTTTGCATTCTGTCGATCTTTTTACAGTTACTCAGTAGATACTCAGGAAATATTCACAAAGTGGTGTCACGTGTAATCTCATTTCTGAATTGATAACATTTTGCTTAAAATTGTATACCTTTTTTTCTACTGATCTCTGTGCTATTGTTATTATTACTACGATGTCCTAATGAGATAATGCATGAATCATTTCTTTTTGTTTTATTTTTATAGCATTGCCACCATGGGCTATGTGTAAACAAAGAAATGGACACACGTCCTGTAGATGGCGATTGGGGACCGTGGGGACCTTACAGTTCTTGTTCAAGAACATGTGGAGGTGGAATCAAAAGCACAACCAGGCTCTGTAATCGGCCCGAGTATGTCCTTTTTATGTCACTGTAAATTAAGATTATCTCAAGGCACCAGAAAGTAAACATCAATTTCATTCACTTCTAAAACTGGAGGTCAGTCTGTAAGTTTCTGAGATTCAGAAAACTTCTGGAGTACTTTAAGCCATGTTACTTTATATCTTGGTAGATTCCGACCTTGAACAAAAAAGTAAATTAAAATAGTCTTGAGAATTTGAATCAAGACCAAGCCATTTTCTTTCTTTTTTGATTTGGTGTAAATTTGACAAATAGTTGTCAATAATGATGATAGTAATATAATGGCAGTTTTACTTTTACTGTGCTTCTATTGAAAGATCCTGGCCCCTTTCGACTATGTTTTGGCTTTCCTGGATAAAATATGTAGTTTTTTTTACCGTATTTTTACTGTTTGGTATAATCTGTCATGTCATATTTTCTTTCTCTTCTTTTCATGTTATAGATGTTTCAGTGTCTTTAGTTTGAATAAGAACTGAAGCATAGGTCCTGCTCACCAAACTATTTAAAAGAACTTAGGGATTCCATAAAAATTTAAAAATAATGTTTCTATTGTTATATGTTATATACATGAAGACTTTTTAATGCAGAAATGTGACATACTTTGAATAAAATCCGACTTAGTTTATTTGAATTTTTGAAAAGTTAATTACGCTGAAAGTCTTCATATTAAGAGAAAAACACTGACAAAAGAGTTTTTATGTTCCAGCATAAGTTGATATAGCGATAGATGGCTATAGATTGATACCATGAAACTCTTTGAACTGAGTGATAAGTAGGATATACACGACAAAGAGGCATATATACTTCTTTTAAAATTTAACATGTTATCATCTTCCTTTCTGATCATCTTTGGCTCACTCTATGTGTCCCGCCACCTCCAAAATGAAGAAACCCTTTTTTGAGGTTTTAAAACAAATCCCCATCATGACTTAGCTCCTTGTTAGTTACTCTGGTCGTGAATAAGACATCATTTCGGCCCTCCAGGCCACAGTGTCCATGTTAAAATGTATTTTCTACAGTTCATTAACCACAGAATTGCTTCACAACCACGTGACATACTTCTGTTAAAAAAGGAAAGTGTGAGTGGGACATCAGTGGTTTTCCAGATCCTGGAAAGGAATGGAAGAGTTTTAGAAGTAAATGGCAGAAATAATCTTGTACTGATGTGCTTTACAATGTAATGAATTTGACTAGGCCAAGAAACGGAGGAAAGTACTGTGTGGGCCGCAGGATGAAATTTCGATCATGTAACACTGATTCATGTCCAAAAGGCAAGCAGGACTTTCGTGAGAAGCAGTGCTCTGATTTTGATGGTAAACATTTCAACATCCATGGTCTGTCCCCTAATGTGAGGTGGCTTCCAAAGTATAGTGGGAGTAAGTAATTAGAATTTTTTTTAATGTAAAAATTTTTGAGACATAGGAACACATAGCTGTGTTATCGTACACCCAGAATTTGATTTTTTCTTACAGTTGCCATGAAAGATCGTTGTAAACTGTATTGTCGGGTGGCTGGAACCACTAACTTCTACCAGTTGAAGGACAGGGTTGCCGATGGTACTCCTTGTGGAACTGAAACAAATGACATCTGTGTTCAAGGTCTGTGTCGGGTAAGTAAACTTACTGCATTTAAAATGACTTTCAGAATACTATTTTCCTTCTATAACTCTAACCAAATATTGCTTCTATGACTTCAGATACGTTCTTGTGAATTCAGTGCAGCAATCCTTGGTTGCTACCGGGCTGCCTATTACTAGGCCATTCTCCGTCATTAGGAGTGACTCATGAAGCAGTAAGATCAGTTTGCTGATTTTGTTTTGCCTATGGCACTTAAAATCAAGATGAAAGATGAGGTCAGCTTCCTAAAAAGATAGAACGTATTAGGACCCAAGGGTTGTAAAGTCCTTTTGCTACTTCGAACATGACCCTTCTGTGGTGACATTTTTCCCCTCAGTGTTAGAAGCAGTGATATCCTCCCTCCCTCTCTCTATTCTCTTGCTTCTTACAGACATTCAGCAAACTTTTACCGAATACCTGCTAGATGTCACATACCGTTCTAGTCACCAAGATGAAAGAATGAACCAGAGCACCTACCGCCAATGTGGACACAGATTTGTGGGGGAGATAGGCACACACACAAGTAGAATGCAATGCTATGGGGTCATCTGCAAGGTGGCATGGGGACGATGTAGGAGGAGTGTCTTGTTCTGTGGGGAAGTGGGTAAAGGATTTGGGGAATGCTCTTGGAGGGTGTGAGTCTGGAGCTAATTATCAGGGTAAGTAGGTTTAGAAAGGTGAAGAAGTAAGGGGCCAGGGTTGGAGGTAGCTACCAGCTGATGGTTGTTATATGAAATTTTTTCCTGAAGTCCTTGAAAATACAAGGATTTAGAGTTAAGCAAGAGATGTGATTCGATTTGCATGTCAGAATCTTCAGAATGTACTGGATTGTCAGGAAATGGAGTTAGGTAGGCCATTAAGCAGGATTCTAGGTGAGAGCAGATGAGCCCCTGAATCAAAGCATGCAAATTGCAGATGGTGATCTTAAAAACGGATGGTGAGTTTGAGAACTAGGATAGTGAATGCTGTCTAAAGAATACAAATGTCATCTTGTGAACTCATTCCTTTCATTAAGTGGAACTTAATAGGACCAATTTCTTCTCCCTATAACCAAACATCTATTACCAGTTACCTAGGTGAGAAAGGCCTCACACCCAAAGGGCTAATGAGATGTTCAGAAAAACTTAAATTACACTTTGGGAATAGATTAAATACTAGAAAAAGTGTACTTGGTGGCCTTAAAAACTTGTTTTATTTAAATTAACAGCAGAAAGCCAGATACCATGAAAAAATATGACAAGTATCTGAACATAAAGATGCATGTTACTTTCAGAAACTATCTGGATGAAATTTTCATTTTGGAAATATTTGCCTTGTGAGTAAAAAGTCATGAGGCTTATGAATTTTTCTTACTTTCCTGATCACTAAATTTAAAGGAATATTCCAAAGAACTAAACGTTACTGCAATGTATGCAGAGGACACCATCTGTGTGGAGAAGAGCTGCACTTGTTCTTTCAAAGCCCTAGAACAAACCATGTATACTTTCACCTTTATTTATTTATTCATTCTTTTTCATAATCACTGTTTATTATGCTAGGTATTAATTTTAAAGAAGTAAATTGTTTCTTTCAAACGTGCTCATTTAATTCCCAGAGTTCTAAGGTCATGAGTGAAAAAAGTGAATCATGAAAGACATCTTTTTGGAGTTATTGTAATGTGTTACTTTTTGTCCCTTTTGAATTACGTGACTTTAAAGAGTGATTTTCAAATGACGGATGTGGGAATCACTGTCAGTGTTTGTTACAATCTGGATTCCTAGGTTTTTACCTCCAAGGATTTTAATTCAGAAAGTCTGGGAATCTGTCTTTTTAAATCCCACGCCATGTGATTTTGATGCAGGAAGTATGTGGATGACCCTTTAAAAAACATTGCTTTTTCAACCATGTGAACAGATATGTGAAAATACTGGTGTACAAACAAGATCAGTATTCTGAAAAAACCCTGTGTATTGAATCTCCTATTAATTGAAAGAATATTTTTGAAAAGAACTTTGTTTATAAAGCACCATGCTTTTCATTAGTCCTTTTTATGACGTTCATTGTAATTATTGTATTTTGAAGCAAGCTGGCTGTGATCACGTATTAAATTCCAAGGCCAGGAGAGACAGATGTGGAGTGTGTGGTGGGGATAACTCCTCATGCAGGACAATGGCAGGTGCCTTCAACAGTGCCCATTATGGTGAGCTGTGCAGTTCTTTCTAATTTTCTCTTTGGGTATAATAATGGAGTATATAATGAAAGAATAATAGTAATGGCTCGTTATTGTTTTGTCTATTCTATACCTTAGTTCATAATGATTAATTAAATCTTATACCAGATGTATCATTGAATTAATGATTACATTAATTAATGAATGAATAACCTGCTTTAAGACAAATCTGATCCTTAAAAATTTGTTAGGTGTATTTATTAGAGTAAATGTGGTGCAGCTTGACAATGGTGTGTGAATAGTCCCCCAGTTAAAGAAATGTTTTTACTGCTCTTCCTGTAATTTGTATTGTATTTATATTTATAATTTTTCCAGGAAATTCGCTTTCAATTATTTTTAATCATTTGAACCACATTTTTTTGTGCGTGACCTGGCCTATCTACTGTGTTTCATATTGATGATGTATTGAAACTGATTGAAGGTGAAGGATGAAACCATTAACTTCAGTGCTAATCTGGAATTAGTGTTACATTTGATTTTTCGAGAAGTATCTGGATTACAGATATAATTGATGTTTGGCCACGGTTTCATTTTTCTTCAAAATTATTATGAGAACACAATATGTCAGACATTTTCCATTAAATTTTCTGAGAAAACGTTTTTTCTTTTTATGGTAATAAAAAGCAGCCTTTTAAAACTTTCCTTGCAAAATAAAAATGTATTTTTTATTACAGCTTTATTGTTCAGCTTTAAATTGGATTCACATATGTTTGAACATAGTTGTTTTAAGTTAGTAAGAATTCAGTTAAAGCAGTATAATTTAAAACACAATTTATATTTTTATCTATATGAAAAGCATAGTATATTTCATACTCTGGTCGTGCTTATGAATCTGAGTTACTAGATAATTTGACATTATTTTTCTAGTTATTATGATTCATTATTTCACGGGAGCCGTAAATATTTGATCCCCTTTTGTAACCAATGGCACACATTTATCAAAGTCCGGTCTGTATTTACTGAAAAACTTTTTTTTTTCTGTGTAAAACCACATGCACCAAATTATGATCATATGTTTAACCTTGACAAAATTGTACTATGACTTAATCAGTTTGCAAACAGAAAAAGATCTTAAACTCTTGTGCAGGGTTTGAAAAGCGTTTGTCACATTACTGCCCCCTGGTGGTAGCCTTCATTTTGTCACATTTGCAATGCCTAGAAACGCTTTCTTGAAAAAATAGCAAAGACATAAAATAGTGGAGCTGGTAGGGATATTTTATAGTGAAAAAATCATGAGTCAAAATTATTTTTGTAGGCTTATAACCTACACCCAATATGCATATAGTGTATACAGAATCATCAGATCATTTATCACTTTATGTTTAAATGTGATATCTTAAAGAGGTATAAATAAATGAGGCTGCTCTAAAAACATGCAAGGTAATTTCATATCAAGGTTTCAAACGTAAGCTCTTTGAAAACTTCCTTTTCTTAAGTTCATTCTATATTTATCAAGTCAGTACATACGAAAAATTTTAACTCCTTTTGTATATTAAATAAAAGAGGAAAATCCTAAAAAGGGAAAGGAAAAACTTAGAATAATATCACTAGAGCAAAATTAATTGTTGACTTAAAACCTGAGAGTATTCAGAAAACTGTGACATGAGTGGTTTTAGTGCAGGAGAAACGTTGCTTCTTGTTTAATGTATATTTGATATAGTGTTTCCTCATCTTTTGAGAAGTGCCAGTGTTGTTGAATTTGGTCTCATAAAACAGAAACATTTTCATTTCTCTTGAGTAAACTTTTTACTTTTCTCTTGACAATTTGTTAGTAGACTTTACAAAATAATGTAAAATTTGGGGGGTAGCTATAGGGATTCTTGCTTACACTAGAACCTAAAAGCTTAAGAAAAATGTTCTCTTTAACTTTCATTATTTTGCTGTTCACTGAGTCTGTGTACACATATAGCAATGACTACCTATTTTTATATCTCCTGGACTTGTGAATAGCATTTAGAATTTTTTTCCTCATTAGGAAGTATAAGATGTAAAAGTATTGGTCAAATTTTAAATGAATATGTGTACTAAATAGTTCAGGAGCTAAAATACTAGTTTCATTCTTATTCTATATTCAGAATTTTAGAAGTAAGAGTAATTAAGAAATGTACTTTAAGAATCCCAGACTGTGTATTTCCAGACAACAACCACTTTTTCTTAATCCTTAGTAATTTATATAAGGCACTGATTCAAGAAGAATAAGCACGATATCATCTTTCAAAGATAAAATGAAATTAAGTCTGCTATGCTATTCAGATTTTTCTTTCAGCAGTACTAGCCTCCTGTCTGTTCTGCTTTTTGTGAAAGTTAACTTGTGTAAACTTCTATTGCAGGTTATAATGTCGTTGTAAAGATTCCCCCAGGAGCAACAAACATTGATATTCTTCAGCACAGCTATTCTGGAAAACCAGAAGATGACAATTACCTGGGTAAACATTTTTAGTTAAACAGCAGCCAGTATGTGGTTCGTGTGCAATTTCACAGAGGTCTGTGGGTGCTGTAAATTCTTGGAAGGCAAGAAGAGCCCCTTGAACAAACATGCAATTTCAGTTCACACTGAGCTTAAGTCATCTGACTCCCTATGTGTGATTTCTTTTTGAGCTACACACCATATCCTATCTTAAAAATCCTTAACTAAATTCTGGAAAGTAAATTAAATGTTTTTTCCCATGAGGGTGTTTTAGAAAACCAGAGGTTATATTCAGTTAAAGTTGTGTTGTGTATTTAGAATAAAATCCTCTATCCTTCTATCTTTATCTAAGGTTAATTATAGACCTCTTTGGGGTTAAATGTTTTAAAGAATTTTCTTAAATGTCTTTACCATGTAGCAAAAGTCTTTAAATACAACTTTTACAAAGCTCTTACGTTACAGAAAGGCAGAAAGAACTATGGTTTCATATTTTTAGATGTTAATGAGTATAGTTATAGTATATTGTCCTTTAGCTAATTCTAGAGTATAAATTTCAGTTGTTGTTTATTTTTGGAAATTAGCTTTTAGGCTTAAAGAATTTCACTTAGGCCCAGAGATGAAAAGAATGCTTTACAAACCTTTTCTTTGTGTCTGATAAATACCTTAATATTGACTAATTCGTAATTCACCAAACTGGTGATGCAAAGCTGATAATGAGAAAGTACCTGCTTCACATTAATGAAATGTGAAATATTGGCCCAAGTAATCAACTCTTCTAACTTGAAATCTGAATATGTAATGAACAGCTTATCTCAAGAATTATATTTGGCATTATAGAGTCAATTGTAAAGAGAACGACCGCTGAATAGATGCAGGTTTTCCTTTTGGGATGATGAAAAAGTTTTAGAACTAAGTAGAGGCGGTGGTTATACAATATTGTGAATGTATACTAAGTACTATCAAATTCTTCAGTTTAAAATGGTTAATTCTATGTTATGTCAATTTCACCTCTATAAAAAATGCAAAAAATTTCCCAAAGAAAATCAAATGTAAATGTTTTAACATTTTACATTTAGTTGCAATTCTTTTTGCATATACATAGATATATGCTACCATATTTTAGATAATTTAATATGTCTCTCTTAGGATCCAAATATAGATATTTGGGTTCTGCCCAAGTTTAAAAATTGGAAATGTTCACCAATAAAGTATCACTATACTTTGTAAAAGAACTACTAATGGAAATATCAAAATCTAAATGGAGTGAGCAAAATAAACATGTGAAGTCATTAGAAAGGACTTGTAAAATATTTATATTTATGAAATTTGCTTTTGGTAACTAAAAATAATGAAATGTATACAATTTTTCTCAGTAAAGTTTTGTTTATTTCCCTTAGTTTTAATGTAACTGGTAGTCCCTTAAATAGGCCTATACACTTCTGATAATGTCCAGATTTTAATTTTATAGGGTAAATGTGGAACTTTATTTGTTCTTCATTGAATTCAGTGCAATGTATAAAGACAATCACAATAGTCCATACAGACACAGGAACACCAAATGTCTTTGGCAGTAATCCCTTCATGGTTGCTTTGAGGTGTGTAGTATTTAGTAAGTTTAATCATAGGTAATTTGTATGCTTTGGGTGGGGTTCCCTGGAAGACCAAACAAATGTTTTCCAAAACAGTTATTCCACTGAGAAGTAAAGCAGCAAAAATGTATTTTATTAATATGGAGTTTTTATTAGTACAAAATTTAAAATATCATATATCCTCTTGAAAGTTAAAAAAAAGCACAGTGCTTTTTTACAGTTTATACACTTTTACAAACACTTTCCAAATTTGATTCCGATTAAAAGCCTGTGAGGTAAGAATTTTTATTATTCCTCTTATGCAGTTAGGAAGCAAGTAGTTTATCCAAGATCACATAGTAATTAATTGGAACAACTTGAATTTAAACCAGTTGTTCTAATACCAAATTCTGTGGTCTTTTTACTACCACATCACTGTGGACACCATGTACTTTTTGCGTTTAAAAAGTAACAACAACAAAAAAATAAATAAATAAAAAATAACAAATCGTGAATACATATTGTTACATACTCTATTATATACATATGTAAATATTAGTATATAGATAGACATAAGGATACATATTTGATAGGCTGATATTAATACCTGTCATTGGGGAAAAAGAGAGAATAAGAAGGGGTAAGAACAGAGAGAGAGGTCAGAGGATTCCGAAAAGCAGCAGTCACTCACGTATGCGTAAGCAGTGATGAATGCCTTGCCATGAAGAAGATCCAGATGTTTTCAGAGAGAGGAGTGGAGAGGCATGGCCTTTTAGAACGTTGACGCTAGAGTGTTGAAGCTTTGTACATTTTTTCCAAGATAAGCATTAACGAAATGCCGCAGCAGTCTGGCTGCCCTTTCTTTCCTCACCATGGGTGACCAGGATTGATTTAGCTGATCTGTCTGCAGGCCCGTGCATGACTTCTTTCTGTTTTCCCACTTCTTGTGTGTCTCTCCCAGAGCTGCACACCTTGTGGAACATGACCTTCTCAGAAGGAAAAATTATGGGGTGAATTTATTTTCATGTCTTTGGCTGATGTGCTGAAGTTTCCCTGCATATGGCTTAGATACCACTTTACAGTAAAATAAAGTTTATTTCCTCCATATTAATTTATGTTTATATTTTCTAATTTCAAAAAAGGATGTGAATTATAAAAGTTAAAAATGCTTCTGTACCATTGAGTGGTTTTGCTATTTCATGAGTACTCTCCTTTTACAGCATTATCAGACACTCAAGGGAATTTTCTTTTGAATGGGAATTTTGTTGTAAGTATGTCCAAAAAGGAAATCAACGTACAAGGAGCTATTTTTGAATACAGTGGTTCAAACAACTCGATTGAAAGAATTAATAGTACTGATCGGCTGGAAGAAGAACTTCTTTTGCAGGTAAATTCTCAGTAGTCGTTAATAAGACAGTTTTAATCATGTTAGTAAAGTATGATGCTTAAGTGCTTTGCATTTATTATTAAACATAAAAATTATATCTTTTAAGAGTATATCTTTTATGAATTAATGGTATGCTCCTTTGTATTTTTATTGAGGTTTTATGTGTGGGTAATCTCTACAACCCTGATGTACGTTATTCCTTCAATATCCCCATGGAAGAGAAGAGTGATCTGTTCACGTGGGACCCATATGGACCATGGCAAGACTGTACAAAAATGTGTCAAGGTACACTGGTATTAAATGAAAGAGACAAAAGTTCAGCTCTGCATGCTGGTATAATCTGGAGTGCTCTTGAGTCTGACTGCCTGTGGAATCCACGCATGTACACCACACAGACATACAGAGGTTTTCTGTCTTTTTTTCTCTTCCTGCTTTTCTCCCCACTTATTCTTTGGTTCTTATACTTAACAGCCTCCCTTATCTCTACCCTTTTCAACGTTCTCCATCACTGCTTCTTCCCTATCACGTCCTCGTTCTCTTTCTCGCCGTCACAGAAGGGTTCTCTAACTGGGACTCTGTTTCCCAGTGAAATACCCACCCTCTTGTCCTTTCCCCTCAACACACTTTCCCAGCCACCCATCTCCCTCTTTTAGTGTTGGAGTGTCAACATTCTCTCATTCTTTTATTTCCCTTCCCTGACCACAAGGAAATGTGTTTGTACTGATGGATGGGTAACTGAAAGGAATACAGAGGGAGATGGAAAAACAGCGAAATTTGTAGTAGAGAAAGCAAATGAAGAGACTGGTGTCTTTGGGCAATCTGTAATTACGAATACCTAGTTGTGTGATGCTACATTTGTGCAAATCAGTAAATGTTTATTGAGAGGCTACTTTGTTTTGGATTATTAGGACCCTGAATTTGCATGAAAGCTTTAAAGTCATATGGATGAAACAGAGGCATGTGTAGGTCATCTTAGTTTTAAATGGTAAATGCAATGCTACAGGTATGCACGGAGAAGACCCCAGGAAAGATGGAGGGGGCAGTTTGAGGAGATGAAAGGGGAAGATATAGGGAAGTTTGTATAGAATGGAAAGGTAGTTCCGATGGGGACTAGAGACAAGTTTTGGCAATTAGGGGAGCAGTGAGTCAGAAGAGAGGCAGATCAGAACAGTATGGAAAAGAGCTGAGAGAAGGTAGGTGGCCAGAGGCAGTGATCACAGATGATGGAAACATGCGGGACATTTTAACAAACTGACCTCAAGGTGCCAAAGAAATTGTGGTATCCCGTTCAAAAAAAGGCACAGACTTCGTCCTGTGGTGTTGGGACAGGGGTGCCCAGATGATAGCATGGAAACAGGCATTCCTGTTTGAGCAGTGTCTCCGGGGAGGGAGACTGAAGTAGATGATGCCAGGCTGACTGGGACAACGCTGTAAGTAGGAACAAAGCTTTAGGAACACAGGAGATGGAGGAATTCATTTTGACGAAAGACCCTGGTTATGCTTTATAGAAGAGAATTTCGGTTTGGGGAGCTGGGACAAGCATTCCAGCATAACTGGGTAAGCTGGTCTGTGGCAGTGGATATGGGGAGCTAGAAGAAACCTAAGTAACAGTTGAGTGAAAGAACATTCTAAAATGTGGGGAACACACCAAATAAAAAATAACAAGATCCAAATGAAAGGTGGGACGAGGCATTTTGAGATAGTTTGGAAGTCTGAACCAGGAGAGCTCTCTTGTGTGCAGGAGGAAAGGAGCTATTAAATCAATTGCCACAACATATACTATGATTATAGCTCCTTTGATGTGTGTGTGTAACTTTTGGGTTTCTTTAAAGTGAAGTTTCTTCAGTTTTGTTTACTTGCTTCCTGTATACTGAAAATGATCAGTCCCCCAACTTTTTGTGAGTGCTATAAATTTTGTCTTAATATTTTGAAGCACATTATTCAATGTATCAGTTTCACTTTTCCTTTATTTTCCCTCATCTGTTGCTCCTGTGGCCCTCTTCTCTCCTGCTCTAACTTGGCCGTGTTGCTTTTCAGGCCTGTTACACGGCTGTCATCATGCACTTTCCCTTTTTTATGTATTTGATTCCCTGTGTTCTAAATCCTATGAATTCCTCTTTTTATTTCCTCCATTGCGGGGAACATATCTGTCAGTACTTTCCTGAGAAAGAGAGGCAGGTTTTTGAAATTTTTTTTCTCTCTGAAAATAGCATTATTCTATTCGCGCATTGGATTGATAGCTTGGCTCATATAAAATTCTAAACTAGACTATTTTCCTTTAGAATGTTGAAAATCTTGTTTTCTGGCTCATTTTCTGATTTCCTGTGCTTGGATATGATACTTCCTGATGTGGAAGTTTTGTTTCTCCCCACCTTCATTCTGCTGGTGTGGACTATCAAGACAATGTGTGTCGGTGTAGCTTTTTTATTCGTCTATTTTCCTAGGTAATTAGGAGGCATTCCAATCAGGAAACATAGATTCTTTGACTTGAGAAGTTTTGTGCATGATTTCTTTGATAATTTCTTCACTTTAAATTTTCTCTCCTATCTTTGTAAAATTTGTATTGTCTGGATATCCAGCCTCCTGGACTGATCTCTTATCTCCTAATTTCCTCTCCAAATGTACCTTGTTTTCTTAATGTTTCTTCTCAACAGCTTGCTTTTGTTTCATGGATGCAAGACCCATGTCCTTGAGAGTATTAATCTTAGTCTTGTAAGTTTCTTCTGCCCCCTGACATATCTATTTCATCTTAGTTCTGTTTTGCTTCTGCTTCTTTTGGTCTCTTTTGTGTGAGTGACTTTCCTAAAGTGTCTGCTGATCCTTTGCTGTTTGTTCATATTTAAGACTAAAGTCCTAACTGAAAGTCCTGTGTTGGTTAGATAAGTCAACCCTCATTATAGAGTAACTGGATCTCTAAGTAGCCCTTTCTTGTGTCACTGGGGGAGAAGCCCCAAATGTCATTGTCATTTGACCTTTTTTCTTGGGCTGAAGAGTTTTCCAAGAGAGGAATTCTCCCATCTTCTGATGGTCAGTTAGGGGATGGGAGAAACCATAAAAATTGGCTTGGAGCCAGAGGGAAATGGTGGGAGAGCCCAGTGGGCCTGGGTCTCATCATTCAGTATGGGACTTTTACTGAATACCCCTATTTTTAGTACAACTTCCCTTTTTAGTACAACTCCCTAACTTCCCTCAGCTGCTGTGTCTGTGCCCTCAAGTTCACCTTCTCTAGAGCTTTGCTGTCCAATATGGTAGCCACTAGCCACATGTGGCTAGCCCATTGAAATGTGGTGTAAGTGTGAAATGCACAATGAATTCTATAGAGTTAGTATGAAAAAAGAATGTAAAATACATCATCAATAATGTTTACATTGCTATCAGGTGGAAATGATCCTATTTGGATATTTGGATACTTCTATCTTTGTACTTCTTAATGTCACTACAAGACAATGTAATATTACATATGGTTCACGTCATGTTTTTATTGGACAGTGCTGCTCTCGATGAGAAGGTAGGAATCTGACCGATCTTCATAAATAGTATTCAGTCACTTCTCCATTTTTTCAGGCCTGCCCCTCACACATTCACCTCTTTAGAGGAACCTGGTGTTTTTGACTCCTGGACTTTGCTTGGATTCTGTGGCATGAATGGTTTGTTTCTTACTTTCTTCCTCCACGGCCTTAGATTTCAGCTTCCTTGGCTCTACTACAATAGTTATTTCCATCTTCTTTTCATATTCAGAATTTCCTTTTCTTGCCTACTGTGTTTCCTTCTTTATTCTTTTTGTTCCTTCAGGTTTTTGCCTTTTCAAAATTCTTTATAGTTACCTCAGATGGTATTTAGGAAGGAGCAGAGATAAAAATGCATGTTCATGTTTAACTAACTGAAAGTATACAGTTGAACTTGGATAAAACAGAAATTTGATCATGGCACTGATGGCTTAAACTTATTCCTGTCTCCTCATTGCAGAAAGTGCAAAGTTCAGTCTACTCTGGCCCCTGTGGCTTCTCTTAGTTTGCTTTTGCTGTGGTTATGCCCCGTACAAACAACCGCCAAGTCTCAATGACTTAGAACAACAAAGGTTTATTTCTCGCTCATACTATGTGTTGGCTGCTAATTGGCTCTGACTCTTCTCCAGCTTGGTATCTGCATCCATGTCATTTTTCAAAAAAAAATTAATAGACTTTATTTTTTTAAAGAAGTTTTAGGTTTAGGGCTTCCCTGGTGGCGCAGTGGTTGAGAGTCCGCCTGCCAATGCAGGGAACACGGGTTCATGCCCCGGTCCGGGAAGATCCCACATGCCACAGAGCGGCTGGGCCCGTGAGCCATGGCCGCTGAGCTTGCGCATCCAGAGCCTGTGCTCCTCAACGGGAGAGGCCACAACAGTGAGAGGCCCGTGTACCGCAAAAAAAAAAAAGAAGTTTTAGGTTTATAGAAAAGTTAACAGAAAGTACAGAAAATTTTCATATTCCCCCTGCTTCCATACCCTCTCTCCCCAGTTCCCCTATTATTATCATCTTGCGTTTGTGTTGCACATTTATTACAATTGATCCATTATTATGAACTAAAGTCTGTCCGTACTGCCTTTTTCATTCATGATTCCAGGCTGAAAGATCAGCCCCATCTGGGAAAGGCTATTTTAGAGACGGAGGGAAAAGGGAAAGAGAGTTGGCAGAAGCATACCGTGGCTTTTAGAGCTTCTGCTTGGAACTGGAATAGGTCACATCCCCTTACAGGTGGTTGTCATAAGCCTGATGTCAATGGGCAGCGAAGTCTGCTCCTCCTATAGGAAGTTATAGTAACACTGTAGCAAGTGGAGACTGTAATTTTGTTACAGGGAAAAGGGAAGCAAATAATGGGGAACAGGGGTGTAGTGTATCATGTATTGTGTATCCTGTATCATGTATCGTCAGCACTGACCCTGGCCACTCAGTTCTCTATTAACAACACTTCAATACAGCTATAATAAATTTCTTTCTACTCCACACCTGTCCCACCTTCCCTTATGTCTCTCTACTAAGCAAACTCCTCAGTGTTTCAGGATTCAGCTTGCTTATTGCAGAAAGTCATTCCTGACTAGATCAATATGCTAGCCTATTTGTATGCTATGTTGGAATTTTTTTTTTTTTTTTTTGCTTTCTTAGCTTAATCCTTCAGGCTATTAGCAGAAGTAAATGATTATGCAACATCTCCTTATGTGAATTTTCCTTTAATTTTAAATTTTCATTTGGCTTTGGCCAAGGTCTTCATAGAAGAAAAATTATCTGCGTACGTAAGAGTGATCATATGGTAGTGTCTGATCAAAGATGTGACCACTTACCACTTCCATTGTTGGTGACTGAAAGGTGCAATACAGACTGTGAACTAAGGTAAGTAAAAGAGAAATAATGTATAATGTAACCAGGTTAAAATCAGTAAGTGAGGTAAGATGTAAGCATCTAGTGTAGTGCCTCTCACAGGGTGGACATGTAATTAATGTCTATCCTTTGCCCCTTCGGTTAAAAAACTTTAGACTCACTAACTTATTGTGAAACTCGGCAATTGGTTTGAGTTTTTTATTCATAGTATTTGCTGAGTTCCAGTATAGAGGCCTCAATATTTTGTGTAAGAAATCGAATCAAATTTGTCTGTAAAATAAATACAGGAAAACTCTAATCTGAAAACCTACGGTTTAAAGATCTGAAACAATACATTTTGTAGCACTATCCTATAATTCTCATTGAACTCATGAACCAATAAACTTTTAAAGTTTGAGGATTAATCAATAAATTGATTTCTATATCTTATCAGCATTTTGTCCGTTAAACGTTAGGAACGTGATCCTAGATCATGGCAGAAAGTTTGTTCTTCTAAAATTCTTGTTATTTGATTATCTGTGATGGGTTTTAGAGTGAAGCTAAGAGCAATAACCCCCATATAGCAGGTGACAGTCAACTTTCAGGGATGGCCAGAACCTCTTTGACTCAGCAAGGATGAGAATTTTTATGTATTTATGGTGGTATTTGAAGGCCTATAGTGAAAGGCTAATGACAGAACAGCCTGTACAAGGTGCATCCTCTACATTGCAGTAGAGTGAAGCACAGTGAAACCCTTGAGGTGCAGGTGGGATGGAAAGGAACTCCATGAATTCTCTTATCTGCTGTACTAGTGCACTCATATTGTCTGAGAGATTGCTAGACTGTAATTGAGATAATGTGGCTCAAACTGGCAGATTTTACTTGTGGAAAAAAATGTTTTCCCTGGAAACATGTCTAAAAATAGATTACTTGAGTTAATGAGAAAATGTGATATGCCTTACAAAAACCAAGTTTACCAACTTGTAAAGGCTTTATCTTTATTGATGTAGTCATATTCCCAGATATTCCCTGATCCTCAGTCAAATAAAGGTTGCATAGGGAGGCACTCCCTGATGATGAGTCAAATATATTCAGTTCTAGTCTTAAATCTTCTACTACGTAACTGAGCAATCTTGATCTCAACTAGTTGTTTTCAAAGGTCTAGCGGGAGGCGTGGGTTCCTAGGACCTCCAAAGCTGCCTCCAAGTGCCTGTATAGCTGGTTCCCTACTTCCGTCTTTAACCAGACACTCCATGTTTATGTATTTGGAGTGCAAGTTAGATTTTATTTGGAAAAAAAGTAAGATTTCTGACAAGTCAGGCGTTCATACCATTTGAATGTACAGCACCTCTGGTCTTCATTTTCTCATCTATAAAATGAAAGTTTGGGCTCTGTGATGTTTAAGAAGTTTTCATCCCTAAATCAATGATACATCAAATATTTTTAGGTAGCTTGTCCATTAATTGCAACAAAATTTTAAAGATGAATGATATGCCTGAGTTTCTGTGAATCCATTTTTAAATTGTGTTCATTGGCATACCTCCTAAATGTAATAACATCATTTTTTGAAGGTGGCACATCATTGGCAAAAGTGAATGTTCATCCCTTTGTGGTCAAGGATATAAGTCATTGGACATCCACTGTATGAAGTATTCCATTCATAAAGGACATACTGTTCCAGTAGATGACCACTACTGTGGTGACCAGCTTAAACCTCCGACCCGAGAACCCTGCCATGGTGACTGTGTCTTAACAAGGTGGCATTATTCAGAATGGTCCCAGGTACAAAGAAAAAGATTGCTTAAGAAAAGTTGCTCCTTTTTTTTTTTTACCTCTAATTAAATATTTGTCACTCTAAAGTTTTGTTAAAATTTTAATTTTGTGTCCATTTGTCACCACTTTTCTTTTTTTAATCAGTGTTCCAGGAGTTGTGGAGGAGGGGAGAGGTCTCGAGAATCTTACTGTATAAATAACTTTGGCCACCGTCTTGCTGACAGAGAATGCCAGGAACTTCCCCGAGTGACAACTGAGAATTGCAATGAATTTTCCTGTCCCAGTTGGGCCACTAGTGAGTGGAGTGAGGTAACATTAAACCCATGAGGCTTAGAACTGTTATAACATTGTGTAGGAGAGCTTTGCAATCGAAGGCTATATAATTCAAAAAAATATTTCAATTTATTTTATCATGTGGTAAATAACTTTATCAAGGTATAAAACATTTAAAAATGGTTCGTTCTTTAACTGTTTACAATATCTGGCCAACAATGACATACTGATGTTTAATCTATAACCACTTTCATAGTGTCCACAGTAGGCTGAGATATACACTTGTTCTAAGGTTAGTTTTGTACCTTTGTTTCTGGAACAAATGGATGTTGCACTGGGATTTGGGCAGCAGAAGTTTGGGATGGCTGATTTTACCCCGTGTATATCTCTGATTTTTCTGAGGAGTAAAGGGAAAATGTCCTTAGGAATGGTCTTTCAACTGTATTTGAATATGCAAATTGATCATTCATTATATATTTTGTAGGTATATGTGCTGACTAATACTGAAAATAATGGTCAGTTGTATTCTTACAGTGTCTTGTTACATGTGGAAAAGGAACAAGGCAGCGGCAGGTGTGGTGTCAACTGAATGAAGATCACTTGAGTGATGGCTTCTGTGATCCAAGCACCAAGCCTGAGTCTTTGAGACCATGTGAGCTTCATGCATGTGCTTCCTGGCAAGTAGGACCATGGAGTTCTGTGAGTATATGATAAGGGTTTTTCTACTGTAATCCATCATTACAGAATAACACAGAACTTGTGGTGTATTCACTCTTTAGTGGCTGCATCTAAATTTGGGTGTTTTTTTGGAAAAAGATTCCTGAAATGTAAATCCCTACCTGCACAATTTTGTCAGTACTGCTAATGTTGCTGTGGTAAATATTCTAGCTTTGCTTTTTAATTCAGTTTTGTTAAGAAAAATGCTACAAATTTTATGTTTTCACAAGGAACCATATTCAATATCCTGTAATAAACCGTAATGGAAAATAATATGAAAAAGAATATATATATAAATAACTGAATCACTTTGCTATACACCAGAAACTAACATAATGTTGTAAATCAACTATACTTCAATAAAAAATTTTTTATGCTTTCATCCGCTTTATTTAAACTATAGACATTTTCATGTTCGGTGTCTAAATTATTATCTTTACTGTATTTAGAGTAGGCATTGTTGGGAAGTTTTGCCAAACAGGCGGCTAGGAATCTGCTGGATGAGGGTGGGCAGCTTATTATCCTACACAGGTTGCCACAGTTGCTGGGAAACATTTCTCTCATGTGCCCTTTAACTCTGTCCTATGCTCTTCCTTTATCTCTTTGAAATTTACTTCGCGTATTAAATGACATGCATGCACCAGGTCGATTTTGAAAAGTATTTAGTTTCTCTAAACTGTATTGACTCTGCCTTCAAAATATCAGGCTTCTATTGATATTTTTACATGATAACTTTAAAGATATAATAATTGTCCATTTTAACTTCACTATTTTATTAGCATCTCCATAAATTTGAATAAAGATGTGTGTTGATTCAGTTTGCTCATTTTAAGTCTAGAATCTGGTATAAAGGACTAATAAAAATATCTACTGAAAGTATATTCTTAACTGTCTATTTACAAAGAAAATTAAGTTTATGTAATTTTTGAACAATGGTGTTTGGTATCTGCTTATATTCTTTCAGTGCACAGCCACGTGTGGACAGGGGTACCAGATGCGTGCTGTGAAATGTGTCAATGAGCTACTTAGTACAGTGCTAGATGATAGAGTGTGCCATGGAGCTAGTCGCCCAAGTGACAGGCAGGTAAAGGACACCTCTTCATGGATTATAAACAAAAATGTTTGATACAGGAGGACTATTGATATGTTAAAATTATTTCCATACGTATTTTTTCCATTTAAACTTCTATGCCTTAAAAATGTATGTGGGTGACTTCCCTGGTGGTCCAGTGGCAAAGGCTCTGTGCTCCCAATGCAGGGGGCCTGGGTTCAATCCCTGGTTAGGGAACTAGATCCTGCATGCTGCAACTAAGACCTGGCACAGCCAAATAAATAAATAAATAAATATTTTTTACAAAAGGTATGTGGGCATCAGAAAGTATATTGTTCTTGGTTTTGCCAGCTTTATTGATGCATTTTTTTTACTCTTTATCTGCCATTGGATCATTCATTTAACTTATATTTCCATCCTTTGAACTGCAGAAGGCTGAACCTCTAAAGCGTGTCATACTGCCTAAGGGAGCCTCCTGTGTTCATTCAGGAGGTTTCAGCTTAGTGGTATTTTTGAAGGACTATTACTCTTTGCTTTTCAACCATCAGGCAGAATCATCCAAACTTTAGCCTTCAGAGTCATACTATCCACTTCTAGCCCTTGATAATATTTTGTACTTTTTTTTTTTTTTTTTTTTTTTTAGTACGCGGGCCTCTCACTGCTGTGGCCTTTCCTGTTGCGGAGCACAGGCTCCGGATGCGCAGGCTCAGCGGCCATGGCTCACGGGCCCAGCCGCTCCGCGGCATGTGGGATTTTCCCGGACGGGGGCGACCGGGGCACGAACCCGCATCCCCTGCATCGGCAGGCGGACTCTCAACCACTGCGCCACCAGGGAAGCCCATATTTTGTACTTTTGAAAAATATAAACCTTTACATCGCTTCTTTGTAGTTTAGAGTGCAAATGTTCTTTACTTATATATGTGGAGGATGAAATGAAGTATAGAATTTAGTATAAAGCAGAATGTTAATTAATTCATTGATGTTTTGTGAGACCCATTTTTCTTTTGAACAGGACTGTATTGTTACACCTTGCCCAATTATCCCTAAAATTGGGGCCACTTCATTACCAGCCCTTCCCATGGGAAAGATAGCACAATGGCGATATGGTTCTTGGACCCCAGTAAGTGAATTCCTTTAAGAGGTACAGTGTTTCTACTATGGAGCCTTTCAGACATCCACAAAATAGTTGCTACAGATTTGCCAAATTAATGTATGCATTCATTCTCAGGTATTTTGATGAATATAAGGTTTAGAATTAGATAATTTAATGACTAAATCCTGTTCTGCCTTTCAAGAGCTCTGTGTCTCTGAGAAGAAATTTAAGTTTTCTAGCTCTATTTTCTGATCTACCAAATGGGGATGATAATATTTATTGATTATTTTTTTAACTTTTATTTTATTTTACAGCAGGTTCTTATTAGTTATCTATTTTATACATATTAGCGTATACATTTCAATCCCAATCTCCCAATTCATCCCACCACCACCACCCCACTTTACCCCCTTGGTGTCCATACGTTTGTTCTCTACATCTGTGTCTCTATTTCTGCCTTGCAAACCAGTTCAGGGGATGATAATATTTATGTCCCAGGTTGTTATGAGAAGCAGATGTGATGCTTTTTATCAGCCTTTATTTAAACTACCACATATTCATGTTGTTTTTCTAAACTGAAGCCTTTAATCTATTCGGAGTATATACTCACTTTAGTATATATGATAATATATACTAAATATATGAAAGATAGATATATGAAAATATATGAAAGATATATTTTTAAGTTTCACATATTCTCTGAATATTTTAATTATGAGAGCCTATCTACTCTATTACCTAGGTCTTCAAAAGTTATCTTAAATGATATCTTAAGATTCTCTTACATAAAATATTTTCTGTTCTTTTTTAAATTTTGGCAATCAACTAATCAATATTCCTAGAAGCTGAGTATTTTGTTTCATTACCACAAATATCTGATTTGTAAAATTTATTTTCTAAACTCATTGGGATATTCACTGCCCTGTCTTTGACTCAGAAATGATTCCAGGTGATAGTATTTATAATTTAACTTTTTTCAATAAACTTGAGGTTTAGAAATTTGAACAACAGCCAAGTGTAAGGGATGTGGAAATGTCCTGTATAACTCCTTGGTATTATTCAATTTTTGTTAGTGCTCTGTGTCTTGTGGAAGAGGGAATCAAGCCCGCTATGTAAGCTGTCGTGATGCTCACGATGGAATAGCAGATGAATCATATTGTGCCCACTTACCCCGACCAGCTGAAATAGCTGTCTGTTTTAGCCCTTGTGGAGAGTGGCAAACAGGGAATTGGTCACCTGTAAGTATTTTTATGTGAAAAAAATGAAATGAAAAATTTAAATATAATACTTGCTATTTAAGATAATGTAGTTTATTGGCTGAATTTGTGATCAGTGTTCAGCTTCCTGTGGCCATGGAAAAACAACTCGACAAGTTTTATGCATCAACTATCATCAGCCAATTAATGAGAATTACTGTGACCCTGAAGTCCGCCCTGTGATAGAACAAGAATGTAACCTGGCAGCCTGCCCTCCCACATACAGCCACTTTCCGAGTTCCTCTGAGCAGCCAAGCCATTTACCAGGCAGGAATTTTCCATTAACTCACAAACCAGAAGATAATCAAAATCAGGGGGTCCATCCATCAATCAGAGGAAACCAGTGGAGAACAGGACCATGGGGATCAGTAAGCCCTCTTTATTGAGTTATACTAATTCTGTAATTTTGTTATGTTATATGGCCTTTTAACAGATATGTATGTAATGACATCAAATGCTTTTAATGCTAAATTTTTCTGAAGATCAGTAGTTTAAATCTTAAAAGGATTAAGCAATTTTTGATGCAGATTACAAATCCCCAGAGTTCTTATTGAATTATACAGTAACGTGATATTATGATTACAGAGGAATGCACTTGAAAACCATCTCAGAGTTTATTATAGTAAAAATAAAAGAAAATCTTTTAAGTGTTAAGACTACCAGTGTTTATGAAGAAAAAAGCCCCCAAAACCCAGAAATTACTCTGATAGCAGTGCAGTAAGCTGGAATAAAATCATGATTACTAGAAAAGGTACAACTGTGGTTCATATTTTATATGAGAGTAAAGATACCAAAAAAGAAAAACAATGTGAAAGTTTAGTAACTTAACATTATCTTTTGGTTTTTTTCCTTCTTAGTGAGACCTGAAGACTTTAATTCCTTTTTACTTAACACTTAGGACAAGGGTGAATTTCCTTTTGCAAGCTTTAAAACTTCACCTTTCCATCAACAAATTCTAATGAAACCACTAGTTAAAACCCAAGTGTTGGTTATGTTGGGTTAAATAAAACACATTATGTATTGAAAAAAAAACAACCCAAGTGTTTTTTGACAGATATTCTTGATTCAAATTATTATTCCAATGAGGGGGGTTTTAACGTGGAGAGCCTGAATTTGAGTCCAAGTACTGATTTTTTGTGGTGTTTTTTTGATGTAATTTTGTGCCATGGAATCTGCAGTTTGTGTGTTCCTGTGTTCCATCCTTTTCAGTGCTCTAGCAGTTGTGCTGGAGGTATTCAGCGTAGAGCTGTGGTTTGCCAGGATGAAAATGGACAAAGTGCCAGTTACTGCAATGCAGCCTCCAAACCCCCAGAATCAAAGCACTGTGATTCGGGGCCTTGTCCACGGTGGAGCTACGGAAGCTGGGGAGAAGTAAGTCATACTATCTCCTAAACTTGTGGAGATTATGACATCTCCCAAGACTGAAAGTTAAGCATTTCATATTGTTACTGTTGGATAATCTTACTTCACTATCCTAGAGAGAAAAGATTTTTTTTAATTGAGTCAGTAAAAATATGTTCTTTTAATAGACATTGTGTCATGGTATAAATCACTCATTCATGATAGGAAATACATACTCCAGATTTTTAACAGAATCCTTTGTGCTAGCTAATAGGTCTGTGACCTACTAAAACCTCTCTAAAAGTAGTATATTACTGTTTTAATTTCTTAGAAAATTAGACGGATATAGACAATTAGAGTGATATATAGGCATGTTTATATCCATATCAAATGAAGGCTGAACCATTCATTTGGTGAATCTTAAATGGAGAGCTGTCAATTATTGAGTTCTTTCTTCATGTCCTGGCATTCTTTTAGGCACTGGGATTATGAAGATAGCTTTAAAAATGGTTATAATGAATACTAATTCCACCTATATTATGCATGAGAAAGAAGAAAGACTTATATTGGCTTTGGATGAATAAAACAAACTGCCTAATTTAATTAGTCAGATATTTTTGCTGAATGATTTTAGTACATATTTTCTCTCCATAAGGAGTTTGGAAATCATTGTTTAAAGATACACTCTGACCAGGTGCTAATAAATAGGAAGTACCTCTTTAAAATGTACTTTTACTATTTTCCAAAATGAAAGTAACTTTTTAATTTCTGAGTTAAATCTCATAGTGAAAATTCAAATAAAATGAAAAATTGTGAAAAGAACTTTTAACATTTGATACATTTCCTGCCAGACTTTTGTTCTGTATGGGTTCCAGAAATAGGTTCATACCATACATGCCACTTTGCCATCTGCTGTTTTCATGTAATATATATATACTGAACATCTTTCTATGTTTATAAATTTTGATCTCCCTTATTAGCTTTCATGGCTACACAGTCATCTTTTGATAGGATACCATACATTATGTAGTTAATACCTATTACAGTACCAATTCTCAAAATTTTGTCTTTTTAAAAAAATTGTAGAACTAAAACTTTGATTTATTTTTTACCCAGGAAGAAATGTTGAGAATTATAAGGATTCTTATATTTCTTATATAAGAATGTAAATATATTCTTATATATTTCTTATAATTATAAGATTATAAGAAAGGATAACTTTAAACTCTAGCAATACTGATTATGTACTCAACATTGAATAAAGCAATATAATATTCTTTTTGAAGCCACATAGTTTTGATTTTTCTTCTTATTTTTAGTGTACACAAACATGTGGAGGAGGAATAAAATCACGATTCGTAATATGTCTATTTCCCAATGGCCAAATGTCACGAGAGCAAAACTGTGAAATCTTAAACAAGCCACCTAGTGTGGTACAATGTCATGTGCATGCTTGCCCTGATGATATATCATGGCATCGGGGACCATGGAAATCGGTACGATAGTATTCTTATTTTTATCCTTCTGTTTCGTTTTGTTTTTCTATGTTCCTTTTACTTTAATTTCCTCCCTTCATAAATTGTGATGCACATATTTTATCTTCTGATGTTTTTTTAAAGTAGACCATTGGCCCTCTTGGCTTGATAGTTTGAAAGAAGAATCATTCAATTTCAAGTACTGTAATATATACATATATATATATATATATAATAGTTTTATATGTATTTATTTTTTTATAAGTGAATTTTGAACCGTAGCACTAATGGCAGTATCTTTCTCCAGTACACCTTTGGCTTGCCCACAAATTAATTGGAAATATTTTACTATTTACATTTGTGCATAATGTTAACATTGTGCTTATAACAATGGCGAGTTAAGGCTGTGTCTTGTTTGAGTATATAACTGTTTGTGGCTTTTGTCTGTCAATGTCCAATAACTGATCTAAAAGCAAGTAACATTCTTGTTTTTATCATTGTTAAACTTAGTATTTTGTTTGGAAATGTGAAAATATTGTATTAAATATTTAGAGAAATTTACTTACACGAAGTAAATTAATTGTTTACAGTTTGTCACATACATCATGGAAAAGTATGATTTATATAGTAGTTTATCAGAATATTCATTTCTTCCACTGTGTGGAGTTACTGTGTTTTGAACTGTTTTAATTTTTTATTTTTTTTGGAGCCATAGACAAAATTCATAAATATTTATGAATGATTAATTTCCTCTAGTATTTTTCAAATACCAGGCTTTGAAGAATAATTAATATATAAATATATTGAAATTAGCATTTTGGTCACTTTTGATATTTTAAATCATGAACAACTAAGTATACTTCTCTCAAGTGAAAAACTGATTGGAGTCTATAATCTATTTATAATTAAATTTATAAAGTTAAACAGTTCTTTATTTGGAAAATAATTATAACTCTGGTTTTATATCCAACCCTGATGTGTACACTTGTTTTACTTCACCCAAGTCAAAGCTTTATGATGAAATGTAAACCTGTTTCAATTCATGCTATTTGAAGAACAGGTCAAGTTCCAGTTCAGGCTGAAATTCATCTTTAGAGTCAGTGTGACTGATACAAAACAACAGAACATTTTAACTTTATAGGAGGGTCTTAAAGTTAAATGGCTGCATTAGAAGTAGAGAGCCATTACTTTTCAGGAACTAACAAAAAACGTATTTTGCTATGGAAAGCATTCACATATTTACTTAATAAAATGTTCACTGACCATCTGCTATATCCTAGGTACTGTGCTACAGGAATAATAAAGACATATTTCTTACCCCTATGGAGTTTACAGTTTAGTTGGAGAGATGTGAAATACTGTAGGAACTCACTATAAAGATATTTTTTGTTAGTCATTTTAGATTGGAAATTCACTTTCTCCTTACTATATCTCTGTTACATTTTCTTTCATTTTATTGGTTTAATTTGCAAGCCTAGTTCTTAATAAGACTTAATCCATAGATTGCCTTCTTGGAATTTTGCCTCAATTAGGAAAGAAGACACGAAGGTTTTATTTTCCCCACTCGTTCATGAATTCATTAATTCACGAAGCATTAGACATTTACTTATGTCTCCTGCTTTGTGCTAGATATTGAAGTTCCTAAAATTAAGTGCTTTTGAATCAGATTTTCTATTTCAGGGGTCAGCAAACTATGAAATCTGGCCCATTGCCTATTTTTGTAAATAAGTTTTATTGGAACACAGTCATGCACAACTTTTTATGTATTATCTATGGCTGCTTTTGCACTACAAAGCAGAGTTCATTAGTTGCAATAGAGACTGGCCCTCAAAGCCTGAAATATTTACTATTTGGTCCTTTCTGGGGAAAGCTTGTTGACTCCTGTTCTATTTAATAACATTATAAAACTTTTAAAATTTAATGTAAAATGTACTTAAAGTTATAGCATATTAGAATTGCAAATATTCATTTGGGGTCAGTTTTAGATGTTTTTGATCCTTTAACATTTTAAAATACCTTAATGTTTATCAATCTTCTCTACATATTCACTGTAATATTCACATAATTTTTCCCCAGCTTTATTGAGATATATATGGTTATATTGTATAAGTTTAAGGTGTACAACATCACACAATATTTCTTGTATTGGAATAATATCTAATACTACATTCCAATATATTTGTGTCATGTTATTTTTTTGTATGTAAATGATTTCATAAGTGAAAAACCTGAATGTTCATTAAAGACTCTGTGTAGACGTAACTTTTTTCAACCTCACAATAAACAAATGACCAAGAAAACAATAACCACAAATTAAAAAATATAAGACAGAAATATAAAAGTCTTCAATTATTTAATACATGTCTGTTCCACAAAGGAGTTCATTGACTAATTCAGTCTTTGCACTAGGAAAGAACTGTAATTTTTTTGATAAATTGAAGATAAAAATTTAAAAGTCACAGTAGATGTATATATCAGAATTTTTATAAACTTTATTTATTAACTTTTTATAGGTATAAAGTAAATATATATCATTAGAGTACCTGGATTTCTTATTATATGAAGAATTTTATTCCTTAAATTAGCCTTTTATATTAAAAGGGTTTAAGTGATCTGAAGTTTTGTTGTTAAAACCAGATATAACCCTTTACCTCTTTCAGTGTTGTTACATATTAGCCAAATTTCAGAATACCTCTAATTAACATATCAGGTTGATATTCTTTCATGTATAACTTTAATTTCAGATCCTATTTACTAGGTTAGAAAATTAAGAAATGTATGTGTATGTATATATATACGTGTGTGTGTGTATATATATATATATATATATATATATATACACACACACATATATGAATGGCATGAAATCTTAAACACTTTTCATTTTAAAGCAAAATTAAAATACCAAGTGCTAATTCATTAAAATGTAACTAGGAGAAAAGTTGTAAATATACATTTAAATTTTCTCCATGTTGGAAACCTTGTGTTGTAATAATTTATAAGCATGATTAAAGAAAGGAATAAATAAATCTTAACGTCTGTCTGTTAATTTAATGACTGCATTTTTGTGATTAGTCAATGTGAAATGCTTGTATTTTAACCCTTGCTTATTAATGATGTGTTGTGGCTTTGTGCTTTGCATAATTCACATGTATGTTATATTTTCATTCCTTGGATCAATACCTAAAATGTTTTAAGTCACTGAACAGATCTTGTATTATAATGAATGCCTCTTTTATTTTGATGTATTTTTATTAAATAACAAATTGTTAATTTTTCTTATTAAACATTCAATTGTTGAATAGTATATGTTTTCATAATTTTACTGAGTATATGTATAAGCTACTGCTATTTTTCAGATAATCCTATTAGAAACTAACATTGGTATTTAAAAATAAGATTTATTGTTGACTATCAATTTTTAAATACTAGAAGTTTTAATATTCTTTTCATATATTATAAATAATGAATAAAAATTTGTGATGTAAGCAAATTTATTTAGTAAGTTAACAATAGATGTGCTCTTGCCCAGGGTAGTCTTTAAAAGATGAGTAAAAGTTTTATTTTTCCTTTATATTGTAAGGGACACTACATGTAACATAAACTATTCTAGCAAATGCTCTTTAAATAAATTTATATTAACTTATCTTTATTTCCCCCTAAACCTCATTTAAGTGACTTATTTTCCTAGAATATTCCTACATAAAATGAATATTTTTTTATTCCCTACATAAAATGAATTCATGTTTGGTAAGAAAATGATGTGTATTCCATTGTGTTCTGGGGTTAATAATGATCACACAGAGGTAAAGAGAGTATTTTTCCCATTCAAGATTGTTTTTTCCTCTAAAAATGAGAAAATTATTTTTTAAAAAGGAAAGCTTGATACTTGAACCCTCTTGATGCTAGTCCTTTTTCCCAAGTGTCTCTTTTTAAAATAATACCCTCCTGTAGCCTTGTGTTAAAATATACATATATGTGTATATATATAGAGAGAGAGCACTAAATTTCTAATATGATACAACAGAATGCGACAAATAGAGGCGCTTTCAGAAATGAGCATGGGGTAGCCGTACACACCTAGTAAATCTGCAGTTTGTCAATTTAACAGTTTTGTGTAACAAAAGAACACTGAGGGACTAAGCAGAGGGGTCAGGCAGCCTGTTAAACTGTGGCCTGTTAAACTTGAGTGGGAACTCAAGGTGTAATGTACTCGGGAAGGAACTTGTTACTGGCTCCACTGCTCCTAAGACCAGAATCAGCCAGGGGAACAAGGTAATGTGTGGGGAAATGGTTTCAAGAAACTGTCAATTCTTTGTAAAGTGGAGTGTTCAGTAAAACAATTTATAGTAATCAGTTATTTTCGTAAATTTGGAAAAGATACACGCAAGTATAGCAACAGACTGGTAATCTATTTTATTTCCAATTTATCATAGAAATCTGTTGAAATAATGTTTCCATTTATTATATTGCCATATCATTCTATGGTACATTCATCAGCTCTCCCCCAAATTATGAGCATCCCCTACATGTTCGGCACTGTGTTAGTCACTAGACATAAATCAGGCACAGTCCTTGTGTACAAGGAGTTTGCAGTTTAGTGGTGAAGGTACCAGATGAACAGATGATCAGAAGCAGAATGGGATTCCTATCTTATTTCAGTAACAACTTTGTGATTTATAATATTGAAGATTCATAATATCGGGGGCTCAATAGATTATAATTATCCAAGAATTGGTAATAAGAATTGTATTTGAAAGCATAGTAATTATTCCAGTAGATCCTTCTAGAAAGCCTTAACTAGAAGGAGGTATTCCATTATAACCTGGCTAGAGATGAGGGGCGTCCAAGTCTCTGTGCTAGAAGAATAGGTTAGTTTTTGCCTAATCGCAGCATCTTTTTTTTTTGTCTGTGTGCATAAATTTCATGAATCACCGAAAGGGAGAATGTAGACTGATTTATAGTTTGCCCTAGATATGATGCTTTGAAAATAATTTTGGAGATATAAATGGACCTTGCAGGTTTGAAATGTGTGACTTAGGAAAAATTTAAGGAGATAATCTAATGATAAGAATGTAAAAAAACATACTTGTAAGTGTGTTTGGTTGAGTGAAGTTAGAATGTAGAGTTTAAAATAACTCTAAAACACATGTCAACATGAAATGGTGATACTGCTATATTTTTCTTTATATGAAGAAAATGGATGGTCATGTTTCCATTGTAATTCTATTTTCCCAGACATAATGCTTCAGAATGTTTAAGAATTTCTGGAAATAGATTTTTAGATGTTTTAGAAGAACAGTCTCAGTATTCTACAATATCTATGTGCTGTATGAGATATACAGGCATTGTTAATATTAGTGCATTTATTACATCCCTAATTTTTTGTTATAATTTTGTGTCAACTTTCGGTAGACTGAAAATCAGATTTTAGTTCCTATATAATTACAACAGAGTCAAACATTAACACTTTAAAGAGTCTATTTGACATTTTTTAGACAATTTCTAATATTTAATTATATGTACATTTCTCAGTAAAATATTTTGATCACATACCCTTATATATTATTATATATCTATACATTGCAAGCATAAACTACTATATAAATGTGATTTATAGAACATATAAATTTAAAAGGATAAGATGAATATTAAATATATTTTTAATTTTATGGATAATAAAGTTTTTCTCTCAGTGAACTATTATTGTACTCATCTCATGTTTAAAAAGTGGTAGAATGTTTCATTAGTTTGAAAATCTTGTTTTAGTACTGTTAGAGCAATTCAAAAGTCTGGTTTATTCCAATATGTGATTTCAGTAGCTTCCATAGCTGAAAAAATTACTTTGCTAAATGCATACCTCCATATAGCAAAGTTTATCACTGGATGTTCCTGTTATAAACTAGTCATTGTTTTTAAATCATTGGATCATACCAGTTATTTTAAAAAATTTTATTGAAAATTGATGAATTTCCATTTTCCATTCTGTCGTTTGCTTCTTGAAAAGTACTGGAAGGGGTTATATCTTTATATTTTAACAAATACTGGGTTTTTTTTTTTTTTAATTGGAGTATAATTGCTTTACAATGGTATGTTAGTTTCAGCTTCACAACAAAATGAGTCAGTTATATATATACATATGTTCCCATATCTCTTCCCGCTTGCGTCACCCTCCCTCCCAACCTCCCTATCCCACCCCTCCAGGCAGTCACAAAGCACCGAGCTGATCTCCCTGTGCTATGCGGCTGCGTCACACTAGCTATCTACCTTACGTTTGGTAGTGTATATATGTCCATGCCTCTCTCGCGCTTTGTCACAGTTTACCCTTCCCCCTCCCCATAGCCTCAAGTCCATTCTCTAGTAAGTCTGTGTCTTTATTCCTGTTTCACCCCTAGGTTTATCATGACATTTTTTTTTTCTTAAATTCCATATATTTGTGTTAGCATACGGTATTTGTCTTTCTCTTTCTGACTTACTTCACTCTGTATGACAGACTCTAGGTCCATCCACCTCATTACAAATAGCTCAATTTCGTTGCTTTTTATGACTGAGTAATATTCCATTGTATATATGTGCCACATCTTCTTTATCCATTCATCCGATGATGGACACTTAGGTTGTTTCCATCTCTGGGCTATTGTAAATAGAGCTGCAATGAACATTTTGGTACATGGCTCTTTTTGAATTATGGTTTTCTCAGGGTATGTGCCCAGTAGTGGGATTGCTGGGTCATATGGTAGTTCTATTTGTAGTTTTTTAAGGAACCTCCATACTGTTCTCCACAGTGGCTGTATCAATTTACATTCCCACCAACAGTGTAAGAGGGTTCCATTTTCTCCACAACCTCTCCAGCATTTATTGTTTCTAGATTTTTTGATGATGACCATTCTGACTGGTGTGAGATAATATCTCATTGTAGTTTTGATTTGCATTTCTCTAATGATTAGTGATGTTGAGCATTCTTTCATGTCTTTGTTGGCAGTCTGTATATCTTCTTTGGAGAAATGTCTGTTTAGGTCTTCTGCCCATTTTTGGATTGGGTTGTTTGTTTTTTTGTTATTGAGCTGCATGAGCTGCTTATAAATTTTGGAAATTAATCCTTTGTCAGTTGCTTCATTTGAAAATATTTTCTCCCATTCTGAGTGTTGTCTTTTGTTCTTGTTTATGGTTTCCTTTGCTGCGCAAAAGCTTTGAAGTTTAATTAGGTCCCATTTGTTTATTTTTGTTTTTATTTCCATTTCTCTAGGAGGTGGGTCAAAAAGGACCTTGCTGTGATTTATGTCATAGAGTGTCCTGCCTATGTTTTCCTCTAAGAGTTTGATAGTTTCTGGCCTTACATTTAGGTCTTTAATCCATTTTGAGCTTATTTTTGTGTATGGTGTTAGGAGGTGATCTAATCTCATACTTTTACATGTAGCTGTCCAGTTTTCCTAGCACCACTTATTGAAGAGGCTGTCCTTTCTCCACTGTATATTCCTGCCTCCTTTATCAAAGATAAGGTGACCATATGTGCGTGGGTTTATCTGTGGGCTTTCTATCCAATTCCATTGATCTATATTTCTGTTTTTGTGCCAGTACCATACTGTCTTGATTACTGTCGCTTTGTAGTATAGTCTGAAATCAGGAAGCCTGATTCCTCCAGCTCCGTTTTTCATTCTCAAGATTGATTTGGCTATTCGGGGTCTTTTGTGTTTCCATACAAATTGTGAAATTTTTTGTTCTAGTTCTGTGAAAAATGCCAGTGGTAGTTTGATAGGGATTGCATTGAATCTGTAGATTGCTTTGGGTAGTAGAGTGATTTTCACAATGTCGATTCTTCCAATCCAAGAACATGGTATATCTCTCCATCTATTTGTATCATCTTTAATTTCTTTCATCAGTGTCTTATAATTTTCTGCAAACAGGTCTTTTGTCTCCTTAGGTGGGTTTATTCCTAGATATTTTTTTCTTTTTGTTGCAATGGTAAATGGGAGTGTTTTCTTGATTTCACTTTCAGATTTTTCATCCTTAGTGTATAGGAATGCAAGAGATTTCTGTGCATTAATTTTGTATCCTGCTACTTTACCAAATTCATTGATTAGCTCTAGTAGTTTTCTGGTAGCATCTTTAGGATTCTCTATGTATAGTATCATGTCATCTGCAAAGAGTGACAGCTTTACTTCTTCTTTTCCGATTTGGATTCCTTTTATTTCCTTTTCTTCTCTGATTGCTGTGGCTAAAACTTCGAAAACTATGTTGAATAAGCGTGGTGAGAGTGGGCAACCTTGTCTTGTTCCTGATCTTAGTGGAAATGCTTTCAGTTTTTCACCATTGAGGACGATGTTGGCTGTGGGTTTGTCATATATGGCCTTTATTATGTTGAGGAAAGTTCCCTCTATGCCTACTTTCTGCAGGGTTTTTATCATAAACGGGTGTTGGATTTTGTCAAAAGCTTTCACTGCATCTATTGAGATGATCATATGGTTTTTCTCCTTCAATTTGTTAATATGGTGTATCACGTTGATTGATTTGCGTATATTGAAGAACCCTTGCATTCCTGGAATAAACCCCACTTGATCATGGTGTATGATCCGTTTAATGAGCTGTTGGATTCTGCTTGCTAGTATTTTGTTGAGGATTTTTGCATCTATGTTCATCAGTGATATTGGCCTGTAGTTTTCTTTCTTTGTGACATCCTTGTCTGGTTTTGGTATCAAGGTGATGGTGGCCTCGTAGAAGGAATTTGGGAGTGTTCCTCCCTCTGCTATATTTTGGAAGAGTTTGAGAAGGATAGGTGTTAGCTCTTCTCTAAATGTTTGATAGAATTCGCCTGTGAAGCCATCTGGTCCTGGGCTTTTGTTTGTTGGAAGATTTTTAATCACAGTTTCAATTTCAGTGCTTGTGATTGGTCTGTTCATATTTTCTATTTCTTCCTGATTCAGTCTTGGCAGCTTGTGCCTTTCTAAGAATTTGTCCATTTCTTCTTGGTTTTCCATTTTATTGGCATAGAGTTGCTTGTCGTAATCTCTCATAATCTTTTGTATTTCTGCAGTGTCAGTTGTTACCTCTCCTTTTTCATTTCTAATTCTATTGATTTCAGTCTTCTTCCTTCTTTTCTTGATGAGTCTGGCTAATGGTTTATCAATTTTGTTTTTCCTTTCACAAACCAGCTTTTCGTTTTATTGATCTTTGCTCTCGTTTCCTTCATTTCTTTTTCATTTATTTCTGATCTGATTTTTATGATTTCTTTCCTTCTGCTAACTTTGGGGTTTTTTTATTCTTCTTTCTCTAGTTGCTTGAGGTGCAAGGTTAGGTTGTTTATTCGAGATGTTTCCTGCTTCTTAAGATGGGCTTGTATTGCTATAAACTTCCCTCTTAGAACTGCTTTTGCTGCATCCCATAGATTTTGAGTCGTCGTGTCTCCATTGTCATTCGTTTCTAGGCAATTTTTGATTTCCTCTTTGATTTCTTCAGTGATCACTTCATTATTAAGTAGTGTATTGTTTAGCCTCCATGTGTTTGTATTTTTTACAGATCTTTTCCTGTAATTGATATCTAGTCTCATAGCGTTGTGGTCGGAAAAGATACTTGGTACAATTTCAATTTTCTTAAATTTACCAAGGCTTGATTTGTGACCCAAGATATGATCTATCCTGGAGAATGTTCCATGAGCACTTGAGAAAAATGTGTATTCTGTTTTTTTTGGATGGAATGTCCTATAAATATCAATTAAGTCCATCTTGTTTAATGTATCATTTAAAGCTTGTGTTTCCTTATTTATTTTCATTTTGGATGATCTGTCCATGGGTGAAAGTGGGGTGTTAAAGTCCCCTACTATGAATGTGTTACTGTCGATTTCCCCTTTTATGGCTGTTAGTATTTGCCTTATGTATTGAGGTGCTCCTTTGTTGGGTGCATAAATATTTACAATTGTTATATCTTCTTCTTGGATCGATCCCTTGATCATTATGTAGTGTCTTTCGTTGTCTCTTCTAGTAGTCTTTATTTTAAAGTCTTATTTTCTCTGATATGAGAATTGCTACTTCAGCTTTCTTTTGGTTTCTATTTGCATGAAATACCTTTTTCCATCCCCTTACTTTCAGTCTGTATGTGTCTCTATGTCTAAAGTGGGTCTCTTGTAGACAGCATATATATGCGTCTTGTTTTTGTATCCATTCAGCCAATCTGTGTCTTTTGGTGGGAGCATTTAGTCCATTTACATTTAAGGTAATTATCGATATGTATGTTCCCATTTCCATTTTCTTAATTGTTTTGGGTTCGTTATTGTAGGTCTTTTCATTCTTTTGTGTTTCTTGCCTAGAGAAGTTCCTTTAGCAGTTGTTGTAGAGCTGGTTTGGTGGTGCTGAACTCTCTCAGCTTTTGCTTGTCTGTAAAGGTTTTAATTTCTCCATCAAATCTGAATGAGATCCTTGCTGAGTAGAGTAGTCTTGGTTGCAGGTTTTTCTCCTTCAACACTTTCAATATGTCCTGCCACTCCCTTCTGGCTTGAGAGTTTCTGCTGAAAGATAAGCTGTTAACCTTATGTGGATTCCCTTGTGTGCTATTTGTTGTTCTTCCCTTGCTGCTTTTAATATGCTTTCTTTGTATTTAATTTTTGACAGTTTGATTAATATGTGTCTTGTCATATTTCTCCTTGGATTTATCCTGTATGGGACTCTCTGTGCTTCCTGGACTTGATTAACTATTTCCTTTCCCATATTAGGGAAGTTTTCAACTATAATCTCTTCAAATATTTTCTCAGTCCCTTTCTTTTTCTCTTCTTCTTCTGGAACCCCTATGATTCGAATCTTGGTGCGTTCAATGTTGTCCCAGAGGTCTCTGCGACTCTCCTCAGGTCTTTTCATTCTTTTTTCTTTATTCTGCTCTGCATTAGTTATTTCCCCTGTATTATCTGCCAGGTCGCTTATCCGTTCTTCTGCCTCAGTTATTCTGCTATTGATCCCATCTAGAGTATTTTTTTCATTTCATTTATTGTGTTGTTCATCATTGTTTGTTTCATCTTTCGTTCTTCTAGGTCCTTGTTAACTGTTTCTTGCATTTTGTCTATTCTATTTCCAAGATTTTGGATCATCTTTACTATCATTATTCTGAATTCTTTTTCAGGTAGACTGCCTATTTCCTCTTCATTTGTTAGGTCTGGTGGGTTTTTATCTTGCTCCTTCATCTGCTGTGTGTTTTTCTGTCTTTTCATTTTGCTTATCTTGCTGTGTTTGGTGTCTCCTTTTTGCAGGCTGAAGTTTCGTAGTTCCTGTTGTTTTTTGTGTCTGTCCCCAGTGGCTAAGGTTGGTTCAGTGGGTTGTATAGGCTTCCTGGTGGAGGGGACTAGTGCCTGTGTTCTGGTGGATGAGGCTGGATCTTGTCTTTCTGGTGGCCAGGTCCATGCCTGGTGGTGTGTTTTGGGGTGTCTGTAGACTTATTATGATTTTGGGCAGCCTCTCTGCTAATGGGTGGGGTTGTGTTCCTGTCTTGCTAGTTGTTTGGCATAGGATGTCCAGCACTGTATCTTGCTGGTCGTTGAGTGAAGCTGGGTGCTGGCGTTGAGATGGAGATCTCTGGGAGATTTTCGCCGTTTGATATTATGTGCAGCTGGGAGGCCTCTTGTGGACCAGTGTCCTGAAGTTGGCTCTCCCACCTCAGAGGCACAGCACTAACTCCTGGCTGCAGCACCAAGAGCCTTTCATCCACACGGCTCCTTAATTTGGGATGATTCGTTGTCTATTCATGTATTCCACAGATGCAGGGTACATCAAGTTGATTGTGGAGCTTTAATCCGCTGCTTCTGAGGCTGCTGGGAGAGATTTCCCTTTCTCTTCTTTGTTCTCACAGCTCCCAGGGGCTCAGCTTTGGATTTGGCCCCTCTTGTGCGTGTAGGTCGCCGGAGGGCGTCTGTTCTTTGCTCAGACAGGACGGGGTTAAAGGAGCCGCTGATTCGGGGGCTCTGGCTCACTCAGGCCGGGGGCAGGGAGGGTCACGGAGTGCGGGCGGGCCTGCGGCGGCAGAGGCCGGCGTGAAGTTGCACCAGCCTGAGGCGCGCCGTGCGTTCTCCCGGGGGAGTTGTCCCTGGATCCCGGGACCCTGGCAGTGGCGGGCTGCACAGGCTCCCCGGAAGGGGGGTGTGGATAGTGACCTGTGTTCGCACACAGGCTTCTTGGTGGCGGCAGCAGCGGCCTTAGTGCCTCATGTCTGTCTCTGGGGTCCGCACTTTTAGCCGCGGCTCGCGCCGGTCTCTGGAGCTCCTTTAAGCAGCGTTCTTAATCCCCTCTCCTCGCGCACCAGGAAATAAAGAGAGAAGAAAAAGTCTCTTGCCTCTTGGGCAGGTCCAGACTTTTCCCCTGACTCCCTCCTGGCTAGCCGCGGTGCACTAACACCCTGCAGGCTGTGTTCACGCCGCCAACCCCAGTCCTCTCCTGGTGCTCCAACTGAAGCCGGAGCGTTAGCTCCCAGCCCCGCCCGCCCCGGCGGGTGAGCAGACAAGCCTCTCGGGCTGGTGAATGCCAGTCGGCCCTGATCCTCTGTGCTGGAATCTCTCCGCTTTGCCCTCCGCACCCCTGTTGCTGTGCTCTCCTCCGCGGCTCCGAAGCGAAGCTCCCCCACTCCACCACCCGCAGTCTCCGCCTGCAAAAGGGCTTCCTAGTGTGTGGACACTTTTCCTCCTTCACAGCTCCCTCCCGCTGGTGCAGGACCCACCCCTATCCTTTTGTCTCTGTTTATTTTTTTCTTTTGCCCTAACCAGTTTCGTGGGGGGTTTCTTGCCTTTTGGGAGGTCTGAGGTCTTCTGCCAGCGTTCAGTAAGTGCTCTGTAGGAGTTGTTCCACGTGTAGATGTATTTCTGGTGTATCTGTGGGGAGGAAGGTGATCTCCACGTCTTACTCTTCCGCCATCTTCCCCAACAAATACTGTTAAAACAGTGAAACTTTGAAAGATTTGGAAGCAATTTAAACATACTAGAAAATCTTGCTCCAAAGTTTTAAAAATACACTGGAGAATTTTTGTCGTTGGCATACTTATGGTAACAAAGTCCCATAACACTAGAAACACTTCCAAACATTTCAAAATGTTCTCTCCTTAGAAGGATTTTCCAAAAGCAGTTGCTTTCTCATCCAGTCTTAAATGTTTCCTTTATCTTAAAGGAGAGATTGTAAGTCTATTTGTTTAAGTGACAGATATAACATTTTAATCCTTATCATAGAAAAAATCTGCTGATTTTGGAACAAGCCTCTTTTCATAATAGAAAAATTAGTAATTCATCTTCATGATCCCATTTGGTAATTTGAACACAATCGGCAAAACTCTGTGGCTTAAAACTGAAAAACCAGCAGGAGCAGTGTGTCATGGTACTCATCTGATTATAGTGTTATGAGTTGATACATGTACTGTAATCTGTTCATCTTCCTAAGTGGGTGTGTGTGAAGTGTGGTGGGTACACTGAAAGTGAGTGGCAAGTGATGATCTCCCTGCCAGGATACCTAATGTATTATATGCATTACATATCAGGCTGACATATAACCCCATATAGTAAAGCTTATTTTCTTACTTTAGATGAAAACAAATGTGAACAGAGACTATTAAAAAATGTTTCTGGTACTCCATTGAATCACCTTGCCTCTGAGATATACTTGAGACTTAACGGTTCAGTAACATCTCTAAAACCTTATACGTTACACAGTAAGGATTGGAATTATGTAATTTGTTTTCATAGACACCATCATCTGCTTCTTGGTTGTACTCCCCTACCCACGATTGGGTAAACTTAAACTCACCAATGTACCTAAATCTAGTAGGCTATATCTAGGAAGGTTCTCTATCATGTCCTATTGTGATATGACCTTTGTACTAAAACCCTGCTATCATATAATATGCATTATATGACATTCATATATTTGTGAAAGTTAAATGATGTATTACAAAGTTTTTGGTAGATCACATAACAAATTCTTCTCTATCAGTTGTAACTGAGCTCTAAGGTGATTCTCTAAGACTGCTCTGAGCTATTTTCAATCTCCCTGAACTTTTGACATTTTACAGTTGTGACCCAGGGAAACTCAGAGACTTTGGAGGTAACTATGAAGGGAATGGTGGCCACTGAGCTCCCCAAAATTAATCCCCATCAATCCATTCAAGATTATTAAGAGCCCATCTATAACAGGCACTGGACTAAGAAAGCTAAAGATGAATAAGAATGACATACTGTACTCAAGGGACAGTCCAGGGAAAAATAAATATATACACAAATCACAAGGCAGAAATGGATGTCATGGAAAGTCAGAAAATGTGCATCCAGTTGGAGAAACGTAAGGCTTTATGAAGAAGGCATAAGCCTTGATGGGTAGATAGGATTTGAGTGGAAAAGGAGGAACCAGGTTGGAGATCACCCTGAGCAAAACCAGAGGCCAGAAAAAGTAGTTATTTGACTAGTGTAGGTTGGTTTGTGAGAGACAAGGGGCAAGAATAAAGTTAGAAATATGAAATATGAATTGAGCCATAGCAAGGAGGACCAATACGTATCATGCTTGAGAGAATTTAAAAATGGAAAAATTCTTTAAGTTTGTTAAAAAACATTGAATTTTTTGGAGTGGGAACACAGCAGTGTTTTAGGAAAATTCATAGGCAATTCTTATCATAAATTATAAACACATTGAAAATATCAGAGACTGGAGATGAGAAGTCCAAGCGGAGACACTTCTAAAAGTTTAGCTGATAATTTAGGTAATGTTCAGTTACTCATCACGTATTTATGGATTACTCACAACACTCAAATTGTAGTGGAGTAGAAGAAGCTGGTAGAGGAGAGATTCATGGGACTATTTTTTGCAAATGGGAGGAGAAGATGTATAAGAGAACATCTTGTCGAGTATTGTATTGTCAAGATAATAAAGTTGAGAAAAGTCATGTTGGATAATTTTAAGATAAATTAAGTTTGGGCTTGAAGAGAGTAAAAAGTTTGGGCAATGAGTCAAGAATTTACTATGATTACAAACTGCAGATTGAGCGGCCCGTTTGATGGTGTATAACTTAGCTTTGTATTAGTTTCACGTAAGAGAATATAATCTTGACTTCACCAAGAGCAATGTAAATTTTCATTTACCAAAAGAGTTTGAAGTAATATCATTATTCCTAGGCCTACTGAAACTTTTAATAGTAAGTCTATTCTAGATCTTGTGATTAAGAGTTGTGGTGTTAGAATGCCTATGTTTGAGTTAAAACTGCTATTATTTAACTGAGTGACTTTTGGAAAGTTACTGAACATTTTGAAAATTTTGTTTCATAGAATATAATAATAGTGCCTACCGAAAGAGGACACTTTTTAGTATTAAATGGACAATGGGTAAAGTGATTAGCATAGGGCCTGTTACTTAAAGACTCAATGTCTTTTGCTTTTTATTATCACTTATCCAATAATAAGTACTAATTCTCTTTCCTCAAAAAGCTAAAAATCCAAACGCAGTAGATAAGTATAACACATTGAACAATCTGCAACAAGATCTACTGAAGCAAAAATACTCTAGTGTAAGAAAGAAATCAATTCGGACTAGAGTTTGGCTTCTTCTTCACACTATTAGGAAATGTGACATTCAGCAATACTTTCAATCATAAAGGTACAATTCAGTGAATTTTAGTGAACACACCTGAGTAGCCAACACCCAGACCAAGAACAGCACCCCAGAAATTTCCCCACATACCCCTTGCAATCACTATACCCCCCAAAGCTACCCATATTCAAACATCAAATATCACTGATAAGTCTGCCTGTCTTTGGACTTCATATAAATGGAACTTAGAGAATTTGTTTGTGAGAGTCACAATATGACGTGTGATTCATTCATGTTGCATGTAATTGTAGTTTCTTATTACATTCTAGTACTGTATGAATAAATTTGTTGTGTGAATAAATTAATGAATTTATATGAATATTCTCCAGTTGACAAGCAATTGGAGTTGTTTTTAATTTGGGATATACAAATAATGCTGTTATGAACATCTCTCACACATGTTTTTGGTGAATATGTACATGCACATCTGTTGGGTAGGTAGACAGGAGTTGAATCTTGGTTAATGCTTAGGTTCTGGTTTAGTAAATACTGACAGTTTTCTGAAGGGTTGTATGGGAATTACAGTTGCTCCATATCCTTCCCAACACTTGATATTATCAGACTTCAAAATTTATAATCTTCATGGATTTCTCTTAAGTTATTCATTCAGTAGATATTTACATAGCAGTTAGTGTGTGTTAACGATGGTTCCATAGTACTTGGTGTGGAGGATAAAAACACGAATATATCATGAAATAGAAGATATTACATATTACAGCTGGATAAAAAGAGACTAAAGCAACAACAAATTAATACATTTAAAGAGATGACTATCATCATTTTTGAGACAAACGTTTCTTTTAATGTGATATTTATTAATAGCAGGAAATATGATTCTAACCTAGTTCCAAAATATAAATAAAAACAGAATTGAAAATACTGTGGCAAGCAGTCAGACTTCTGGGGAAGAGAACTTTGGTGAAATTATTAAAATTGTCAAAAAAAGGCTTGCCCAAAGTAGAACCATTTTTATTTCTAGCCTGTAATTTTTTCAGGGTATAAATATATTCACAAAAATATTTTTTCTTATAGTAGGCTTTACCCATCATAAACAAATGCAAATATAATAATATTCAATAGGTAGAACCAGAAAGCATTTTGTGTGTTTAAAGATTAATCACTCTGGGATATCATTAAATATAGTGTGAGAATTAAAATGTGCAAATTGTACCGTGTAAATGGTGATGTGTGCTCTGTGAGAATATATTCTTTATAGGAGAGTGAAAGAATAAAAGGAACTTTTTACTGCCACACTAATAAAAAATGACTCCATATTCTACCACCAGAGTTTGCATCCTTCCATCTGAGGGAAGCTTTTTTACTGTTTATTCATGGGCCTTAGGAATATTTTCAGATCTGGGAATAGGGAAGATAATCAGGCCTGGCTCCTCTCACATCAGTGGACATTTCTTCAGCATCCAGGCTCAAAAGAACAGTAGGAGCTCATATGGGCTCCAGTCTCCAAGTCAGCATTTCGTTGCTAAAATTGGCAAGATCTTAATTTTAGATGAAACCAGGAGATGTTTCTCATCTCTGCTGATCCACAAGGCACCCCATAGAATCAGTAAAACAACAACAAAAATCTTGGAGAAAGAGATCTAAATTACATGAAGTTTTCTTTTCTATGTAATTTTGGTAGAATTAAGGGCCATTCAACTCTACCTCATTCAGATAACATAAACTGCATATTTAAGTGATGTTTGTTTGTATGTATTTGCTCGTTTTTTTCCTACATAACATTTTTTCATTCAGTAAACATTTATAGATGTGGTTTCTGACCTTATTAAGTTTAAAATTCTCATTTATTTTTTATTTCAGCATCTTTAATGTGTGGGCATATTTTGGTAGAAAGTCTAGTTATTTTTGTTGATGCATAATTTATACATGAAAATCATCCTAATATCCAAATTTCTATTATGTTAACAAGGATATGGTATTTATTTAGACATAATTAAATACGCCATTTAAGATTATGGTTTATATTGAGGAGAGCTTTGGAGACTTTTTTGTATTTCATGAAATTAAACATTGTCTTCAAGTTTTTATGCCTGTGTCACTCTCAAACTATGAGGATTTTTAAGTTATTTTTAAGTCAAAATATGGAGAAAACTTCTACATAAAACTCATTTCCTTATTGACTGGGAAAATATTTCCGTGTATATATATTTTAATGCTTAGGAAAACTCTAGAGAAGTTTTTAAAAGAGAAATTAGTTGGAAAGATTTTAGCTGTGGCTATGATAATAAAAAGCAGATTCTTTTTTGAAAGCTATTTTATCAGAAACTAAAATTTATAAGTCTGGGAATAACTTCATGATTTCATTCAGATACCTATGTCATAGTAAATGAGGCAATATAAAACTATAAGATTTATTTGAAATTTCTTAAGAAGTAAAGGATGGCATATTCTCCTACCAATGGATGTCCTGTAATTCAGGTGTGCAGGAATTTGGATTTTCTGGTTTGAGTAAATAATACAACTTTAAAAATAAACCCATAAATATATATCTAAAAAGTTAAATTATTGTGATTCTTGAAATGTTTTAAAAATACTGTTTTCTTACATTTTTTGGTATTATACCTTTAAAATTGGGAGAAACTTGCAATTTCCTCTTTCCTATCCTTCTACACAAAGCATACATTATTTACTAAGTTTCTCATCTGAATTATACACAGTTTCTACGTTGATGAACCTTTCTAAAGTTGGAGACCATACATAACACAACATAATCCACTTCTTTTTAGGAAAATTATATGATTGCTCTTCTGTATTTTGAGGTAAAATTGATATATATGGAATATTCCTCTGTAACTCTCACTCTGCACCCTGAAGTAAGACTACATCAAATTCCTCCTCTACAGAGCAAATACTTGAAGGCAGCTATTTTTCTGTTTTCCTGGCTAAATATATTTATTTTGTTCAACTCTTTAATCATTGCAATCGCCTATTTTTACTTCTTTCTCAAAATCTAACATCTAGAATTTCATTCATTAGCAAAAATGGTCTAACTGTAAAAAGAATATTGCCACCCTTGATATGAACACTGAGCCCAATAATAATCAATATTGCATCAAATTTCAGTTCCTAGTGGTCATCTAGTTTTTTTTATACTGATCTTACATCAGTATAAGCCTAATATGTATGGTATATGATACTGTTATTAATCATTTTATTTTTTCTTAGCAGTAGATATTTTTAAGTAAAAGTATAGAACTTCTATTTTTTTCTCTAGTAGTTTGCATTCATATAGTTTTTATTTAAATTCTCATATTTGACTTTTAAATAAATCCTTCCAACTTTATGTCATAAGTAAATTGGGAAGCGTGCATTTCATGTCTTCATAAAGTAATTAATAGTCTCCTCCATACCCAGGTGGATCCAGAGTTCAAGCACATACCTCTAGAGAGAGCTCACCCAGTTTGGCATTGATCTCCATTAATGAACTAAATATCATCGATTACAGTTTTGAATATAGTCTTATTAATGTAACACATGTACATAGTTAAAAAAATAAGTGGTGCTAAAATAAAGATAAAGAAAAAAAGCTATCTCCTGTTGCAGTCTTTCCTAACCCAGAATTAATCTTTAAATCCTTTTATCTATGTCTTCTGATACGTACTTCCTTATTCCCAAACAGGCTTACTCTGCTATTTCTTGATGCATCAAAAAAAAAAAAAAATGACCTATTGACTTCCTTTTATAGAGGTTGACTATTTAATTCCTAAATGGACTGCTAATTCTACAATCCTATCTTCAAAATAAATCTTGATTCAGTCAACAGTTAGTGTTCCTTACGTCACTGTGAAGCCAAGTAGTGTACTTTGAAGCACTGTGCTCCTTTTTGAAAAATTAATTAATTTATTTATTTTTTGGCTGCGTTGGGTCTTCGTTGCTGCACGCAGGCTTTCTCTAGTTGGAGTGAACGGGGGCTACTCTTCACTGTGGTGCGCAGGCTTCTTGCGGTGGCTTCTCTTGCTGCGGAGCACAGGCTCTAGGCGTGCGGGCTCAGTAGTTGTTGCACACAGGGCTTACTTGCTTTGCAGCATGTGGGATCTTTCTGGACCAGGGCTACGAACCTGTGTCCCCTGCATTGGCAGGTAGTTTCTTAACCACTGCGCCACCAAGGAGGTCCCTAAAGCACTGCTCCTTTCTTGCACAACTCTGATTTTCCTAGAGTTAGTAATTGCTTCCTTTAAAAATTTGCTTAGTTTTTCTTTGAATGTTCCAATTATTATTTTTTCTCTCAAGTGCTTGAACAGGTATATAAAATCTCTATGAATGTGTTTTTCTAAATGCTCAGATATTTCTCTTTCTTAGACTCCTCCCAGAGCCCCCTGACCCCCATTCATCCTCTTCTGATCTGGCCAGGACAAACAACCTTGCTGACCATTCTCTAATCCTATGAAGCCTTTCACTCAATTTCGATTATGATGACTTTTTCTTGCATCACATGCTTTTTTTTTTTTAATTTACTCTTGGATATGAGAACACTTCTCTGTATCTTCTGGAAAGATGAAAAATGGGAGATACATTTTTCCTTTTGTGCAAATCTGAAAATGTCTTTGGTCAGTCCTCATATTTCATTGATAATTTGGCTGGTTTTAGAATTCTGGCTTGAAAATAATTTCCCTCAGAATTTTTAAGGGATTACCTTATCCTCTAGCATTCTGAGATGTCTGGTGATTCTGACTCCTGATTTGTTGTAGGTGCCTTTGTCTTCATATCTGTGTCACTGAAGCTTTTGGTACCCTTGTCCCTGTTGTTCTGATATTGCATGATAAAGTGACTTAGTGTTTGTGTGTGTTTAAAATTCAGTTTGTTAGGCATTCTATAGGCCCTTTCATTAAGGAGACTTGTGCTGAGAAAATCAATTTTGTTATTTCTTAGATAATATCTATGCAACTATTTTCATTGTTCTTTCTTGAACTCTTTCTAGTTGAATATTAGAATTCTTGATCCTCTAATTCTCTTGTTTTTATTCTCTTATTTTCTGTCTCTGTCATTTGATTTTACTTGATGGGAAACTTTGTCAGTGTATAAACCATCTCTTGAATTATTTATGTTATTACATATTGAATTATCCAAAGCCTTTTCTTGCATTCTGATTGCTTTGGGGTCATAGTATTCTATTCTTCTTTTGCCCATACAGCATCTAGTCTCTCTCTCTCATATTAATTACTGTTTTTTGAGGGGAGATTCTCTCTTGATGGTCTCCTTATCATTTGGACCCTTTCTTTGGGTAAGGGTGGGAGTGGTTTTCTGGTTTTCCTATGGAAGTCTTTTCTTTCAAAAGTTGATAATTTTCTGCAGCTCATATTTAAGAGTAAGGCACTAGAGAATTGATATGAAACTGCGTCTGGATAGCATCTAGTGATGATGATATTCCCTGTAAGTCAATAGTTTAAGGTCTTTTATCTTGGAGACCCAGTTTCTCAGAGAAGAACCCTTGAACGTCCTGCCAGTGTGCAAGAGTACTCGGGGCAGAGAGATTAAGGGTCAAGAGTTCAATGCGTAGAATTCCCTTATTCTTCCTCCAGCATCCCCAACTCTGGAACTCCTGCAATTTAATTTCTCCAAAGAATAAACCCCTCATCTGCCTAAAGAGGAGTTGAGGAGATGTAGCCCTTCTTGTTGCATCCAGGTGCTAAGTGGCTCAGAGGTCTTGTAGGTACAAGGTTGTCTTGCTTCACATTGGTCTTTTCTCTTCTTTGCATCTTCCAGTCTGTTTTATTGGCTTTGACTTTGTGGGTTGAAAAAAAAATCAAGGAGGGAGGGGGAAATGAACACATATGATCACTCCATCATTTTTAACGGAAACTGGTTAGGTTTTTGTTGGGGTTTTTTTTTGACCATATGTCTATTCACCTCCTATTCTATTTTGTCTTCCTTCTCTCCACTCTGAAATAACTTGAAGTATGTCTGATGAGTTTTTCAGCATCTTGGGAAACAGAATTTTTTTACAGAGGGAACAAGATAGGGTCTTACCTGAATTCCCTTGAGGTGGTTACCCTCCTTCTCTCACTACTGAATGAACTACAAATGTATAAGTGTTGAACCATGCCCCTATTCCATTCAAGTGTTTAATAGAGAAACCCACACCATGGATTGTATTTTCACTACCTTTTTGAAAATTTATTTACTGAGGATTTGGGAAAGGAAGAAAAAGACAGGGGAACGGAGGTTTAATATGACTTTAGAGTATTGTGTCAAGCGCTGTTTTAGGTTCATTCATCCATTATCACCTTTAATCTCACAACTACCCTGAGGTGTAGGTGTTATTATTGCCACTTTATGATGAGAAAATTGAGGACTAGGAAGGTTAAGACCTAGCCTAAGGCTGTTCAACTGCTGACAATTGAGGTTCAAGTGTAGGTCTCTGATTCCAAATCCCATGCCCTTTTTACTATTCTATCTTCCACTCCCCAGTAGTAAAAACTATAAAACCCCGCCTTAAATTTTAACATAAATAATCTTTATCTGATTAATATAATTTTAAAATTAGCTTAAGTTCACTGAAAAATTAATCCCCAAAACATTTTTGCCTCACAACCTTTATTGCATATGATAAATAGACATGAATAGGTGCAGTGGGTATCGCTCCTTTAATTTCAACTCTGACTTTTCCCTTATCAAAGCCCTCATAGAGCTCATTTTTTATTTCTCATCTGAGAGTTCTCTGTGCATATTCCTTTTCAGATCTTTATAACCCAACTTGAAAGCAAACTTCTTGGCTTTACTTCTGTTAACTCCCACAGCTAGCATGAAAACATTTGTAGAAACTTGAAATGGTAAATCCTGCTATTCTGTTGGCACTTGATTTTAAGAATTTTGTAAATGTTACCATAGTAAGTAATGCCTTGAAAGTCAATCTATTTTTTTAAAGGTATGCTTTAGTTATTTTTCTGATCTCTTTACCTTTTTATGATCTACCCACACTGAATAGTTTTCTGCTTTGTTCCATCCAGGAAAGCAGATGCTCATGGTTCTGAATGCAGCTTCCAGGGGTTAAAATGTGGGTTTTTATCACGGAACGTGCCATACCATCTAACAAAAGTAATGTCCCAGTTGTTGTGATTTGTATAAAGACATCAAGAAAAAGTAAATGCACAATAATGACCCCTAAAGAATTGTTAAAATTAGACAAGAGTTATATTATTCTCATATTGAGAGTAACTGTTTTTTTCCTGATACCATGTAATTGTTAAGATTTATGTTACTAAGTCAATAAAATCTCTGAACAGGAACTCTTTAGATGAGATTTTACAGAGGAGTCTGAAATGTTCATTACTCCTTTGTAATGCACACACACTATACTATTAGACAGAAAGTTAAAAGAATAATCTACAAGCTTTAAACTAATGCCAGTTTTTCCTTAGCAATTTTATTTGCTACAAATAGTGCTTACATTTTGAATTAGACTTACACTTACTGTTGTTTCTAGCAAAATAAACCTGAGTTCAGTAACTCATGTTTGCATGTTTATAGGGATTGTTTATCAAATCTTATTATTGAAGAAAATGAATCCAATAATTGAGTATTTTAGTTACCATATACTGGGGTGATTTTTATCCCAATTTCCTAATATTTATGTGTGGAAAACAGTATATGATAAGTGAAACTTTCTGTATAAAGTACTTGCATGAGTTATTGCAATTTTGCTTCAGGTTTTATATTTGAAGGTGAAAATAATCACAAAATTTTTCCATAGCCATAATTATATTATAGTAAATTATCTTTAAATATTACTTGCAATTGAATTAGCCAGATAAATTATACATGAGATAATTGTGTTGCATTGACTAGCTTAGAACTGTAAGTCCATTTTGTGTGTGTATGTAAATATATACCCCCCCAAAAAATTTTAGAACATGAAATAGAAATCAAAATATTATAATTTTTACAATAATATAAATGTAGTGAAAGTTTACTGGATATGTTTGTTATTAAGCATATATTTCTTTGTCCTTTAAGTTGAGACTCAAGCATCTTTGCAAATGAATCTGACTTGAAAATTTTTAAATGTCTAAATTTGCAGATTTTAAATATAATCAGATACAATGCAACTGAATGAAATATTTCAGTAGTACATATTCTAAAAACCAAATGCTGTCTTGGATTATTAAAGCTGCATAGTCAAAGGGTGTCTGTAACAGGTTAAAAAGGAAATATTCAAACTCCATTAAACTTTAAAACTCTAAGTATAATCTTTCAGGAAATACTATGAATGGGGTCCCTGTTGATAAGATTTAGTATCTTACTCCTTACTGCACATATGCATTGAATTAAAGGAACAGTAGCAGTACTATATTTACAGAGTTGACACTCTACTCTTAATATGCATATTTTTGTCATTTTTTTGCTTCTCTTTAAACAGAGAGATACTCTACTCTACTATACTCTGGCTGTTTTGCTCTACTTTAATTTTTTACTTCTCTAATAGTTTTGGAGCTCAATTTAAAATAGTATTCCACCATTGTAAGGAATGCCCTTAATTACAAAGTATTAATAGTTGTATAAAACTCATAGCTAAGATTTTTCTATAGTGGGGCTTTTCTCTTAGATAGTTATCGTTGTCTTCCTGAAATTTAAAAAACCCATGCTGTTCCTGGGGTTTAGATGTAGTCTGTTTGTTTGATTAGCCTCTTTACTTTATTTAGAGAACATTATAATAGGCTTCTTAAAAATCAGAAAGAAAAAAAGAAACATATATATCCATGAATGCATACACACAATAGTGTTTTATTCCATAGAATATCTAACTTCTGGACTGTTTTGGCCTGAAACTCTATTATTTCCCTTTGTAATATGTCATTTCATAGACAATTTTTTTGTTTCATAAGAGTGTTGTAAAGACATTTAACATAATCACCAAAACATAGTTTAAAAAATTCTCTGGCAAAATAGCTATGATCAAAAATTTTCCATAAAAAATTTAAAATTTAACTTTACTATAGAAGCATACAACTGTTTAGTTTTGAAAAGTTCAAAACAAAGATAAATAATACATGTTCCTATAGTGAGAAATTCATTGATACTTTTGGAATTGCCATAAAGACAAAGAAAACGACAACTAATCTTCTCAAATTATTTCCAAGTACATGATTATGTTTAGCTACTATGATACGTTTGTGTTTAAATCAAAACTTCTCCATTTTTTTCATTGTAAATTGATGCTTCTTATTCAGTTGCACCTGTCTTGATGGAAAGCATTTCTGGTTTGTAGTGAGAAGGTATATTTGGACTTAGATTTGTAACGTGTAATGATTGCATTTCTGTGAGTTTAGCTCTCCTAAAACAAAAAGACTGTGTGAACCCCTTTGTCACTTGGTAGCAGGTTTTCCTTGGTTGTCTTAGCTAATACCTGTCATACAGTAAGCAATAGGATGGACATGACTCCCAGCCATCCAGTTGTGAGCTTTCACATTTTCAACAGATGACTGTGGACCTTGCTGTCAGGAAACAGAGATAATGTGACATCTAGAAATAAAGTAAAAATTCGTTTCTTCATTAGGTTGTTTGACAACTTAACGATTGTGTTTCGAAAAACAACCAGAAGATTCCAAAGATTCTGAAAAGCAAAGTGAAATTGATTAATAGTAACTCACTTACTTTTATTCAGTTTTGTATTTTCTTGTTAGTCATTTTTTGCATAATAACAACATTGGAAAACGAAAATTAAGTCAAATTATGCTATTTCTGATAGCTGAAAAACTAAATGTCATTATTTTTAACTACCCCGGAAAGGGTTTGTGATAAACCATGATATAGAATAAAATGTTTACAATAGTATTATCAAATTTTGATAATACTTGTTTAATGTTAAATATTTTCCTTATCAGCAAATGAAGAGGAATGTTAAGGAAGCTGTAGTTTTATTGTTAGAAGATACTTTTAGTTCTGACTAATTGACCTTGAACCACTAACTGACCCTGCTGACTTTAAACAATAGGGTCATTGCCAAATTTACTGATTGAAGTCCATTTAGAGAACTGGAAATTATTTAGGCTATATATTGAATTAATTAGGAAATTTTAAATAAAAAACCGAGAATCTATGTGAATTGCTAAGTTTTTCTGTAAAACCTGTGCTTTCACTGATTGGTTGCTTATCTTGATAATCATTAAAAATATTTAATGTAGAACTTATAGTTGATGTTATAGCTCTTTTCTAATATTAAGTGTTTCTAATAATAATTTTCTAATATAAAATGTCAAATATTAGTTTTAGTACTTATTCTTAGAGTTATTTAGCTAAAGTTTACGTGAGGAACATAGAAACAAAAATATGCTCCTTCATGCATAGATGACACTATGCAGTGGCAAGTGAAATAGACATTTCTAGCCAAATTTCTAGTCTAGCTACTTTTTTTTTGCCTAGTTACTTTTCTAGTCAAACTTAATTAAAATAGATCCCATGAATAATTAATTCTTACTCTTAACTTTGACTTCACTTGTTTTTCAGTAGACCAAACTTTAGGTTCTTTTCTCTTTTACTCTGGTTTTCAAAGAGCTAGCTAAGGGATCTTTATAGCTAAAATTGAAGCTGACCATTACTATGTAATTTAAGCATTAAATTTAAAATATACCATCTAAACTCAGCTAAGGTAGCACCAGTGGAATAGTTATTATTTTAGGAGAACTATGGTTCATTGTACAATGGTACAATTATTTCTTCTTTTGAGAAGAAGAATGGTTCATAACACATTAAATTAGGAACAAGTGATTCTGGGGTTCTTTCTACTTTTCATGATTTCCTGTAATAAGTCTGTTCCCAGTAGAATTTATAGTCTAGCAGGGAAAAGAAACAAGGGAAGAGGTAACCAGGTATTGAGGTATAAAAGCTCTGTAAGCGCCACACCTAATCTAGCCTGGACTGATATCCTCCAGCAGCCAAAGGAGGCTTTGCAGAGGGAATGAGATTTAAAACTCAGCACTGAAAAATATGTAGGGATTGAAATGGAAGAAGAGTGCTGGGACTGGAGGACATGACATGTGCAAATGTTGTGAGCTGGGAATGAGCAGAGTGTTTTCCAGGAAACAATATTCTCTCTCTATGTCATCTTCCCATTCACTTTTACATTATGGAGAACATTTTCAAGGTTGTCCTTCATATAATTAACATTAAGTTTTGCAGGATTCTTTTTATTCTTTATTAATTTTAATATTTTTTACATTTTGCTATAGCATTATAAATTCTTTAGAGTTTTTTAAGTTTGGCCCCTTCTATCATTTAAAAAATTCCTTTCTCCTTACCTTTACCCAGACATTTATATGAAATAGTTATTCTTTTACTAATATTACATATGAAAAATAGAGGTTGAGTGAGATTAAAGAACTTACATACAGTTACCCAGTTTGTTGTCAGTAAAAGGCAGTTTATACATGACAAGGGTATAGTGTAACAGTTACTTTTCAGGTCTATTTTATTGTTAATTAGGGTACATACTAATTCTCCCAATATCAGTATGTTTCCCACTACTTTCAGAGAGGATAGAGACCCAATCACCATTACAGTTTATGAAAGTCTAACACACACGCACAAACCCCACGGTTTTCCATTTTCTAGAACTGGAGCTAGGTAAACTTCATTTCCTTGTTTTATTTTGTCTTGCAATTTAAGTTTCTAGAATTAAATTAACAAGTTTCTCACAAATTGTCAGTTCATTCATTCTTCTGTAGTATCCTTATATGCAAACAAATCAATAATCCACACTTCCAATATCAGAAGTAATCATTCTGTAATTATGTACAACTTCATTTAAAATACGAGAATAGACTTGTTCCAAAGTTAATCATGTGAAAATGGACTCATTAATTCCAACTGTCCATCTTGAGATTGAATGTGCCAGTCAACCTGCACAGTTCTGGATATTCTATTCTATTTTTAGGGCCTGCAAATTCTACATTTGCTTTGAACGCCCTGTTTTCCTTAAATAGGCATGTATCTTCACCTAATTTATAAGAATAGTCAATTCAGATTACTTACATTTAATGTCACCACTTCCTATAGTTATTGCTCCCTAGTATTCATGGAAAAATTTCAGAAAGAGTTAGTTAGTAAGACTGTCAACTAAGGATAACAGAGATGATTTTAAAGAAAAAAAAATTTTGATGAGAATGCTGGAAATAAATTTTACAGTTAATCAAAAAATGGTACAGATGAACCAGTTTGCAAGGCAGAAATAGAGACACAGATATAGAGAATAAACGTATGGACACCAAGGGGGGAAAGAGGGATGGGGTGGTGGTAGTGGTGGTGGGATGAATTGGGAGATTGGGATTGACATGTATACACTGATATGTGTAAAACAGATGAATAAGAACCTGCTGTGTAAAAAATAAAATAAAGTTCAAAAAAATTATACAGTTAATAAAACCTCAAGGGAATAGGATGGTATCAGGGGTATAAAATAGAGAAAAACAAAAATGAAAAGAATTACTGGGGTCCCAGAGCAAAGAATGACCATGTTTGGGTTTTTCTACTAAATAAGTTATTTTGTAGAAACTTTACAACTCAGAATGTATTGTGGTTTGAGAGAAGGAAGGTAACATTTCACTAGTTATTTACTCTATGACTGCTTCGTTCCAACCAAAACATAATTCTTTGCATAATGTGTTCTCTTTTACTTAAATGCCCACATGGAATTCATCAGACATGATAAAATAATGTACTTATTCCTTTTCAGATCTTGGGGAAAGAGAGTGCTACTTTAAAAGTGTAACGAAAACATAATTTACTTTGCAATTCTTTGATTTTATACGTTTTGTTTATCTTTCCTAGAAGACTTTGAGTTTAATATCCAATAAATATATTTCATGGAAAAGTAAACTGTTTTAATAAATTATTTTAGAGTTTAATAAAAACAAATAACTACTTGCACCAAGAATCAACATCAATTAATCAGCTGATATTTATCGTACCTTCCACTTTGTGGGTGACGTGGGTGATCTAAAAGGTCCTTGACCTCTAGAAGTTTGGATAAAGTATGTGACAAAAATAGAAAACGATGAAGTGCCAAAAAACAGAGACAGAAGAGTTCAGAGAAGTGAAAGATTGATATGTATTCACCTTAGACATGGGATGGACTTAGATCTTTATGGATAAGTACTATTTAGAAAGCACCAGAGCAAGTGATTAGTCGAAGTAAAAGGAAAAAGTATGAATCAGGTACAGTGGTGAGTGAAAATGTCACCCTAAAGAGAAAGTAATTATGTTATATGTTAGTAGAGCAAAGGTTGCGTGTTGAAAAGAAACAGAATATTGTGCTAGAAAGGGATGTTGACTGAAATTTGGTGAATCAAGAAAGCAGGGAAGAGGTTTGTTTTCGTATTGTATTAAGGACAACAGAGATTCATTGTCAGTTCTTGAAAAAAATAAAGAAGCAATATGTTTAAAATTATGTTTAACACTAGTCTTGGTTACAGAGGAATAACAAAGAAGAGGAAGAATACAAGGTGACTTCCAGTTAGATGAGGAGAGGCTATTCAGTTTTGTGAGAAACAGTCTTCATTTTGGTAGTGAACTGTAATGTCCCAGTTTACATTCCACTCACAAATACTGCTTATAGAAGAAATTCATTGTTCAATTCTAAAGTAGAATCTTTAATGTCTCTTCTTGTGTTAGTTTCATAAATGAATTGGTCATTCTTATCAGAAATATCAACAATTTACTGCACGTTTACTGCATGATTCTTGGATTCTTGGCACTGATAAAAGAACTATGAGAATTTTGCAAAACAGAGACACATGGGCATTAGATAAGGCACATCAAACAAATATACAAGACCATCTGTCTTTGTCCATCAACAAAACTACATCTTCAAGACTGAGTTTAAATATCACCTCTCCCTGAGTGCTTACTAAATATCCCATAAAGAAATGACTATTTTTCACTATTTTCTTAATTCAATAATATTTTTATTGTAGTATCTTAATGGTTTTTACTGTCTTGTAGTATTTTTATTCTGATCTTTATTGAATTTAATATTATTTAAGATGTACTCTGGCATTATTCATTTAATAGATGGTGTCATTTAGATTATAAGCACTTTGAGGATAAGTCAAGGCAAAAGATGGTTAATGAATCTATATTTATATACTACTCTTGGTATATGACAGAAACTCAATAATATTCATAGAGTAAATAAAATAGTAAACATTTTTCCATCTTCCATAAGTACTACTGGGCTCATATCATGAGTATTCACAATAATGATTACTTTTTACAAGGGACTATCAGGGAGAGTAATAAATCCTCCTTTGTTCAAAAAGTCACAGTTTAAAAGTTAGAAAAAATACACACCAAGGAGAAAAACGTTCTTGTATGTGTGAACATGCATGTATACTCCCAGATAATATACGCCTGGTACTCAATAGTATATGATGTTTTTAGTATAAACTATGTTACACTCTTTGAAAAATAAACAATGTAGTGAAGAAACAGGCAGGGAAGTGCCCAAGATAAGAGACCAAGAGGAGTAGAGCATAAAGGTAGATCTGAAAGGGAAGGTCAGTAGTAGGAAAGATGAGATCGGGCACATTCAGAATGAAACAATGCCATTTGCAGCAACATGGATGGACCTAGAGATTATCATATTAAGTGAAGTAAGCCAGACAAAGGCAAATATCATATGATATTGCTTATATGTGGAATCTGAAAAAAAAAGATACAAATGAACTTATTTCCAAAAAGAAATAGACTCACAGACATAGAAAACAAATTTATAGTTACCAAAGGGGGAAGTGGCAGGACGGATAAATTAGGAAGCTGTGATTAATGTTTACATACTACTATATATAACATAGATAACCAACAGGACCTACTGTATAGCACAGGGAACTATACTCAATATTTTGTAATATCCTATAAGGGAAAAGAATATGAAAAAGAAAATATATATACATACATCTCTCTCTCTCTCTCTCTCTCTCTCTCTCTCTATATATATATATATATATATATATATATATATATATATCTGAATTGTTGTGCTATAAACCTGAAGCTAACACAGTATTGTAAATCAACTACATTTCAATACAAAAATAAAAAATAAAAAAATAGCAGGAAAGAATGTACATGTAATACATTTTATCAAGACCCGTTAACAATTCACACTGAATTAAAGTGTGTTCTAAGTGACATGTAAAGCTGTAGGTGTTAACAGGAAGAGAACATCTCAGATATGGTAATGTCTTAATAATCAAGGCACCAAGTTAAATAAATTCCCTACACAAATGGGATATAGTATTGCAGATAACATATAAAGGTAAATTATCCCCAAACTATTCATTTTTTTAATTTAAAATATTTTAAACATCTAATACTCTATATTAGTCACTCTTTGAACTCATAATATACATAAAATGCATAATATATTATCTAATGTTCTCAGAACTCAGTATATGTTTCTAAATGAAACCATATGTAACCAGCTGTCTCAGAGGAATGAGAGGAGTTATCTGGAATCCGTGTCTTCTTTGCTTAACTTTTCGCTGGTACATATATCATGCTGAAAATTGTCAACACCCTCAGAGTATATGAAGGAAAATGGTAGAAGAAGAAGCTAATATTCACCGAAGATGTACCTTATGTAAAAGGACTGGATTAGATATCTCATTTTCTTTATCTCATGTTAATCTTCATAATAAACCACTAATATTGGTGTCATTATCATCACTTTATAATGAAGAAACTGAGGTTTGGCCAGGGGGTGAAATATACTTAAAGTCACCCAAATAGTAAGTGGCAGAGCTGGTATTCAATGCCAGAGCCCAAGCCCTTCCTCTCCTCTGCACTCGCCTTGCTCATAAAATGGCGACTGGCTGAAAAAGGAAGTCCGATCATTGTTTTACATATATCCTTACAGAGATTTTAGGTAGTTTGTTTTTCACTAAATATTTTGGAGGGTTGATGATGGAGACATACAGTTGCCAGATGGAAATGAAAAACAAACCTGAACTGAATTGCACTTTAAAAAATTAATTTTATACTTTCTCATAGTTTCCTACATTGAGAGATTTTTGTTTTGTTTTGTTTTTGACATCCAAAGCACAGTTTGCACTATGGCAAGACATATGGAGTTAAAAATTGAATAGGTGGCAACCATACAAAATCAAAAGCAAGTTTTATTGAAATATGTGTGATAACAGGAGTTAGCTGCAGATAGTCTTTAACCTCAAAAGATCTAAAGCATTTATGTGCCAGAAGAGTGCTTGGTATATGGTAGACAATCAATACTTTTTTGAAGAATAAATGGATACCTTATCATATCAATATCAGTGATGGTAGAGGGCAGATTGGCAAATTTTAAATTCTCTCATTAGAAATATCAAAGTATATCTTGATGAAATATCAAAGTGATGATGTTTTGATTGCTTCATTTTACATTTCTTGCAGATAAACTTTAATTAGTAAAGATAAAATGAATCAAGTGCATTCATATTTATTTTCCAGTGCTCAGCTCCTTGTGGTAAAGGTTTAAAGTACCGTGAGGTGATTTGCGTTGACCAAATCCATGGGAAGTTAGAAGAAAAATATTGCAGTCATCTACAGAAACCTCGAACTCATAAAGCTTGTAGATCTGTCAGATGCCCTTCATGGAAAGCCAAAAAATGGAATGAGGTATGTAAGATGTTTTATGATTATATATGTATTTTTGCATTTACAGAGAAAATCTTAATTCATTCTGTATGCTTTCAATAACCTTGAAAGTTTTACTCTACTAAATGTGTTTTATTCTATTACACAATTTTTTTGCACTATGCTCTGAATTAATATTGTACAGTGTTAACACGTTTGCTAAGTTCATAGCTTAATAACAAATTAGTCTTTTTTTTTTAAACATCTTTATTGGGGTATAATTGCTTTACAATGGTGTGTTAGTTTCTGCTTCATAACAAAGTGAATCAGTTATACATATACATATGTTCCCATATCTCTTCCCTCATGCGTCTGCCTCCCTCCCACCCTCCCTATCCCACCCCTCCAGGCGGTCACAAAGCACCGAGCCAATATCCCTGTGCCATGCGGCTGCTTCCCACTAGCTATCTACCTTACGTTTGTTAGTGTGTATATGTCCATGACTCTCTCTCGCCCTGTCACAGCTCACCCTTCCCCCTCGCCATATCCTCAAGTCCATTCTCCGGTAGGTCTGTGTCTTTATTCCTGTCTTACCCCTAGGTTCTTCATGACATTTTTTTATTCTTCTTAACTTCCATATATATGTGTTAGCATACGGTATTTGTCTTTTTCTTTCTGACTTACTTCACTCTGTATGACAGACTCTAGGTCTATCCACCTTATTACAAATAGCTCAATTTCGTTTCTTTTTATGGCTGAGTAATATTCCATTTTATATATGTGCCACATCTTCTTTATCCATTCATCCGATGATGGGCACTTAGGTTGTTTCCATCTCCGGGCTATTGTAAATAGAGCTGCAATGAACATTTTGGTACATGACTCTTTTTGAATTTTGGTTTTCTCAGGGTATATGCCCAATAGTAGGATTGCTGGATCATATGGTAGTTCTATTTATAGTCTTTTAAGGAACCTCCATACTGTTCTCCATAGTGGCTGAACCAATTCACATACCCACCAGCAGCGCAAGAGTGTTCCATTTTCTCCACACCCTCTTCAGCATTTATTGTTTCTAGATTTTTTGATGATGGCCATTCTGACTGGTGTGAGATGATATCTCATTGTAGTTTTGATTTGCATTTCTCTAATGATTAGTGATTTTGAGGATCCTTTCATGTGTTTGTTGGCTGTCTGTATATCTTCTTTGGAGAAATGTCTATTTAGGTCTTCTGCCCATTTTTGGATTGGGTTGTTTGTTTTTTTGTTATTGAGCTGCATGAGCTGCTTGTAAATTTTGGAGATTAATCCTTTGTCAGGTGCTTCATTTGCAAATATTTTCTCCCATTCTGAGGGTTGTCTTTTGGTCTTGTTTATGGTTTCCTTTACTGTGCAAAAGCATTGAAGTTTCATTAGGTCCCATTTGTATATTTTTGTTTTTATTTCCATTACTCTAGGAGGTGGGTCAGAAAGGATCTTGCTGTGATTTATGTCATAGAGTGTTCTGCCTATGTTTTCCTCTAAGAGTTTGATAGTTTCTGGCCTTACATTTAGGTCTTTAATCCATTTTGAGCTTATTTTTGTGTATGGTGTTAGGAGTGATCTAATCTCATACTTTTACAGGTAGCTGTCCAGTTTTCCTAGCACCACTTATTGAAGAGGCTATCCTTTCTCCACTGTACATTCCTGCCACTTTTATCAAAGATAAGGTGTCCATATGTGCGTGGGTTTATCTCTGGGCTTTCTATCCAATTCCATTGATCTATCTTTCTGTTTTTGTGCCAGTACCATACTGTCTTGATGACTGTAGCTTTGTAGTATAGTCTGAAGTCAGGGAGCCTGATTCCTCCAGCTCCTTTTTTCATTCTCAAGATTGCTTTGACTATTCGGGGTCTTTTGTGTTTCCATAAAAATTGCGAATTTTTTTGTTCTAGTTCTGTGAAAAATGTCAGTGGTAGTTTGATAGGGATTGCATTGAATCTGTAGATTGCTTTGGGTAGTAGGGTCATTTTCACAAAGTTGATTCTTCCCATCTAAGAACATGGTATATCTCTCCATCTATTTGTGTCATCTTTAATTTGTTTCATCAGTGTCTTATAATTTTCTGCATACAGGTCTTTTGTCTCCTTAGGTAGGTTTATTCCTAGATATTTTATTCTTTTTGTTGCAATGGTAAATGGGAGTGTTTTCTTGATTTCACTTTCAGATTTTTCATCCTTAGTGTATAGGAATGCAAGAGATTTCTGTGCATTAATTTTGTATCCTGCTACTTTACCAAATTCATTGATTAGCTCTAGTAGTTTTCTGGTAGCATCTTTAGGATTCTCTATGTATAGTATCATGTCATCTGCAAAGAGTGACAGCTTTACTTCTTCTTTTCCGATTTGGATTCCTTTTATTTCCTTTTCTTCTCTGATTGCTGTGGCTAAAACTTCCAAATCTATGTTGAATAAGAGTGGTGAGAGTGGGCAACCTTGTCTTGTTCCTGATCTTAGTGGAAATGCTTTCAGTTTTTCACCATTGAGAATGATGTTGGCTGTGGGCTTGTCATATATGGCCTTTATTATGTTGAGGGAAGTTCCCTCTATGCCTACTTTCTGCAGGGTTTTTATGATAAATGGGTGTTGAATTTTGTCAAAAGCTTTCTCTGCATCTACTGAGATAATCATATGGTTTTTCTCCTTCAAGTTGTTAATATGGTGTATCACATTGATAGATTTGCGTATATTGAAGAACCCTTGCATTCCTGGAATAAACCCCACTTGATCATGGTGTATGATCCGTTTAATGTGCTGTTGGATTCTGTTCGCTAGTACTTTGTTGAGGATTTTTGCATCTATGTTCATCAGTGATATTGGCCTGTAGTTTTCTTTCTTTGTGACATCCTTGTCTGGTTTTGGTATCAAGGTGATGGTGGCCTCATAGAAGGAATTTGGGAGTGTTCCTCCCTCTGCTATATTTTGGAAGAGTTTGAGAAGGATAGGTGTTAGCTCTTCTCTAAACGTTTGATAGAATTCGCCTGTGAAGCCATCTGGTCCTGGGCTTTTGTTTGTTGGAAGATTTTTAATCACAGTTTCAATTTCAGTGCTTGTGATTGGTCTGTTCATATTTTCTATTTCTTCCTGATTCAGTCTTGGCAGGTTGTGCATTTCTAAGAATTTGTCCATTTCTTCCAGATCGTCCGTTTTATTGGCATAGAGTTGCTTGTAGTAATCTCTCATGATCTTTTTCATTTCTGCAGTGTCAGTTGTTACTTCTTCTTTTTCATTTCTAATTCTATTGATTTGAGTCTTCTCCTTTTTTTTCTTGATGAGTCTGGCTGGTGGTTTATCTTTTTTGTTTATCTTCACAAAGACCCAGCTTTTAGTTTTACTGATCTTTGCTATTGTTTCCTTCATTTCTTTTTCATGTACTTCTGATCTGATTTTTATGATTTCTTTCCTTCTGCTAACTTTGGGGTTTTTTTGTTCTTCTTTCTCTAATTGCTTGAGGTACAAGGTTAGGTTGTTTATTCGAGATGTTTCCTGCTTCTTAAGATGGGCTTGTATTGCTATAAACTTCCCCCTTAGAACTGCTTTTGCTGCATCCCATAGGTTTTGGGTCGTTGTGTCCCCATTGTCATTTGTTTCTAGGTATTTTTTAATTTCCTCTTTGATTTCTTCAGTGATCACTTCATTATTAAGTAGTGTATTGTTTAGCCTCCATGTGTTTGTATTTTTTACAGATCTTTTCCTGTAATTGATATCTAGTCTCATAGTGTTGTGGTCGAAAAGATACTTGATACAATTTCAGTTTTCTTAAATTTACCAAGGCTTGATTTGTGACACAAGATATGATCTATCCTGGAGAATGTTCCATGAGCACTTGAGAAAAATATGTATTCTGTTGTTTTTCAATGGAGTGTCCTATAAATATCAATTAAGTCCATCTTGTTCAATGTGTCATTTAAAGGTTCTGTTTCCTTATTTATTTTCATTTTGGATGATCTGTCCATTGGTGAAAGTGGAGTGTTAAAGTCCCCTACTATGAATATGTTACTGTCGATCTCCCCTTTTATGGCTGTTAGTATTTGCCTTATGTATTGAGGTGCTCCTATGTTGGGTGCATAAATATTTACAATTGTTATATCTTCTTCTTGGATCGATCCCTTGATCATTATGTAGTGTCCTTCGTTGTCTCTTCTAGTAGTCTTTATTTTAAAGTCTATTTTGTCTGATATGAGAATTGCTACTCCAGCTTTCTTTTGGTTTCCATTTGCATGGAATACCTTTTTCCATCCCCTTACTTTCAGTCTGTATGTGTCTCTAGGTCTGAAGTGGGTCTCTTGTAGACAGCATATATATGCGTCTTGTTTTTGTATCCATTCAGCCAATCTGTGTCTTTTGGTGGAAGCATTTAGTCCATTTACATTTAAGGTAATTATCGATATGTATGTTCCTATTCCCATTTTCTAAATTGTTTTGGGTTCGTTATTATAGGTCTTTTCCTTCTCCTGTGTTTCTTGCGTAGAGAAGTTCCTTTAGCATTAGTTGTAAAGCTGGTTTGGTGGTGCTGAACTCTCTCAGCTTTTGCTTTTCTGTAAAGGTTTTAATTTCTCCATCAAATCTGAATGAGATCCTTGCTGAGTAGAGTAGTCTTGGTTGCAGGTTTTTCTGCTTCATCACTTTCAGTATGTCCTGCCACTCCCTTGTGGCTTGTAGGGTTTCTGCTGAGAGATCAGCTGTTAACCTTATGAGGATTCCCTTGTGTGTTTTTTGTTGTTTTTACCTTGCTGCTTTTAATATGCTTTCTTTGTATTTAATTTTTGACCGTTTGATTAATATGTGTCTTGGTGTATTTCTCCTTGGATTTATCCTGTATGGGACTCTCTGTGCTTCCTGGACTTGATTAACTATTTCCTTTCCCATATTAGGGAAGTTTTCAACTATAGTCTCTTCAAATATTTTCTCAGTCCCTTTCTTTTTCTCTTCTTCTTCTGGAACCCCTATAATTTGAATGTTGATGCGTTTAATGTTGTCTCAGGGGTCTCTGAGACTGTCCTCAATTCTTTTCATTCTTTTTTCTTTATTCTGCTCTGCAGTAGTTATTTCCACTATTTTATCTTCCAGGTCACTTATCCGTTCTTCTGCCTCAGTTATTCTGCTATTGATCCCATCTAGAGTACTTTTAATTTCATTTATTGTGTTGTTCATTGTTGCTTGTTTCATCTTTATTTCTTCTAGGTCCTTATTAACTGTTTCTTGCATTTTGTCTATTCTATTTCCAAGATTTTGGATCATCCGTACTATCATTATTCTGAATTCTTTTTCAGGTAGATTGCCTATTTTCTCTTCATTTGTCAGGTCTGGTGCATTTTTATCTTGCTCCTTCATCTGCTGTGTGTTTTTCTGTCTTCTCATTTTGCTTATCTTACTGTGTTTGGGTTCTCCTTTTTGCAGCCTGCAGGTTCGTAGTTCCCGCTGTTTTTGATGTGTATTTCCAGTGGCTAAGGTTGGTTCAGTGGGTTGTGTAGGCTTCCTGGTGGAGGGGACTAGTGCCTGTGTTGTGGTGGATGAGGTTGGATCTTGGCTTTCTAGTGGGCAGTTTCACGTCTGGTTATGTGTTTTGGGGTGTCTGTGGCCTTATTATGATTTTAGGCAGCCTCTCTGCTAATGGGTGGGGTTGTATTCCTGTTTTGCTAGTTGTTTGGCATAGGTTGTCCAGCAGTGTAGCTTGCTGGTCGTTGAGTGAAGCTGGGTGCTGGTGTTAAAATGGAGGTCTCTGAGAGATTTTCGCCGTTTGATATTATGTGGAGCTGGGAGGTCTCTTGTTGACCAGTGTCCTGAAGTTGGCTCTCCCACCTCAGAGGCAGAGCCCTGACTCCTGGCTGGAACACCAAGAGCCTTTCATCCACACGGCTCCTCAATTTGGGATGAATCATTGTCTATTCATGTATTCCACAGATGCAGGGTACATCAAGTTGATTGTGGAGCTTTAATCCGCTGTTTCTGAGGCTGCTCAACAAATTAGTCTTTTGATTTTTTTTTTTTTTTTGTGGTTGTAATCTGTACAAGAAATTCTGTTACTGAATACTAGGGAGGCTACTGATGATTATAATATTATTCCAGGTGACCTAACAGTAAAATATACCTGATGAGGTGTTTAGTAACTGTCTTGCTTCCACACTAAAGTCTTGGATTTGAGCTGAGTTTGCAACTTGGAAAAGGGACTGGTAAGTTCCAGATGGATCATAATTGGAGATGGTTTAAGAGTCAGGGAAATGACAGAACTAGGGAGCCCAGCTGGTCTAAGGTCAGAGAGTGGACACGCTTGGAAAGACTCAGCAAAAATGAAGCTGCTGCGGAGATGAGACCAAGGCTGAAAACTCAGTTTATAAAAGAAGGGTGATGGATACTTGCTCTGGCACACTCAGGGAAGTAAGCTCCAGATCTAAACTGGGAAAGCCATATATTTGAATGTGATTGTCCAGCAAAGACCAGCCTGGGAAATATTAAGGAGGAAAAAGCCATAAATGAAGCCAGAAATGATAACTAGAATAATTTCCTGAGGCCTGATTTCAGTGGGGCTAGGCTTTCAGCAAAGCTATCTGGCTGCTCTCAGCAGTACCTCAGGATACTTATCCATGTCTTAGAGGAGCTAGTCCTATGATGGGAAAAAGAACTCGTCTTCTGCTGATGGAACTTCCTTGTCTCTGTCTGATGCTGGAGCTATGTTAAGAAGGTAGGGGTTCAGACAGGAGCTAGAAGTGGGGTTTCCCTGGGGCTCTAAGTTTTCATCCTTCACTCCGTGAGATCAGATCCTTGGTGGCAGAGCACCAGCTTTTAAAATGATAGTGTCAGTGTATCATTATTTTTGAATAAAAAGCTCCCAAATTGAGTGAGCATCTCAGGTTTCTGTGTAGAAGAGTTAGCCTTTGTCAAGTGTTAGGGTGTTGAAAATTGTGGTTCATCTTTGACTGAAAACTAGGGGCAAACATGTCTCAGTTTTTCTTCTCAAAACAAAACATATATATCTGAGCACTTACTTCTACCCTGAATTTTAGTACAGTAAATAAAATTAATTTTGTGGTTTAGCAGAGACCATTATTTAAAAGATATCCCATTAACCTGTTTTATTTAGTGAATGCCACTACTACCTACTAAGTCGTTCAAAACAGAAACACTGGGTCCATCCTGTCTCCCTTGACCCCTCAGTTAGTTATCCCCTAGCTTCTCTCAATGACAGCAGGCAGGAGCCTCTGGTGGATGGGACTGGAAGCGGGAGACACTCTGCTTTTTGGCCACCAGCATCCCTTTTGATCCCCAGGATTCTTTTGCTGCCTTGCAGCTGCTGCAGCTGCTGTGGTTGCTATTCATGAGGGACACTTCCTGACCCTTGACCTCCAGCTCCACAACAGTGAATCAATCATGGGTGCTAACAACTTGTCCTTGGCTTGCCACCAACTCTGAAATTATATAAGATTCACTAAAGGGATGTATTTCAGGGGTTTCTAAGATACAGATATGAATATGTAAAGACTATAAAAAACACAGATGCTTTTGTACAGCGTTGGCTTTTTTTCTTTGAATTGGTTTTCCTTGTCATAGAAATTAGCTTCATACACCCACACAGTCCCCAAAACTCTGCCAGAAACAAATGACCACTAGTAAAGTCGCTGGCTTTGATTTATTCTATAAAAAATACCCACATGAAGTTAACAATTGCAGGCTATCAGTGAGCTGCATATAATAATATATTCAACAGAAGTGTAATTTCAGAGGTAGTTACAGGATAATCACTGGTTGCTACTTTGTTCCAACTGCATAAATTGTAAAATTGCTTTACTAGAATCCCTCACTATAATTTCATTTTATTACTATTTTACATTGTACCTCTAATGGAAAGACTTATTTGGCAAACTGTGACCACAGAGGTGCTCAAATGAGTTTTGAAGTTAACACTCTTCATTTGGTATTTGATATCATTTTTTTTTTAATGAAAGGATTTAGTAATGCATTTTAATGACTGCAGCCAAACAGGAACAAACATTGCTATATAGAGTCCTTTGTCCCTAGGGTCCAGATGTATACGTTTAGAGGCAAAATGAATACTGGAATCATTTGAAATGAAAAAAGCCTCATCCTCTTATTTCTGGAACCAGGCTTTTTGTTTTTGTTTTCACCTAATTTTACCTATTTGGGAACACCAGCTTCACTTGTAAATTCAAGTTTCTAAGGCTAGCATGGGGTGTTAGCATCTTCATGGTCTAATGCTTAGTTCAGTGTCATCCAAATGTAGTTTTTATACTCAGAAAAAAAAAAATCATCCAGAATTCTCACCTCCCCTTGATCATGGCAAACTTGCCGGACAGCTTAGAAAGATACTTGAAGAATCTCAGGCAACCCTATTGAATCTAGAGCCTCGTGATAGCAGCCACTTACTTGGTCCCTCTTTTCAGGGACCCATTATTTTCTTTGTAGTATTTTAAGATCAGAGTTGGAACCGAATGTGATATGAGTTCCAAAATCTCACAAGTCTACCGGCTAGTGCCCCCCTTTCCCAAAACACCTAATGTGAAAAAAAATTTTTTGGAAACTATTTGCTAAATGCTGACATGGTTAAGTGATTTTGTATTTCTGTAATTCCATATTTTCTATATTTCCAAAATACATATATAAATCATATTTGATTTAAATATTTGATTTCAAATATAGTCATATTTGAAAAAATTGTGATGTATACATATATATCTTTTATAATCTAAAAAGATAGCAAATCTTAAGTCCCCACAGCCCCTGACCAAGAATGCAGAGCCTCTTCATCTTTACATCCAGGTTAAGTGAGTTTTCTTCCAGGAAGACAGGCTGAGGCCAAGGTCAGAGAGGATGTCTTTTTGTTCTGGGGCTGGGTGAGCTATGCTTCTCAATCTTTTCTAGCTAGGGCCAGCAATTCTGCTTTTGAATTTCTATGCTGCCTGTTAACTCTCTTCCTTTATCATCTTTCTTGATACTTAAGATGGTCTATCTTTGAGTGGGCTGAGACGACTAATACTCTTTGGTTTGAGGCATGTGTCGAGAAACTTTTCAAGGCAAACATATTTGTATCTCTGTAAGAAAAGTGAAAAAAATGGGAATAGGACGGAAGCAGCAAGGGACAGTCAGTTCTTGACACTGCTGAGAGACTTCTGTATTCATCCCAACTGTAGGTATTCATTATGCAGATGAGGAAACAACAGCTTATAGGGGTTAAGTACTGAACAGCTTGTGCAGGTCACAGGCCAGGAAGTGGTGGGGGCGGGGGGTGAGCATTTGAACACTTGTCTGAGTCTTCCCTATTGTAGTTGCTGTCATAATTATTTTATAGTTATCATTTTACATGAGCTCATCTTTATACTTCCTTAGCAATGTCTTTTACTTCCTTAGCAATGTATCTCCCCTCTTACAAGGCATCTGAAGTCAACAATTGCAGAATGTCACTGGATGACACAACAATGCATTCAACAGAAACGTAGTTTCTATGTTGTGTTGAGTTCATTACAGGCTTATTTATATATAAAAAGTCTGTTGCATAAATTTAAGATATATATGGATTTTACATATCTTAGGAAAATAACTGAGGGTTTAATTGATCATGTATTGAATATGGTGTAGTTGCTTAAATCACTAGCAACATATTAGGCTACATTAATACATGAAGAGTGTTCAAAATTTTGCACTAATAAATTCTAGTCAGATTTTTGGAGCAGTGCCTATTCTGAGACCCACACTGTAAGAAAAGTCTTGACAAATTACCAAATCTCCAGAGAAGCACAATCGAATTGTTATAACTATTCTGTATCAGTTCCACTGTATTCTGTTGCAAGTAGGAAAAGTACTGATTATTAGTGGCTCGAACTCAAAGTCACTTACTCTTCACATAACAAGACCAGAAGGTCACTAGATTTAAGTTTGATTCAGTAGCTCCACAATGGCAGGGTGCTGAATGGGCATTTCTGTGATTCTGTTGATCAATCCTAATGGTCATAAAATAGCTGCTCCCTTTCCAGACCTCACACTTTTATACTTTCTCACATGAAAGTAAGTATGAATTTGTTCTATGTTGATAAGGAGGACAGGTCTAGACAGTGGGTAAAGTTTACAGAAGAATATTTCAGCTCAATATAGGAGAGTATTTGCTAAAACTTCAGAGTCACCCAAAAAGGAAATGATTGCTTTCAGGATACAGTGAACTTACTCATACTGAGGCTGTGGAAGTATGGGTAGGTTTGATATTCATTCATTCACTACTGCTGTAAAATGGATTTCAGGATGGAAGAGGAATTGGAATTAGATATTCCTAGAGTCTTTTCTAACTCAACATCCTGTACTACTGCTAATACTACTGCTACAGTATTGATGCATTTGAAATAAACTATAGTTACAAATAACTGACTATAATAAAATCAAAACCTTAATCCATTAACAAGAAATTATAAATAATGCATCAAGAAAGGACTTTACTATGACATTTTAAATAATTTTTTATTAAATAGCAGAGTGAGTTAGCCTTAATGAACCCATTTGGCAATGCATGTTCTAACGTTTCTTCATCTCTGCTCTACAGTAGCTAAAACAGCTACAGTACCTGTGGATTGGCTAAAACTTACCTTCTCCACTTCCACTGTCAAGTTTTTAAAGCACCAGGCTATGCAGTGTTGTAGTACATGTACGCGTGAATAGGAAATTTGGCTGACTTTTCCTCTCTGAGTTAAATTATGCAGTGGCGGTCAGTTAGTGCCTTCCAATCAATTATTTGTGTCATACTCGTAATGATAGACTCGCATTGCCTTCATATGAGTTACTTGGATTTTTAAAGAAAGATAAAATTTAACATGCTTATAAAAATGTGGTTCAATAAAGCTGTTGAATAAGGGTGACTACTCTGGAGTTACAGCTGTACCTTGAGAGGTCATTCTAATAAGTTGCTGGATGTAAGAGTGAGTTATCATGTCTTCACAGCATCCGCAGCTCGTAAGAGGAGCTGATGGGCAAAGGCGATAAGTTAGGCTTTGGAAATGTTGGATTTGAGGTGCCTTTGACCTATCTATGTAGAAAATACATGAAAATTCTTGTCAATACATGAAAAATTCCTTGTAAATACATGAAAATATAAATGGAGAGCTCAGAATTATGATCAAGGCTGGAGAGAACAGATTTAAAATTATTGGGACATAGAAGAAATTGCTCAGAAAGAGCTCAGAGGGTATAAAGAGAAGCAAGTTATAAAGAGAACCCTGGGAGATGCTAACACTTAAAGGCTAAACAGAGAAAATAGAGTCAGTTAAGGACTACAAGAGGAGAGTACCTGGAACCAGAGGGAATTTCAATCACAGAGGCCAGAAAGGCTCAACAGAATGTGGTCACTGGTGCTGACGGTGTCAGTGAGATTAACTAAGAAAAGACTTGAAAAGTGTCTCTTGGACTTGGCAGTTAGGGTTATCAATGACATGAGGCTAAGAAATACTTCATTTAAGCAAAGAATTCTCTCCTCTGTTCAAATCTGAAATCACATCAGTTTAGTCTTTTGTACTCTTATCTCTAAAAAATGCTGAAAAACAAAAGTTACTTGTGTTCTTCCAAGCAGTAGTCCAGTTTTTTCTTTTCCTTTGAGGGTGAGGTCCATTATAGTAGCCCCCTATGGTGTCAGTGGACTCTTCTAAATGCATGCTGTGGTCAAAGAATCAGTCAGCCACTGTGGATTATTGAACTGTAGAAAACGCTATTTATCTGAAAGAACTTCTTGCTAAATTGTGTTTTGTGAAATTTGTTTTCAGGATTTTTTTTTCAAGTTTAGAAGTAGGAATTTTTCTGAACATGGTTTATATTTGTGAAATTATTACTGGAAAATGTTTGCAGGAGCCTTATGTTATAGACTAAACATTTCACCAAAGGTTCAGATAAGTTAAACTACAACCTGACATCTTAGTCTGGTTAATATTGTGCCCTGCACAAAATACACATTAAGTTATTATTATCTCCATACAAAGGAGCCATGTCTTTTTTGTGAAAACATTCAATGAGCTGTCAAAATTCAACTGCTAAAGCATAAAATGAGGGTCAATATAAGTAAGCGATGTAGATATGCATAATATTCTTTGTAAGTTAAAAAAATATAAAAATCCTCTTTTAAGTCAGTGGTTGCCGCTTATACACACAAGACAGAAAACTAAATTTAAAGGTGCCGCTACAGTAAAATTGTTGCAAGAGTTTATAAGAGGAACTTGAGTCTAACAGGTGAACTAAGTTCTTAGCTTTTGTGGGCTTTAAGTGTTTTAAAATTCATGGTGAAAGCATATTCTGCAGAGACATATTTACTGTTAGAGAAAAAAGCAACCACTGACTCTGTGAATCCTGCAGAAATAGAGACCTTAATGAAAAACCTGAAGTTTTACCCTTACACTGTCACAGTTGCGAACAGCCATGAGGCCCCATGTAACACTCAATATGACCTCCAATCCCTTCTGGAATAACGAAGAGTATAAAAACCAAGCTCACAAATTAAATAAATACCCTTAGACGTTCTGCCTACTTTATTAATATTGGCATCCTAGCTCTTGGTTGTGGTCAGGCTCTGCTGTTTTATGGCTTGGCCTTGCAGAGTTGAGAAAACCCTGAGAAGTTGCCAAGTCCTTCTCCATCCCGTGGAGGCAACACAGGGAGAGCTCAAAGGCTGCAGTCAGAAAGAAGCGGGCTTAAACCTGCTTCACCACTGACTTCAAGTAGCAGCTCAGGCAAATGACTTAGCTAAGTTCCGGGCCCTCAGCCCTTGTGCCTCCTTTGAAGAGCTGTTTGAAGAGCTGTTGCGAGGAATAAGTGTGTGGGACATGTTCTGTGAAATTTTACAAATAACACAAAACCTTCTTTGTACAGATAAGACAAGTGAAAGGAGAGGCTAAGACAAGGTTGTCCAAGTAAACTGTAAGCTTGCACGATCAGTTTCCCAAAACACCTCTCCACTGAAATACAATCACGAGTCAACAAATCAGCAAATGTTTGGATCCCCAAGCTGTAATAGGGATGGCAGGTATAAAGATGGATAGAACCCAAACTTGTAAATTATTATTGCTTTGAGGGAGATTATGAATACAGTGTAATTTCAATATTTAAATAATGTTCAAAAGCAATGTAGTAGTAGAATAGCTTGTGTGGTAAATTTTATAGATATTAAGTATGTTTAAGTCAGAAGAGAGAGCTATCAATTCGGATGGAGTATCTGGTCATAGTTTCTACAAGACTTGAATAGGTATTGCAAAATAAAGAACATCTATTTGTATACTTGTATAGGTGCTCCAGACCAGGCAATGTTAAAAATACTTCTTGCGTGTATTTTCTATCTAATGCATGGTATAATTTTGCTCTACTTTGCGATTTTTACGTAATTTGATATTTGTTAGTTAATTATTCCAATTGTTTGGGTTTCTTCATAGTGCTCTGTGACCTGTGGCTCTGGAGTTCAGCAAAGGGATGTGTACTGCAGACTGCGAGGTGTTGGTCGGGTGGCGGAAGAAAAGTGTGATCAGTCCACACGGCCTTATTTTCAGAGACAATGTTGGCGTCAGGACTGCATACAGTACCATTGGGTGGCGGGAGAGTGGCTGGATGTGAGTATTGTCAAGTACACTTTCAGACAACCCTTCAGTGAAAGAATGTGTTCTTCATTTCGTCATTGTATTTCTAGTGTTCAACGTCATGTAAGAAAAGAGAGACACGTCGGCAAGTGAAGTGCGTGGGTGCACAAAACACGCAAGTGAATGAAAGTTTCTGCGATCCTTCAGCCAGACCTCTTGCGGTCAGAAAGTGCAGAAACCCTCCCTGCAAGTATATTGTGGTAACGGGAGACTCATCACAGGTAAGGCAAAGAAAAGAAGTTGAGAATTTTCGCTCCTGGAAAACACAGCTGAGTTTCAAATTTGACCCAGTTGAAACTGGGTCTAAATTTGAACATGGGAGCAGATGATGGTGTGCATATCAATCTAAGGGATAAAATCGCTGGCAGTTGGATGGTGCAAATAGAGTAACAGCAACATGTATGTTAAACTCTGGTGCAGTTCTGAAGCGATGACAACTTTGAAACCGACTACCAGGGATGGTTTGGCATCTGTCCCTGCATAGTTGGCTGCTTTAAAAAATTTTTCTCTTCCGGTTTTATTGAGATATAATTGACGCACAGCCCTGTATAAGTGTAAGGGGTACAGCATATATCTCTGTCATCATCCATATATCTATCTATCTATCTACCTATATCTATCTATCTATCTATCATCTATCTATTGCTTCTTTATTCATCTATTTATGGAAACTTAGGTTGCTTCCATATCTTGAATGTTGTAATCAATGCTGCAATAAATGTTGGGGTGTATATATCTTTTTGAGTTAGTGTTTTTGTTTTCTTCAGGAAAATATCCAGAAGTGGAATTTTGCTGGATCATATAGTAATGCCCATTCACAATTTTTTGAGGAAACACCATAATATTTTCCATAGTAGCTGTACCAATTTATATGCCCACCAGCAGTGCAGGAGGGTTCCCTTTTCTCCATATCCTTGCCAGCACTTGTTTGTTTGTTGTCTTTTTGATTATAACCATTCTGACAGGTATGAGGTGATATCACAGTTTTTATTTGAAATTCCTTGATGATTAGTAATGTTGAGTATTTTTACATGTGTCTGTTGGCCATCTGTATGTCTTTCTTGGAAAAATATCTTCAGATCCTCTGCCCATTTTTAAACTGAATTGTTTGCTTTTTTTTTTGATATTCAGTTGTGTGAGTTCTTTATATATTTTGGATATTAACCCCTTATCCAATATATCATTGCAAATATATTGTCCCATTCAGTAGGTTGTCTTTTCACTTTTTTGATAGTTTCCTTTGCTGTGCCAAAGGTTTTTATTGTGATGTGGTCCCATTTGTTTGTTTTCGCTTTTGTTGCCCTTGCCTGAGGAGATGTATACAAGAAAATACTGCTAAGATTGGTGTGAAAGAGCGTATTACCTATGTTTTCTTCCAGGAGTTTTAGGGTTTCAGATCTACGTTTAAATCTTTAGTCATTTTGAGTTTATTTTTGTATATGGTATAAGGAAAGCATCCAGTTTTATTCTTTAGCACATAGCTGTCGAGTTTTCCAAATGCCATTTATCAATGAGACTGTCTTTTCCCCATTGTATATTCCTAGCTTTGTGTCGTAGATTAATTGACCATATAAGCATGGGTTTATTTCTGGGCTCTCTATTCTGTACCATTCAGCTATGTTTCTGTTTTTGTGCCAGTATCATACAGTTTTGTTTACTGTAGATTTATAATACAGTTTGAAATCCAAGAGCATGGTAACTCCAGCTTTGGGGGTTTTTGGGCTTTTTTCTTAAGATTGCTTTGGCTATTCCAGGCCTTTTGTGGTTCCATTCAAATTTTTGGATTCTTTGTTCTAGTTCTGTGAAAAATGCCACTGGTATTTTGATAAGAATTGCATTAAATCTATAGATTGCTTTGGGTAGTGTGGACATTTTAACAATATTAATTCTTCCAATCCATGAGCATGGTGTATCTTTCCATTTACTTGTGTCATCTTCAATGCTTTCATCAATGTCTTATAGTTTGCAGAGTACAGGTCTTTCACCTCCTTGGTTAAATTTATTCCTAGGTATTTTATTACTTTTGATGCAATTGTAAATGGAATGGTTTTTAAAATTTTTCTTTCTGATAGTTTGTTGTTAGTGTATAGAAATGCAACAGATTTCTGTGTATTGATTTTGTATCCTACAACTTTAGTGAATTCATTCGTTAGTTCCAATAGTTCTTTGGTGGAGTCTTTAGGGTTTTCTATATATAATGTCATGTAATCTGCAAATGGTTACAGTTTTGTTTTTTTTTTAAAGAAGATGCTGGGGGTAGGAGTTTATTAATTAATTAATTTATTTTTGCTGTGTCGGGTGCGAGGGCTTTCTCTAGCTGTGGCAAGCGGGGGCCACTCTTCATCGCGGTGTGCGGGCCTCTCACTATCGCGGCCTCTCTTGTTGCAGAGCACAGGCTCCAGACGCGCAGGCTCAGTAGTTGTGGCTCACGGGCCTAGTTGCTCCGCGGCATGTGGGATCCTCCCAGACCAGGGCCCGAACCTGTGTCCCCTGCATTAGCAGGCAGATTCTCAACCACTGCCCCACCAAGGAAGCCCATGGTTACAGTTTTGCTTCTTCCTTTCCAATTTGAACGTCTTTTATCTCTTTTTCTTGTCTGACGGCTGTAGCTAGAACTTCCAAAACTATGTTGAATAAAAGTGGTGAGAGTGGGATCTTTGACTTGTTCTCGATCTTAGAAGAAGGCTTAGAGGAAAAGCTTTCAACTTGTCATCACTGAATGTGATGTTAGCTGTGGGTTTGTCATATATAACCTTTATTATATTGAGTTATGTTCCCTGTACTATTGAAATAATCATATAACTTTTATCCTTCATTTTCTTAATGTGGTATATCACGTTGATTGATTTGTGGATATTGAACCATCCTTGCATCCCTGGACTAAATCCGGCTTGAATTTGGTTTGCTAATATTTTGTTGAGGACTTTTGCATCTATGTTCATCAGTGATATTGACCTGTATTTGTGTGTGTGTGTGTGTGTGTGTGTGTGTGTGTGTGTGTGTGTGTGTGTGAGATATTTTTGTCTAGTTTTGGTATCAGGGTAATGCTGGCCTTGTAGAATTAATTTGGAAGTGTTCCTTCATTGGCAATTTTTTAGAATATTTTGAGAAGGATAGGTGTTGACTTTTCTCTAAATTTTTGATAGAACTCACCTGTGAAGCCATCAGGTCCTGGACTTTCGTTCGCTGGGAGTTTTTAAATCACAGTTTCAATTTCAGTGCATGTGATTGGTCTATTCATATTTTCTATTTCTTCCTGGTTCAGTCTTGGGAAATTGAACATTTCTAGAAATTTATCCATGTCTTCTAGATTATCTAATTAGTTGGCATGTAATTGTTAGCAGTAATCTTTTATAATCCTGTATTTCTGTGGTGTCAGCTGTAACTTTTTCTCTTGCATTTTCACTTTCTTGATAGCGTCTTTTGTGCACCAATGTATTTAATTTTGATGACATCAAATTTATTTTTTCTGTTCACTTGTACTTTAGGTATCATTTCTAAGAAACTATTGCCCATCCAAGGTTACAAAGATTCACACTTATATTTTGTTCTAAGAATTTTATAATTTTAGCTGATACGTTTAGGTCTGTAATCCACTTTGTATTAATTTTTGTATATGATGTGAAGTGGGGTCCAACTTTATCCTTTTGCATGTGGCTATCCAGATGTTCCAACACAATTTTTGGAAAAAACTGTTCTTTCCTCATTGAGTTATCTATTACTGAAGAGTTATTTTTGAACTCTGAATTCAGTTCCCTGATCTATGTGCCTATCCTTATATCATTACCACATAGTCTTGGTCTTATAGTAAGGTAGTTTTATAGTAAGTGTTGAAATCAGGAAGTGTGAGAGAACCAATTTTGCTTTTCCTTTTCAAGATTATTTGCTTATGCTGTGTCCCTTACATTCCTATATAAATTTTAGGATCAACTTATCATATTCTGTGTAAACTCCAGCTAGAATTTTGTTAGAGATTACATTGAATCTTGATCAGTTTGGGGAATGTTGCCATCTTAATAATGTCTTCCAATCTGTGAATTGACATGTCTTTCCATTTATTTAGGTCTTATTAATTTATTTCAAGGATGCTTTATAGTTTATAGTTTTCATTGTACAAATCTTACACTTTTTTGGTTAATTTTGTTCCTAAAAATTTTATTAATTTTTTATGCTCCTGAAAATGAAATTATACTCTTAATTTCATTTTCTGCTTGTCCGTTCATAATGTGTAGAGATAGAATTGATTTTTGTATGTTAAACACATTTATTGAGCACAGTTCTTTTTTTGTGTGGATTACTTAGCATTTTCTATATACAGAAGTATATCATTTGCAAATCCAGGTAGTTTTATTTCTTCCTTTAAATCTGGGTGACTTTTACTTCATTTCTTGCCTAGTATCCCTGGCTAGAAACTCCAAAACAATGTTGAGTAGAAATGGTAAAAACAGATATCCTTCTCTTTAGAGGAAAACTTTCAATTTTCATAATTGAATAGGTTAGCTATGGATTTTTTTGTAGATTCTCTTTATTATACCCTTCTATTCTTAGTTTGCTTGGTGTTTGTATAATGAAAATGTGTCAGTTTGTCAAATGCTTTTTTTGCATCTATTGAGATGCTCGTGTGGTCTTTATGAGTCTATTTGTATGATGTATTCCATTGATTGATTTCGCATGTTGAAACAATGTTACATTCCTAGGATAAATCTTACTTTGTCATGGTGTATGATCCTTTTTATTTGCTTCTGGGATTGTTTTGCTAGTGTTCTGTTGAGGATTTTTACATCTATATTCACAAGAGATATTGGTCTGTAGTTTTCATTCCTTGTTATGTCTGTCTAGTTTTGGTATGAGGGAAATACTGGCCTCATATGACAAATTAGGAAGTGTTCTTTTCTATTCTATCTTTTGGAAGTGTTTTGGAGGGGGAGGGTGCTAATTCTTTAAACTTTTGGGGGAATTCACCAATGAAGGCTCTGGTCTTGAGTTTTTATTTGTGTGAAGTTTTTTGTTTATTAATTCAATCTCTTTACTTGTTATAGGTCTACATAGATTTCTATACACAGATTTCTACACATGTTCTCCCATCTTCCCAGAGTTTGTTGTTACTGCTGTTTGTTGTTGTTTGTTTGTTTGTTCAGTGACTTTTCTGAACTAACTGTAAAGTCTGTATTCTTTGTCTCATGTGGTCACTAAAGTCTCTATCTGATTAATTTTCAACTAATGACTGGATAGTGATTTCCTGAGATACTTGGAACCAGTAATCTCCAGTCTTTGCCAAGAGGCTCTGTGTGCATGTGTGGGCATCTTCAACACTAGATGAGGCAGTTGACAACTCTTCCTTAACCTTAACTTCCTGCTTGAGCAGAGCCTTGACATCAGCCAGAAATGAGAGTGTAGGTACTTCTCAGATATTTCCTAAGCTTGCACACAGCCCTAGACATGTGCACAACCTTATGTATGTCCATGGCCTTCTAGTTATCTATGACTCTGTTGGAGTTTTTAAAGCCCCTGTGGACATCTCCTTTCCAAGCTTTTCCTTTTAAGCTTTTCTTGGTAGCCCATTGCTTGCCTGACTGTTATCCACTTCCTCTGGAAGCTGCAAAGTTAAACAATAGCCTTTAATTGTGTTAAAAAATGCCTCCAAGGAGAAGGCTTTTAGCACTGGGCAAGTGCTGGGTAAAGTCAAATAGAGACTTGAAAGTGAGGTCTTTCAGAAAACCACCAAACAGTTCAAATAATGACAGTTCTCTGGAAATGAGGCTTAGAAAGATGTCCAATCCCTCTGGAGGCTTCCATGCTTTTGTTTTTCACTATGTTTGCAGGGCTATAGATTTTCAATCCTCCTATAGAGCTGAAGAGGGGGAATGGGAATAGGGCAAACTAAAACACACAAAGCTCACTGTTCTTACTGAGATTTAGCCTTATTTCTTTAATAAATGCTTCCCGGATTGCTGCAAGCCTTTGGTTAATTTACAGAGCTCTGAAAAAGTTGATTTTCACAAGTTTTGTCAGTTTTCTCATTGCTTTTATAGAAGAGAACATTTTCAGATGTCCTTGCTCTGCTGTTTTCACCGATGTCACTTACTCCTTTGGGGCTGCTTTGATAGATGGATATTTCTCCTCATCATAGGTTATATTTTCCTGCCTCTTTGCATGCCAGTTAATTTTTTATTGCATGCCATGCATTATGAATTTTACTTTGTTGGCTACTGGATAGTTTTTATTTCTATACGTATATTTTGAGCTTTGTTCCAGAATGCAGTTATTTTATCCGTAAGAAGTGTGATCTTTTCTTGTCTTGCTCTTAAGATATTTTATGGGAGACCAGTTCATTGTTTAGTCTAAGGTTAGCTATTCCCCTCTACTGTGGCAAGACCCTTTTGAGTACTCTACCTATTGCTGCATGTATATAAGGTTTTCCAATCTGAATGAAGGGAACAGACACTATATTTGGTCCTGTGTGAGTGCCAGATACAGTGATTCATATGTCATTTATTTACTTAAAAATATTTATTTATGTTGCACCAGGTCTTATTTGAGGCACACGATATCTTTGTTGTGGCATGTGGGATCTTTAGTTGTGACATATGGGATCTTTCAGTTGTGGCATGCGGACTTCTTAGTTGCAGCATGCGGACTTTTAGTTGTAGCATGAGTGCGGGATCTAGTTCCCCGACCAGGGATCGAACCTGGGTCCCCTGCATGGGAGCACGGAGTCTTACCCACTGGACTACCAGGGACGTCCCCATATGTCTTTTAATCGGTCCATCCCTTGGCCTCAGTTGGAGTCCTCACATGTTTGCACTGGTCAGAACTCTGCTGTCCCCTTGGGATCCCTTTCCTTGTTCCAAAACCTGGAAACTCTCTCAAGACGTTAAGCTGGAGCAATTATAGGGTCACTTTGTTTGTTTCCGTCTCCCAGGGAATCACTGTCCTTTATTGCCTAATGTCCAGTGTCTTAAGAGCCATTGTTTTATCAATACATATTTTGTTCAGGTATTTTTTTTTGTTTTAGGTCAGATGGTAACTCTATTCCTTGTTACTCCTTTTTGTTGGAGTCAGAAATCTATTTGCCCATTCTTTTCTCTGGATCGTTAATTTATATCTAAATCACTTACCTATTCTAGTCAGATGGTAGTACACATCACATTGTATGTGTAGAGGTAAATATATGCTAAACTTATATAGAGTTACAAGTACATTAAGACTAATAAATGTCCTTTATTTCAGGTAAGAACGCTTGATATGTTTCATTTCTCCAAAGCTCTGCTTACCAGGAAATAAATTTTCATTCAGTTAAGCTTTTCTTTGTAGTGTGACCAAGAAAACAGAAAACAAACAAACAAACAAACAGAAAAAACATAGGCACTGAAAAAAGACAATCTATCCTGAATCTGGATCCTCTCCATCCTGGTACAACTCTGTGAAAGTTGCCTAATACCTCTGAACATTTGTTTACCCATCTGTAAATGAGGCTAATAAATAGGATTGTTGTGGGGATACCATAACATAGTATATATTAAGCACGTGGAAAGTAGTGGTGCTTAACCCTGGTTAAGTTTAAGAGCATCTTCTTCTCCCTTCGTAACATTGTATTTTTCAGTGTGCAGGTAACTGTGGATTTAGTTACCGACAAAGGATTTCATATTGCATTGGGATCCGATCTACTGAGAAATATAAGCTTCATGAGCTGTGGCCTATAGACTATCAAGAATGCCCTGTGCTGCCTTCCCCTCAGGTTTACAAATGCAATTTTAGAACCTGTTTGCATATGGCCACTTGGAAAGTTGGAAAATGGAGCAAGGTCAGTTTATAATTATGAATTTAAAACCTTCTGAATGAGACTTTCTTGTTGTGGGATGCCTACTATTCTGCACTGCTAACTAGATATCAGAGTTGTCTCATACCCCTATTGTCTAACAATCACTTTACCAGTTATTTATCAGTTATTATCTCTTTTTCTAAGTTTGCTATAACCTGCCTTAAGCAGGAACCATAATTAATACTTGTTTCTTTTCCTCAGAGCACCTGGCACAGTGGCTTGCATTTTGAATAGATGCTTAAGCAATACTTATTGGTTAAGTGAAAAAGTAAATAGATCTAATGTATGAGTAATACAGGTTATTTGCACCATATTCCATTTCCAATTTAATTGATAGAAAGCAAGTAAATATTGCTTTGCAAACAGCATACAACAATGAGTAAAAACTCAGTAGTCTGAATAACCATCATTAATTAATATTTATCGGGTATTTACAATATACTGCTGAGCTAACTATACAAAATAAATGGAAAGGAGCCAGTAATTGAGAAAGAATAGATTGAGTTTCTTAAGGATTAGCTCCACCTGTGACTCTCTAGCCTCCAGGATATTTTTGTGTCTGCAGAAATTCTAGCCATTATTGATCATCAGTTTGTTCCAAAAGGACCTAGCTTGAAAGGAGGAGATATGTATTTACTGGCCTTATTATCCATTATATACTTTACCTTCAGATTTTACTCTGTTCACAGTGCTCTGTGACTTGTGGAGTTGGGATAATGGAGAGAAGAGTGGAATGCATAGCTGACAATGGTTGGTCCAGTGACTTATGTTTAAAGAGTTTAAAACCAGATGCTCAAAAGAAATGTTATGTCCATGACTGTAAGTACTAGACTTCAAAAATCTAGAACCTAAGTGTTCCTAAGAAGTTTTAATTAAAATCTGAAAATAAATATTTAGAGTAGTCATACACTCCACAAAATGAAAGTTCTGTTTTTTCAGAATATAACAATATTGGTGTAATTGAGTTAAATTCATGTTGTGTCTGTAATTTGTTTATTGTTGATAAGTTGTACTCACTTGTCCTTGAAGGTAAAACATTTACCAGCTGTAAAGAAATCCAAGTGAAAAACAACATTACCAAAGATGGTGACTATTACCTTAACATTAAAGGAAGAATAATAAAGGTATTATGAAGACAGCTCCTATTTGATTTTAGCATTGACTGTTGACTTTGAAAAAAATCTTTTCTAGATCTTTGCATTTTCTCTTTAGATCTATTGTGCTGGCATGCACTTGCAGAACCCCAAGGAATATATATCATTGGTCAAAGGTGAAGAAGACAACTTTTCTGAAGTATATGGCTTTAGGTATATGCTGTGTTTTGCCTTATCTGTGCATTTTCATGGTCCTTCAAGAGAATTAGAAGTTCCAGAGTTCAGAGTGGTACTTGAATAGCTCCCAGTGTGACAAGTAATTTAGAAACAGGTAGACATATTATGACCTAAGCCAGATGTTGTCCATGCCTGTTCAATAATAAAGATTTGAGCATTAACATGTACTCACAGAGAGACTGACTAAGAAGGATAATATGGGTGAGCAGTGAGACAACAGAGGAGGGAAGAATTTAAGACCTGTGTGTATTTTCATAGAAGTCAAATTAATTCCAGTAATAAAAGCTAGGAGAACTACAGCTGAATTATTTTTCCACAAACTGGTCTTGACTTTCCCAGTGATCATTTTGTATTTCTTTGACATTTAACTTGTTGAGTGATTTTTCATTTCTTTCACATTTAACCTGTTGACCCTAAAATATTGAAGAGTGTGTCTTTTACCTTCCCACTTCCAAAGTTTACCATTTATCTGCTTTATGGTCTAATAATGGTATCTAATACTAAAATATTTTAATGTTGTTACAGACTGCAAAATCCATATGAATGTCCTTTTAATGGAAGCAGGAGGCAAGACTGTGAGTGTAAAAATGACTACTTGGCTGCTGGACACACTGTTTTCAGCAAAATAAGAATTGATCTTAATTCCATGCAAATTAAAAGTAAGTGCTGAATCTCTATTTGTAGAATGAAAAGTACCTGTTTGCTAATGCAAGTGTAACAATATACTATATGGTATATGTGGTAGCTAGGGTATAGAGAAGGGCCTAGCATTGTACAATAATTACTTAGAATTCTTTTTAAAAAGTTATTAGCTACATAGTTCCAGTGCAATGATACAAACCATGGGAACCCTTAATAAAATGTAGTGGTAATGACACTGTCATTAGTAAAGATAGTAAGGATACTGTCATAGTAAAGATCCTGCCCTTCCAAGATATAACAATCTACCTTAAAATCCTCAATTACATTAAAAATAAGGAAGTTAATATCCTCAATGTAGTTGTATAAGCTTTTTTGCAAGGGCTTAAAGTAATAATTAACATTAGCTTCAGGTGACAGTTTGTCTAGTATTTTCTTATACTTTATTTCATCTGATCTTTTTAACAACCCTATAATAAATAAGGCAAAATTTCATCACATTGTTGCAAGTGATGAAATTAAGATGCACTTATAGAATTAAGTGATTGGCCCAATTCATACAGTTAGTAACTGGCATTGCAGGGAGATAAAGTCCCACTCACAGATCCCAGATTATGGACCTGCTGCCTTTCTAGGAAGTAATTTATAGTACAGTCAAGTTAAAGTAAATATACTTTATGAAACCTAACATACACTGAGCATCAGGCAGTCTGCCCTCCTGAAAATTACATAGTGACATGAAAATGCAAAGAAGTTCATTTCAGAAGCAGAAACTCTAAATCACAATTGAATCACCAGTGCCTAGCACAGCACCTAAACCACAAAAAGAAACAAAACAATGTTTGTTGAGACAGTGAATGCATGAATACATAATCTCTAAATCAGTCATATGATGGTGAACTATTATTGTCAGTAATAGTGGCTACCATTTACTGAACACCCACAATTACTGCAGTGGGTAAGTGTTATAATGCTTTAGTTATGATCATAGACTCTGGAGTTAGATTGCTGGGTGTAAATTCTCTGCATCCAGTTACCAGTCATAATAAGATGCCTCTCAGGTTTTTTTTTTTCTGCTTTTTTTCCTTTTTTTTTTTTTTTTTTTTTCGGTTAGGATTAAGAGATAATACTTGTAACATATCTAGTAAATGCCTTGCGAGTAGTAGGTGTTCTATAAACAATGGTTATTTAATAATATATGTTGTGTCAGCATTGCTGAGTACATAATGGGCATTTGGGAACTTATTTGCTGTTTAGCAAGCTTTTATCTTTCATTAATTTATCAAACTTGCCATTTTGCCAGGCATTGGACTGGGCTCTGAAGATACAATGTTAAATGTATACATTTTCCACTTGCTTTCTCTTTTCCTTCCTCATACTTGTGTGCCAAAACTCCAGTCTTGATTAAATTAAACTTTTCACCTACTCTGCACTTGCACCATGAATCTTGCATGTGGCAAGTAATACACAGCCCTCCTGACTGATCTTACTTTAAATGCATGACTCCTGAGATTGCACGGACCCTGGTCCATTCCTCCCCAACTCTTCCCAATGCCTGACTCACAGCTTCTCCTCTGGCTTCAAACTTCGAAATTTTCTAATACCTCCACTCCAGTCATTCATTGCTGATGACCTAAACCTTGACCTATAGACTTTGCCTTCTCTCCTGGTCACTGTGGATGAACTATTTCTGCTGCCATCTGAGGCAACCCCTTCTACTTGTGCTCTGAGCTCCTTGCTTTGTACCAACTCAGGACCATTATTTCAGCAAACTTTCCTTTTTCTCTTACATCATCAATTCTTCTTCCATTTCTTTAACTCCAATGACAAATTCTTGATTTTCATTCCATTTGATCCATCAGCAGTCTTTGGTTTCCAGGACTTCTCACACTCATCATTTGGCTCCTGTCTTGGTCACTCTTTCTCCCATCTTTCTCACTGTTTCTCAACTTGGCTAGTTACTCTTCATTTTATACAACACTGAATATTGAAGAACTTCAGGACTCAGTCATTCCCTTAAGGATCTCTTTCAACTTATAGATTTCAAATACCATCTATTAAATGACAGTCCCAAATGTATATCTCTAATTCAGACTGCTGCCCTGAATTGCAAGATTCAACTCCCTACTCCACATACCCACATGAAATCTAATATGTTTCTGACAATGTATCCAAGACTGAACTTTCTTTTTTTTTTTAATTGGAGTATAATTGCTTTGCCATGCTGTGTTAGTTTCTGCTGTACAATGAAGTGAATCAGCGATATGTATACCTATGCCCCTCCCTCTTGGACCTCCCTCCCAGCCCCCATCCCACCCATCTAGGTTATCACAGAGCACTGAGCTGAGCTTCCTGTGCTTTATAGCAGGTTCCCACTAGCTATCTATTTTACACATGGTAGTGCATATATGTCATTCCTAATCCCACAGTTTGTCCCACCCTCCCCTTCCCCCACTGCGTCCACATGTTCATTCTGCGTCTCTATTCCTGCCCTGGAAATAGGTTCATCTGTACCCTTTTTCTAGATTCTACATATATGCATTAATATATGATATTTGTTTTTCTCTTTCTGACTTACTTCACTCTGTATGACAGTCTCTAGGTCCATTCACATCTCTACAAAGGAACCAGTCCTTCTACCCAAATTTTTACCATTTCAGTAAATGGCAACCATCAGCTTCTAGTTACTCTTGCTAAAGCATAGCAATGTCTTTAACTCCTCCCTTTATCTCACACCTACGTGCCATCCATCATCAAATTCTGTCAGGTGAATCATTAACATACATGCTGCTATGCACTGTATTGTGTCCTGCATAATTCATATGATGAAGCCCTAATCCCCAATGTGACAGTGTTTGGTCCTGGGGAGATAATTAGGTCTAGATTAGTTCATGAGAGTGGGGCCATAATTGTAAGATGAATGCCCTTATAAAAAAAGAGGAAAAGACACCAGCAATCTCTTTCTCTGCTATGTGAGGACACAGCAAGAAGACGATCTCCAAGCCAGGAAGGGGGGCTCTCACCAGAACTTGACCCTGTTTGCACCTGCACTTCTTTTGTTTAAGCCCCCCAGTCTGTGAGAGTTTGTTAGGGCAGCTTGAGCTAAGACACATGCAAAATCCCACTTTGCCATTATCTCATTTGCTATAACCGTGGGCCAAGTCCATATCATTTTTTTCACCTGGATTCTTATGCTTACTGACTGGTATTCCTGTTTACTCTGGTAGCACTCAGGTTCCTTTTCACCTTTTCCCCAACTCCTGACCTAGATTCTCTTCTCAATAGAGAATCCAGAGTGATCCCTTAAAACGTAAGCCATGTCTTATCTTATACATTATCTCATTTCATCTTTTTAATAACCCCAACCTCTACTCAAAACTCTCCAAATATCTCCCATCTAACTCATAACAGAATTAAAAATCCTGCCAATGGTCAATCAAACTCAATAAGACCTTCCCATCTCCATTACCTTTCTGCTCCTTCCCTCCACACTCCTCCCTTGCACGATCTGGCTCAGACACATTTGTCCCTTTGCTGTTTCTTGAATACATCAAGCATGCCCTCCACCCCTCCTTAAGGCCTTTGCACTTTCTGTTCTATCTGCCTAGAATGATTGTCTGTCGGGTTTACCCCTCAGTTTCTTCCTGAATACACCTTCCCAATAAATTCATCCTGGACCCTCTTCACTCCAAAACTCCCTTTCTTCTCATTCTTTTCCTGCTTTATTTTTTATTTTTTTCTATAGCATTGATCACCTACAACATATGATAATATCTACTCTATTACTTGTTTCTCTCTGGTAGCACTCAGGTTCCATCGGCCCCTATGTCATCCACTATTGTGCTCTTACAGTACTTATAATAATGCCCAATACGCAATAGGTTCTAAAGAAATATTTGCTGAATAAAAGTCAACTTTCCTCAAGAAACTATCTTAAGGAAATCCTGAAGACAAATTTGAATTAACCAAAGTGAGGAGAAGGAGTTTCAGGAGGAGACATCATAAACACAGCATGAAATGGTGAAGCATTTTGGTTCCACTAGAGAATAAGGAGTAGTCTAGTTTTGTCTAAGCATAAATTGAATGGAGGTTGGGGGATAGCCGCTTATTAGAGAAGTTCCCAGAAAGCAGATCATGAAGAACAACGTGTACTAAACTATACAGCTGAATTTATCTTTTAAGTTATGGGGACCTTTGGGGTAAAAGTATAAACAGGGGAGGGAACAGGCTCAGTTGGAGAGAGAACAAATTGCATCCATGAAGATATTTAGGAAGCTAATATAATAGTTCAGATAAAAGGTGATAAGGACCTAAATTAGGGACTTGGTTCAGAATAGAGAACCTGAGAGAAATATTAAAGAGGTACACTCTATGATTTTCCAACAGATGGAATATGGGGATTTGTGGCATGGAATGTTTAGAAAGAGTTCCAAAATAACTGGGTAGATGCTGATATAGTTCAATGAGATGAGAAATATAGCAGGGGGAATATGTTTGGAGAAAAAGATAATGCATTTAGCTTTGGACATGTTAAGCGAGAGCTATCTGTGGGTTATCCAGGGAGTGATGGAGGAGATAGTAGCAAAGGCTAATTTGAAAACTGTGTCAGTTTGCCCAGCCTAACCCTAAGTACCATGCATAAGCAGTGGTGTGTGGATAAATGTTTAACAACCAGCTCTTAACAATCAGGAAAAAAAAAGTTTGATTTGTAGGTTTTGCCAGTTTCCATGGGGTATATATTCCCACCATGGCCAATTTTAAGCTACCAACATGAGCTCATTATGCATGGAGTTGGGAAGAGACACACACAATTGGTTCTCATGATTTGGTACAAGCTGACTCTGGCACACCATGGAAGGCCTGCTGGCTTTGGAAGCTGCCCTTGGAGATATGATAAATATTTCCAGAAATGCTACCTTTGGGGATTGCCTCTAGGGGACTGGCGTCATCATGAGGGCATGCAGTGATCTTGCAGTCCTCCTGAAAGATACTTGAAACAACATTAGCAGAGGTGAGAGCCACCGACTGCATGAGCATTAGTTGGGATGTTATTTAAGTGATTCAAGCATGAATAAGTGATTGTACCAGCTAACCTTTAGGGTTCCTCCCAACCTATTTTTGAGCCAATGACTCTTTCTTTCTGATACTTTATATGGAATCCCCAGCATTGTTGCCAGTCAAGAAATTTTGCTAATAAGAATAACAAAAGTGAGATTAGAAAGAATGAAATAGTAATAGAAGAAATCAAAGAAAATGGCACACTTTTTACCTTCGTGTTTTTGAATTCTCTAAATGAATTGATATGCATACTCTCTATAAGTATGTATATGTTGCTTTATCATAATTTATCTTTAAATAATGTTTTTTCCTCTGTAATTTTGCTCCTTATGCCACTTTATCTATTTTAGCTATTCACTATGATGTAAAATATGATAGAGCATTTATTTAGCTTTTAAAACATATGGATTAGTTACAGATGTTCCTGTCATATTTTAGAGCAATTTATGAGGTGAACATTTTTATATTAAATAAAAATTTGAGAGCCTGATCTATATTATGTACTACAATTGTGCAACATTTTTGCTTAAAATTTTGGATTAGTTATATGAATGTATTTAAGAATGTAATATGAAGACTGCATGTTTTGCAATGAAGATGTGAAAACATACAATGTCTCAGTGCTAAAGAATTTCATTTATTATTTTCTAGCTACAGACCTTCTTTTTGCCCAGACAGTATTTGGAAACGCAGTTCCATTTGCCACAGCTGGAGATTGCTATAGTGCAGCCAGATGCCCACAGGTATTTCATAGTTGATTATTTTTTCTCACTGAGTAAAGTTAATACTGTTTCTCTTCATTCACTTTCTTGACCAAACATAAGTAAATAGAAAATTCAAACTTCTGACATGAAATTTATTTCAAAGGTTATAGATAAACTTTGGAGGAAAAGCATCTTTGCCAGTACCAGGTTTGTTTGAAGGGTGTAATAATAAGAATTTTAAATTGTTTAGATCCTGTTTCTCCTTCCATGATGCTTTATCACTGACAATCTTTCGACTTAGTCCATAGAAATGAATGGACATAAGTTACAAGGTAAAGGAATGGATCACAAACGTGACTTTCATACACTGCTGCTAACAACAGTTATATTAGCTGTTTGGGCCTGTAACATTCTCAGAATAACTTTCTATTACTGTGAAATAATACATTTCCATGTATTTATTCTTGTTTTTGTCCTTTCTTTTGCAGAGTTCTCTTTGCACACCCCTTTATGTCATTTTTGAGCTTTCCAGTACAAAGTGTGCTTCCTAGAAGAAATTTGCTGTCTCATTTTTTTAACATAGGATTTTATAAAGTCTGTGTGAATAACATTTTTTATGATAAGATACAGAGACATAAGCTAGGTGAATATACCATTATTAGGTAGATTTATAGATTAATGATAAATCCTGCCCAGGAGATAGTAATTATAATAATGATTTCATTTTGAAGATAACTAGCTAAGGGTTTGCCATAGCCCTCTCTTCTAAGAATTTCTCATTCACAGTTTTCATCCTATGACATAGAAAGTATGCTTATGCTAAAAAGAGAGGGCATTTTCTGTATTAGAGAAGGACACTTAAAGGAGTTCAAAAGACACTAGAACTACAGGCTGAAATGAATATGAAAAAAGTTAACTGGAATAAATATATAAATCTTAGGTCCATAAATGCAAGTAGAACCTGGCAACGTCATATAAAAAGACCAGGTGTTTTATTCAACCACCATGAGTTCAATATAACTAGTGTAGATCAAGTAGTAATTTTTTTTCTTTTTCTTTTTTTTCATATTGAGTTATTTTTATTGGCTGGCATAATACAAGGATTATTTTCCTCTTCACGGAACAAAATGTGATACCACATTTCTTTACAATTAAATTAAGGCTAAAGAACAACAAAGACATTATGGTTCATATGATGCATTGGAAACATATTGTCTGTGCTCCACTTGAGCAGAGGGTAGAATGCCTTTAATTTGTTGCTTTATGAAATGCCAGGTTTTCAGGGCAAATCCTATTAAGGGGTTTTAGTTCCTGCCTGATATTTTGCTTCTCTGCCAGCTGCCACTGCATTGGAGATACCTCAGGATTGTTCAGCCCATGGTTGGATTTGATTTAGAAATTAAAACTACCAAATTGGGGAAATGTGTCCATTCATTCTTTCTCATCTATTTATCCATCCAATATCTATCATATCTATAATAAGCTTATTATAATCATCTGCTTACTTGTCATTTCCCTCCACTAGTCTGTAAGCATCTGGTGAAACTGGTTCCTAGGTATATCTTCAATGCCTGATGTATTTACTGACTAAACAGTAAATATTTATTCAGTGTTTGAACTCTCAATGAGATTTTACTCTAGGAGAGAAGATAAAACATGTAAATTTAAAAAAAGAATATGTTGGATTGGGTGTGTGTGGGGGTGGCCAGAAGAGATTTATTGGAATTTTGAAGATAGAGATCCTAAATAGTACACTCATTAATGTTTTGGGGGGGAATGAACTATCTACTGACCATCTGTTTCTCCACCTACCTATCTAGTTACTTAGGTAGCACTTTAGTTCTTTATTCATAAGCCATAAACAAACCAAGCAAATCAATTGTTTTTTGTTTGTTTGTTTGTTTTGTTACATCACTCTGTTACTGGTCAAATCAGTCATACAATCAACTGGGTCATTCCGTCACTGGATAACTTGAATAATATATATATATATATATATATATATATATATATATATATATATATATATATATTTATTTATTTATTTATTTATTTATTTATACAGCAGGTTCTTATTAGTCATCAATTTTATACACATCAGTGTATACATGTCAATACCAATCGCCCAATTCATCACACCACCACCCCCACCACCCCACCGCTTTCCCCCCTTGGTGTCCATACGTTTGTTCTCTACACCTGTGTCTCAATTTCTGCCCTGAAAACTGGTTCATCTGTACCATTTTTCTAGGTTCCACATATATGCGTTAATATACGATATTTTTCTCTTTCTGACTTACTTCACTCTGTATGGCAGTCTCTAGATCTATCCACGTCTCAACAAATGACCCAATTTCGTTCCTTTTTATGACTGAGTAATATTCCATTGTATATATGTACCACATCTTCTTTATCCATTTGTCTGTTGATGGACATTTAGGTTGCTTCCATGTCCTGGCTATTATAAATAGTCCTGAATTGAACATTGGGGTGCATGTATCTTTTTGAATTATGGTTTACTCTGGGTATATGCCCAGTAGTGGGATTGCTGGATCATATGGTAATTCTATTTTTAGTTTTTTAAGGAACCTCCATACTGTTCTCCATAGTGGCTGTATCAATTTACATTCCCACTAACAGTGCAAGAGGGTTCCCTTTCCTCCACACCCTCTCCAGCATTTGTTGTTTGTAGATTTTCTTATGATGCTCATTCTAATTGGTGTGAGGTGATACCTCATTGTAGATTTGATTTGCATTTCTCTAATAATTAGTGATGATGAGCAGCTTTTCATGTGTTTCTTGGCCATCTGTATGTCTTCTTTGGAGAAATGTCTATTTAGTTCTTCTGCCCATTTTTGGATTGGGTTGTTTGTTTGTTTTTAATATTGAGCTTCATGAGCTGTTTATATATTTTGGAGATTAATCCTTTGTCTGTGGATTCGTTTGCAAACACTTTCTCCCATTCTGAGGGTTGTCTTTTCGTCTTGTTTATGGTTTCTTTTGCTGTGCAAAAGCTTTGAAGTTTCACTAGGTCCCATTTATTTATTTTTGTTTTTATATCCATTGCTCTAGGAGGTGGATCAAAAAAGATCTTGCTGTGATTTATGTCAAAGAGTGTTCTTCCTATGTTTTCCTCTAAAAGTTTTAGAGTGTCCAGTCTTACATTTAGGTCTCTAATCCATTTTGAGTTTATTTTTGTGTACGGTGTTAGGGAGTCTTTGGTTTCTTCAGTGATCTCTTGGTTATTTAGTAACGTATTGTTTAGCCTCCATGTGTTTGTGTTTTTTACGTTTTTTTCCCTGTAATTCATTTCTAATCTCATAATGTTGTGGTCAGAAAAGATGCTTGATATGATTTCAATTTTCTTAAATTTACTGAGGCTTGATTTGTAACCCAAGATGTGATCTATCCTGGAGAATGTTCATGCACGCTTGAAAAGAAAGTGTAATCTGCTGTTTTAGGATGGAGTGTCCTATAAATATCAATTAAATCTATCTGGTCTATTGTGTCATTTAAAGCTTCTGTTTCCTTATTTATTTTCATTTTGGTTGATCTGTCGATTGGTGTAAGTGAGGTTTAAAATCCCCCACTATTATTTTGTTACTGTTGATTTCCTCTTTTATAGCTGTTAGCAGTTGTCTTATGTATTGAGGTGCTCCTATGTTGGGTGCATATATATGTATAATTGTTATATCTTCTTCTTGGATTGATCCTCTGATCATTATGTAATGTCCTTCCTTGTCTCTTGTAACATTCTGTATTTTAAAGTCTGTTTTTTCTGATATGAGTATTGCTACTCCACCTTTCTTTTGATTTTCATTTGCATGGAATATCTTCCTCCATCCTCTCACTTTCAGTCTGAATGTGTCCCTAGGTCTGAAGTGGGTCTCTTGTAGACAGCATATATATGGGTCTTGTTTTTGTATCCCTTCAGCAAACTTGTGTCTTTTGGTTCGATCATTTAATCCATTCACATTTAGGGTAATTATCGATATGTATGTTCCTATTACCATTTTCTTAATTGTTTTGGGATTCTTTTCGTAGGTCCTTTTCTTCTCTTGTGTTTCCCACTTAGAGAAGTTCCTTTAGCATTTGTTGTAGAGCTGGTTTGGTGGTGCTGAATTCTCTTAGCTTTTGCTTGCCTGTAAAGCTTTTGATTTCTCCATCGAATCTGAATGAGATCCTTGCTGGGTAGAGTAATCATGGTTTTAGGTTCTTCCCTTTCATCACTTTAAGTATATCATGCCACTCCCTTCTGGCTTGTAGAGTTTGTGCTGAGAAATCAGCTGTTATCCTTATAGGAGTTCCCTTGTATGTTATTTTTCATTTTTCCCTTGCTACTTCTTTTTTTTTTTTTTTTTGTGGTACGCAGGCCTCTCACTGTTGTGGCCTCTCCCGTTGTGGAGCACAGGCTCTGGATGCGCAGGCTAAGCGGCCATGGCTCACGGGCCCAGCCGCTCCATGGCATGTGGGATCTTCCCAGACTGGGGCATGAACCCGTATCCCCTGCATCGGCAGGCGGACTCTCAACCACTGCACCACCAGGGAAGCCCTCCCTTGCTATTTTTAATAATTTTTCTTTGTCTTTAATTTTTGCCAGTTTGATTACTATGTGTCTCGGTGTGATCCTCCTTGGGTTTATCCTGTATGGGACTCTCTGCGCTTCTTGGACTTGGGTGGCTATTGCCTTTCCCATGTTAGGGAAGTTTTTGACTATAACGTCTTCAAATATTTTCTCGGGTCCTTTTTCTCTCTCTTCTCCTTCTGGGATCCCTATAATGCAAATGTTGTTGTGTTTAATGTTGTCCCAGGGGTCTCTTAGGCTTTCTTCATTTCTTTTCATTCTTTTTTCTTTATTCTGTTTCACAGCAGTGAATTCCACCATTCTGTCTTCCAGGTCACTTATCGGCTCTTCTGCCTCAGTTTTTCTGCTATTGATTCCTTCTAGTGTAGTTTTCATTTCAGTTATTGTATTGTTCATTTCTGTTTGTTTGTTCTTTAATTCTTCTAGGTGTTTGTTCTTTAATTCTTCTAGGTTTTTGTTAAATATTTCTTGCATCTTCTCAATCTTTGCCTCCATTCTTTTTCCAAGGTCCTGGATCATCTTCACTATCATTATTCTGAATTCTTTTTCTGGAAGGTTGCCTATGTCCACTTCACTTAGTTGTTTTTCTGGGGTTTTATCTTGTTCCTTCATCTGGTACATAGCCCTCTGCCTTTTCATCTTGTCTATCTTTCTGTGAATGTGGTTTATGTTACACAGGCTGCAGGATTGTAGTTCTTCTTTCTCCTGCTCTTTGCCCTCTGGTGGATGGGCTATCTAAGAGGTTTATGCAAGTTTCCTGATGGGAGGGATTGGTGGTGGGTAGAGCTGACTGTTACTCTGGTGGGTGCAGCTCAGTAAAAATTTAATCCACTTGACTGCTGATGGGTGGGGCCAGCCCCTACCTGGGCTATTTGATGGGGCTAATGGCAGGCTCTGGGAGGGCTCACACCAAGGAGTACTTCCCAGAACTTCCACTGCCAGTGTCCTTGTCCCCACGGTGAGCCACCGCTACCCCTTGCTTCCTCAGGAGACCCTCCAACACTAGCAGATAGGTCTGGTTCAGTCTCCCCTGGGGTCACTGCTCCTTCCCCTGGGTCCTGATGCACACACCACTTTGTGTGTGCCCTCCAAGGGTGGAGACTCTGTTTCCCCCAGTCCTGTCAAAGTCCTGCAATCAAATCCCAGTAGGCTTCAAAGTCTGATTCTCTAGGAATTCCTCCTCCCATTGCCGGACCCCCAGGTTGGGAAGCCTGATGTGGGGCTCAGAACTTTCACTCCAGTGGGCGAAATTCTGTGGTATAAGTGTTCTCCAGTCTGTGGAGTCACCCATCCCACAGTTACGGGACTTAATTTTACTGTGATTGCACTCCTCATACCATCTCACTGTGGCTTCTCCTTTGTCCTTGGATGTGGGGTATCTTTTTTGGTGAGTTTCAGTGTCCTCCTGTCGATGATTGTCCAGCAGCTATTTGTGATCCTGGTGCTCTCGCAACAGGCAGTGAGAGCACGTCCTTCTACATCATCTTGGTTCCCACGTCCTCAAGAAGTAATTTCTAAATGACCCAGTATAATCATAAGGTACCAAAACACAATATCGAGACCAAAAGTTTTATTTGTACTTGACACTGGAATATTATACTTATTTAAAAATTTCTGTCTGGGAAAGATAAATTTTTAATCTATCTAGGAGTAGAAGGTGACAATCAGGAAAAAAAGGAAGATTTAAAGTTCATTATGTTAGGAAAATGAAGAAGGTAGCCAGGAAAATGGTGGGAGGTTATGATAACTACTATTAAATATGTAAGGAGCTCCATGAAAGAGGAGTGACTTCAGTATGTGTTACTCAAGGAGACATTAATAGGGCAGAAGATTCCAGCTCAAGATAAAGAAGACTTTTGACAAGGAGAATTGCCCAATAAAGAGACCACCCCCCCCAAAAAAAAAATCCTTCGCCTCAATAAATCACTATTTTTTGCCAATATTTTTGTAAATTGATCTTGTATTCTGCAACCTTGCTGAATTCATTTATTAGTTGTAAGAGTTTTTTATTGGATTCCCCGGGATATTCTATATACATAGTAATGCCACGCACAAATAATTTTACTTCTTCCTTTGCAATCTGGATGCCTTTTATTTCTTTACCTTGCCTCATTACACTAGCTAAAACTTCCAGGATAGTGTTGAGTAGAAGTGACAAGAGTGGACATCCTTATCCTATTCTTGATTTCAGAGGGAAAGCATTCAGTCCTTCATCATTGAGTGTGTTAGCTATGAGTTTTGTAGATGCCTTTGATTAGATTGAGGAAGTGCCCTTCTTTTCCTAATTGAAGTGGTGTTATCATGACTGTTGGATTTTGTCAAATGCTCCTTCTGCATCTGTTGTGATGATCCTGTGGTTCTTGTCCATTACTGTTGTGATATGGTGTATCACACAGCTTGATTTTTTTTTTTTTTTTTTTTTGCAGTACGCGGGCCTCTCACCATTGTGGCCTCTCCTGTTGTGGAGCACAGGCTCTGGATGCGCAGGCTCAGCGGCCATGGCTCATGGGCCCCGCCGCTCCGCGGCATGTGGGATCCTCCTGGACCGGGGCACAAACCCGCGTCCCTTGCATCGGCAGGTGGACTCTCAACCACTGCACCACCAAGGAAGCCCACTGATTGATTTTTGTATGTTGAAACAATCTTGCATTCCTGGGGAAATCCCACTTGGTCATGAGGTCTAATCCTTTTTATATGTTGCTAGATTTTCCTCTGTATTCAGAAGAGATACTAGCCTATCATTTTCTTTTTTTGTGATGTCTTTTTCTGGTTTTGGTATCAGGGAAGTACTGACTCCATAGAATAAATTGGGAAGTGATCCCTCCTCTTCTACTTTTTTGGAAGAGTTTGTGAAAAATTAATATTTGGTAGGATTCACCAGCAGAGCCATCTGAGCTCAGGCTTTTCTTTGTGAAAGTTGTTTTATTTACTAATTCAGTCTCTTTACTTACTGTAGATCTTTTCAGATTTTCTGGTTCTTCTTGAGTCTGTTTTGGTAAGCTTATGTTTTTTGTTTTTGCTTTTAGGAATTTGTCTATTTCACCAAAGTTATCTGGTTGGCATGCAATTGTATGTAATATTCCATATAATCCTTTATATTCCTGTGAGATTCACAATCACGTCCCCACTTTGATTCCTGATTTTAGAGCTTTGAGTCTCCTCTCTCTTTTCTTGGTTTGTCAATTTTGTTCTTTTCAAAAATCCAACTTTTGATTTTATTGATTTTCTCTGTTATTTTTCTCTTCTTTGTTTCATCAATTTCCACTCTATTTATTATCATTTCTTTCCTTCTGCTTGCTTTAGATTTATTTTGCTCTCCTTTTTTTCAGTGCTTTAGATGGAAGGTTAGGTCATTGGTATGAGATCTTTTTTCTCTTTTAATATAGGCATTTGCAGCTGTAAATTTTCCTTTAAGCACTTCTTTTGCAGCATCCCTGAAGTTTTGGTATGTTGTGAATTCATTTTCATTCATCTTAAAGTATTTTCTATTATCACGTGTGGTGTCTCATTTGACTCACTGGTTATTTAGGAGTGTGGTGTTTAAGTCCCATGTTTTGTGAATTTCCCACATTTCCTTCTGTTATTGATTTCTACTTTCATTCCATTGTGGTTGGAAAACACACTTTGTATTTTTCAATCTTTTAAAATTTATTAAGGCTTGTTTTATACATAGCATATGGCTATCCTGGAAAATGTTCAATATGTGCTTGGAAAGAATGTGTGTTCTGTTGTTGTTGGGTGAAGTGTTCTGTAGATGTCTGTCAGACCTTGTTGGTTGAAAGTATTGTTCAACTCTTCCATTTCCTTGTTGATCTTCTGCCTAGTTATTCTATCTACTGAAACTTTGCAGCTATTATTGCTGAGTTGTCTGCTTCTCACTTCAATCCTTTTGTTTCATTTATTTTGTATTAGATTTATTTACCTTGTGATTTTGTTGTACATGACTATATGCTGTAATTGTCATAATATCCTGATATAGTGACCCTTATATCATTATAAAATGTTCTTCTTTATCTGTAGTACCATTTTGTTTTGTTTTGTTTTAAAGTCTAATTGATATTAGAATGGCTACTCAGGCTGCTTATAGTACATGGTATATATGTTTTCATCCCATTTGCTTTTAACCTATATATTTTTGGATCCTAGAAGTGTCTCCTACAGGGAATACTTTGTTGAATCTCTGTCTTTGGATTGGATTGCTTAATGTTGTAACTGATATGTCTGGATTTATCTTTGCCATTTTACTTTTTGTTTTTATAGGTCTTGTATTGTTTTTGTCTCTTCTTTACTGCTTTTTTTATTCAGTGAACATTTTCTAGTGTAACATTTTAATTTCTTTAATAATTTTCTCACTGTATTTTAAATTGCTTTCTTAATGGTTGCTCTAGGGCTTACAATGTACATTTAACTCTACTCCAGAATCTTCTCCAGAATTATACTACCTAACTGCAGTGACATATAGAAACATTACTCCTATATATACTCTTTTTCCTCTTCCCTTTTTTTGTTGTTATATTTGTTATCCATATACCTACCTGTGTAACAAACCACAATACATTTTTATAGTGTTACTTTATATAATTTTATATCTTTTAGAGCTAAGAAATGAGAGAACTTATATTTCATTGAGTTTTTTACATGAGCCTTTTTATTTAGCATTTCTGGTTCTCTTCATTTCTTCCTGTGGTTCTGAGTTATCAGCTGCTGTCATTTAATTACTGCAAAATAGCTTTGCTTCCATCTGCTTTATTTGTGGCATTATTATCAAATATACTACATTTCTCTATTATACTGGTCAGTAGTATAATTACATACATATTGGTTTATACAATTGCTTTTTAAACAAGAGAATAAAGAAAAAGAAATATGCAATTATAGTGCCTTTTATAATTACTACAATTACCTCTACCAGTACGTTTCTGTTGTTTTGTATTGTCTGATGTCACTTGACTTCAGCCTGAAAAACTTCCTTTAGTATGTCTAATAATAACTAGTATGTCTGCTAATAACAAATCCTCTCAGTTTTGTCTATCTGGGAATGTCTTCATTTTGCATTCATTCTTGAGAGATTGATTTTCTAGAAAATTATTTTACAGTTTTTATTTTTCAGCACTTTAAATATGCCATCCTACTGTCCTCTGGCTTCTAGAACTCAGCTATTTATCGTACTGGGATTCCCACATATGTGGTCATTTTTCTGTTGATGCTTTCAGTTTTTTTTTTTTTTTTTTTTGACTTTCAGCATCTTTACTGTGACATATCTGGATGTAGATCTCTTTGTGTCTACTTAACTTGGAGTCTATTGATCTTCTTAGATGTGTAAGTTAATGCATTTCATGAAATTTAGACAGTTTTCAGCCATTATTTCTTCAAATATATTTTCTGCTCTATTTGGTACTTCCATCATGCATATGTTGGTGCACTTAATGATGTCCCTTTATTTCTCTGAGGCTCTATTCATTTTTTCTTCATTCTTTTTTCTAGTTTTCAGATTGTCTCATCACTATTGATATCTTTTCAAGTTTGCTGATTATTCTACCAGTTCAAATCTACTGATCGATCTGCTCTAGTGAATTTATTATTTTGGTTATTGTACTTTTAAACTCCTGAAGTTGTCCTTTGGCTCTTTTTATAAATATAATTTTTATTTCTTTATTGACAGTCTCTATTTGATGAGACATTATTATCATACCTTCCTTTACTTTTTTAAACACAGTTTTCTGTAGTTCTTTGGGCATATTTATAATAGGTACTTTGAAGTCTTTATCTGCTTAGCCTGACATCTGAAACCTCTCAAAGGCAGTTTCTGTTGCCTTTTCCCCTGTATATGAGTCATCCTTTCCAGTTTCTTTGCATGTTTCACAATTTTTTGTTGAAAGCCAGGCATTTTAGATAAGATATTTTAGCAACTGTGGATACTAAGTTTCCCCTTCCCTCTAGGATTTGTTGTTTGCTTGCTAATGTATTTGTTTAGCTCTTTGGCCGGGCTATTTCAGGGACATCTATTTCCCCTGTGGTGTGCAGCCTTTAATGTCACTCCTCAGAGGACTCAGCCTTGGACATGTACACTGTCACCCCAATCCTCCTGGAACAACAGTGTTTTTAGTTGGCCTGTCTTTGGTGAAGTTTCTAGATGACCTGCCTCTACTGATATCACACTCAGCTCTTAGCTTCCACTAATTAGTATATGATCACTCTGTTCTTTCAATAACATCCTGGAGGCATAAATTACTACATGGTCTGATCCAATTAAACTCAGGCCCCTTGGCCAGGGTAGTCTTTGAGGTCAGTCTTTGAGGTCAGGTCAGACTTCAAGAGGAGCCCTTCTTGGCTGTCTCTTTCCCTGGTTTTCTCTGATAAACTGAGCTTTGACCTACCATTTGGCTTCTTGCTCTCATCCAGTTACCCCCATCCTCCTCTTAACTGCACACCACTAAAATCTTATTTTCAATATGCCCTTTAGGCTTAAATTCCCCCATGATCAGTCCCAAATAAGCTCAGTCTTCTTAGGAAAAGCTATGGAATTTTCTGTTCTTACAGATTGATTTTCCCCCAAGGAAGGACCTTTGCACCAATTCTGTGGATTCAGTGGGTAGAACCCACTTTGCAGAGTAACATCCCCCATCTATAAGCAGAATGCTGGGTAATGGCAACATCCCCTGGTCTTCTTGGCTTGCCTTGCTCAGCATGGAACTTCTGCCCTACCAGTGATTTTGAGTGGGACTGACTCAGGCCTTGTGGTCTTGGGCTGCTATGCCTGGGGCAGATCTTCTGATCTATGAGAAGGGACTGAGTGGTGGAAGGGAGCTTCAGACTCTCCGCCATTCTTGCCTCTAAGACAGCTTCAACAACACAGAGCTGGGTGAGATGAGGAGTGCTGGTGTCCCCCAACCCCCGCCGCCCCCCACACACCCTAGGAGAAAGCTTAGCCCTAGCAGAGAGCTGGGGGAAATACAGTCCTGTGTTCATAGCTGCACCCACGAAGAGTAGAACTGTCATCTTGCTGAGGTGGGGAAGAGAGGACAGGTCATGGTTCAGATGTCACAGATGCTTACTGTTCTTACCTAGATTTCATAGATTTTCCCGAATAAATGTTTCTCCATTTTTTTGTATAGCCTTAGGACATTTTCAAGAGACTTGAAATCGTTTTGTATTTTATATATTTTTTATATTTGAAATTAAAGATTTTATTTTGAGGTAACTGTTGACTGACAAGTAATTCTAAGAAATAATACAGAGATCCCATGTACCCAGTTTCCCCAAATGGTAACATCTTGCATGATTATAGTATAATATCACAACTAGGATATTGACATTTCTACATCAATATACAGAACATTTGTATCACCACAAGAACTTTATTTTTTTTTAAATTTAATTTAATTTAATTTTTGGCTGCATTGGGTGTTCATTGCTGTGTGCGGGCTTTCTCTAGTTGCAGCAAGTGAGGGCTACTTTTCATTTCGTTGCACAGGGTTCTCATTGTGGTGGCTTCTCTTGTTGCAGAGCACAGGCTCTAGGCACGCAGGCTTCAGTAATTGTGGCATGCAGGCTCAGTAGTTGTGGCTCTCAGGCTCTAGAGTGCAGGCTCAGTAGTTGTGGCGCATGGGCTTAGTTGCTCCACGGCATGTGCGATCTTCCCGGACCAGGGATCGAATCCGTATCCCCTGCACTGGCAGGTGGATTCTTAACCACTGTGCCATCAGGGAAGCCCCACAAGAACTTTTTTTTTTTTTTTTTTTTTTTGCGGTACGCGGGCCTCTCACTGTTGTGGCCTCTCCCGTTGTGGAGCACAGGCTCCGGACGCGCAGGCTCAGCGGCCATGGCTCACGGGCCCAGTCGCTCCGCGGCATGTGGGATCTTCCCGGACCGGGGCACGAACCCGTGTCCCCTGCATCGGCAGGTGGACTCCCAACCACTGCGCCACCAGGGAAGCCCCCCACAAGAACTTTAATAATGACAACTACTTCCCTCCTACCACCAGCCTCACTTTATCCCCTAGCAACCACTAATCTAGCCTTCATTTCCATAATTTTTGTCTTTTCAAAGATGTTATATAGGTGGAATCATACTAGTACATATGTCTAGAACTTCTAGCATTATTTTGAAGAGTGGTGATAGTGGACATGCTTTAACTGCTTCTGATCTTAGGGGGAAAGCATTCAGTCTTTCACCATTAACTGTAATGTTAGCTATAGATTTTTGGTAAGTGTTCTTTATCAAGTTGAGGAAGTTCCCCTCTATTCCTATTTTTCTCTATTGTTTCACTGAAGAAAGAGTCCACAGGTCTCCTCAAAAGCCATTCCAAATGTGCTCCCTCTATTGGCTATATTTTTTAAGGTACATAGCTTTGCAGAGGAATCTCAGGTTCTCATTCAATCTTTGAGCCTGGTTAGCTCTATTCATGTCCATTCTTCTCCTTCCCTGCTTCACTCATGTTGGCCTACCAGATGATTGGTCTCCCTGCAAAATGGTGACTCTCTGACCTACATCTTTTATTTAGTTCTCTTCCCAGGACTATGCTTTTCCTGATGAACTCCCCCTTCTGAAGTCTTATACTATGTCTCTTTGAACAGTTGTTCTAAGGTCAAGGATGTGTATTCTAAAACTTTTAGCACTTTAAACAATCTTTTCTTTCACATATGGATATTTAAAATAACTTTTCCATTTTGACCCTTTTAAATGGAGATTATTCAGTCTCCAATGACCAACCCATGTCAAGACTGGTCAACTTTGTCCAACAACCCATATTCCTTCTAACCAATGCCTTCTGGTCATATACTTGATATGATTAGAAAGAAGTAAATGCCACCTAGAGATGTGAAGAGTGTGCTACAAGGTACTATTACCTCGGAAAGGTCATGACATTCTGGGAATCTGGTCCTTTTCATTACATGTTGAATTGAATAAATCTGGTCAATGAGACATCAACAAAATTCACAGGAGACTGATATACAAATAAGTAATATAACTGTCAAGTGGAATCAAAACTCCTTTTATCTCATTAGTAAACTTTCCTTATAGAAAATATCTTAACAGAAAACTAATTATTATAAACAGTATATTTCTCAATGAGCATGAAATCAGAATAAGAGATCTTAGCACAATCAAGTTTTTAAATGATAAAACAGATATTTTCAGTAATTTCTAACTCCATTACTCCAATTTTTATGTAACCCTATTTTTCCCTACAATATCTTGAGAAAAGTACATAGTTATAAACTGGGTAACCCCAATTTACAGTTGGAGAAACAGACACTCTGTGTCAACAACCTGTACAAGATCCTTGAGGAAGTCAGAGGTAGCCCCAGTGTAGTAATAAAATGCTCCTCTCTGCTAGTCAAGGTGAGATGGCTTTTCCACTTAGTTTGCATTTCTGGAATGCAAAGCTCTATTTCCAGAATTAGATGTTATTGGGCATAGGTATGTGCTGTCAAAAAAAGGTATGCCCATTTTTTTCAGTCTGTATTCAAGTGCCTGAAGTTACTGTTACCAAAAATACAAACTGTCCAGTATTCTTGAAGCTATTCTGTCAAATATATAAACCAGATTCTGTGTTAAGTTATATAAGATTTGCATGAATACTCTCCAGATGTTTGATGTCACAGAAAAAACTTATTCTGTTGTTTGGGATTCCTCAGAACCATATTCTCTTTGTTTGCATATGACAGGGCACCCCGGGACATGAATGCTAAAAAGAAAATGGACACATATGGCACTCTCTAGGGAAAATAAACTTTGCCACATTGTAATATAAGATGAAGTTAAGGAGTATGATATGACTTTAGAATATATATATATATATATATATATATACATATACCTCAAAAGTGAAGTAAAATGTTCGGTACTTTTCACAGAGCCATTTAAAAAACAAAACAAAACGCAATGTGTATCTCTTTAGCTGTTTTGTAATTAATGTTGATTACATGAGAGCAAGAGAAATAACCAATGCCAGAGGATCATGGCCAGCAACCATTCTGAGTATTCAGAGCCAGTTTTTACATATTTTGAACGTGTATTCTTTATTATCAGACTGTAGAGTTTGATATATATGCATAAGATCTACCCTTTTATTTATATTGTTTAGATCATCTCTCTCCTTATTTTTGCCTGCTTGATCTATTTTGTTATTAAAAGTGGTATATTAAAATTTCCTATTATTAGGATGTTTCTACCTATGTCTCCTTTCATCTCCTGTAGTTTTGTTTCATAAAAGTTGATGTGTTTGGGCTTCCCTGGTGGCGCAGTGGTTGAGAGTCCACCTGCCGAAGCAGGGGACGCCGGTTCGTGCCCCGGTCTGGGAAGATCCCACTTGCCGTGGAGCGGCTGGGCCCGTGAGCCATGGCCGCTGAGCCTGCGTGTCCGGAGCCTGTGCTTTGCAACGGGAGAGGCCACAACAGTGAGAGGCCCGCATACCGCGATAAAAAAGAAAAAAAGTTGCTGTGTTATTTGATGCATAATACTCACATATTATGTCTTCATTGTGGATTATGGTTTTTAGCACTTCTTTGTCATGTTTTCCTGATTTCATACTTGAATTCTATTCTACCTTATCAGGATTTGCTACCCCTGTTCTCTACATTTTCCTGGTATACTTTTGCACATGCTTTTAGTTTTGGCCTTTATGAGTCACTTTAAGTGTGTCTATTACATATAGTATGTACTTGGGTTTTGTTTGCAAGTCAATTGGAAATTTTTTTCTTTAAATAGGTGTTATATTCATTCACATCTTAAGTTGAAAAAAAAACACAATAAAATTGCCTTTATTAGTATACAGTTTTAACATACATACAGATTCATGTTACTTTACCATAATCTGAATATAGAATAGCTTCCTCACACTTCCTCCATGGAGTCAGTTCCTCCCTCCCACCTAACTCCTGGTACACACTGATCTTTTTTCTGTTGCTTTAGTTTTGCATTTTCTGGGATGACATAGATATGTGTTATAAATGGAATCACACAGTATGTAACCTTTTGAGATTGACTTCCTTCACTCAACATAATGCCTTTGAGGTCCATCTGTGTTTTTGCATGTGTCAATAATTTTTTCTTCCTTATTTCTGAGCATTATTCCATCAAATGGATGTCATACAGCTGTCCTACAGTTTGTTCATTTGTTGGAAGAAAATGAGTTGTTTATAGTTTTTGGAGATTATGAATAGAGCTGAGATGCACATTTGCATACAGGTTTTTGTGTGAATGTACATTTTCATTTCTCTGGGATAAATGCCTATGAGTGAGATTGTAGGGTCACATGATATGTGTATGTTTAACTTTATAGGAAACTGCTAAACTGTTTGATACAGTGGCTGTACCGTTTTTTATTCCCACCAGCAAAGATTAAATTTCTAGTTGATTAGCTTCCTTGTCAGCACTTAGTATTGTCAAGTTTTTTGTTTGTTTTCCCATCTTCTGTGGTAGCTCAACGTAGTTTTAATTTACATTCCACTAATGGATAATAATGTTAAGTATCTTTCATATGCTTATTTTCCATCTGTATATACTCTTTGGTGAAGTGTATGCCCAAGTCTTTTGCTCATTTTAAAAATTAGGTTGTTTGTTTCCTTATTGTTCCTTACTGTTTAGTTTTGAGGGTTTTTTACATAGTCTGGTTACAAGTCTTTTGTTGTATATAACATTTCCAAGTCTTTTTCTCCTGGTCTGGACCTTATCTTTTCTTTCTCTTAATTGTCTTACACAGAGTGGAAGTTTTAAATTTTAATGAAGTCAAATTTATCATTTTTTTCCTTTGTGGGTCGTACATTTTGTGTCATATTTAAGAGCTTTTGACTTACTCCAGGTTACAAAGATTTTCTTCTATGTGTTCTTAAAATTTTTTTTATAGTTCTATGCTTTACATCTAGACCTATGACTGATTTTGAACTAATTTTTTATGAAGTTGGAAGGGTTTTGCCTATAGACATCCAGTTGTCTTAACACCATTTGTTGAAAAGACAGTGCTTTCTCCAGTAAATTGCCTTTCCGCCTTTGTCAAAAATAAATTGGAGGGGACTTTTCTGGTGGTCCAGTGTTTAAGAATCTACGCTTCCAATGCAGGGGCATGGCTTTGATTCCTGGTCGGGGAACTAAGATCCCATATGCCATGTGGTGAGGCCAAAATATATATATATATATATATATATATATATATAGCACATATTTATGTGGGTCTATTTCTGACTCTGTCTTCTGTTCCATTGATCTACATGTCTCTCTCTTCACCAACACAGCACTGTCTTGCTTATGATAGCTTTATTATAATAAGTGTTAAAACAAGGTAGTGTGGAGCTTCCCTGGTGGCGCAGTTGTTGAGAGTCCGCCTGCCGATGCAGGGGACACGGGTTCGTGCCCTGGTCTGGGAAGATCCCACATGCCGTGGAGCAGCTAGGCCCGTGAGCCATGGCCGCTGAGCCTGCGTGTCCGGAGCCTGTGCTCCACAACGGGAGAGGCCACAGCAGTGAAAGGCCCGCATACCACAAAAAAAAAGAAAAGAAACAAGGTAGTGTGGGCCCTTCAAATTTATTTTTTTTCAAACTTGTTTTAATTATTTTAATTTCTTTGTCTTTCAATATAAATTTTAGAATCAGTTCTCTTATTGGAATTGCTATCTATAGATCCCATTTACAATAAAATATGTGGAACAAACTTTAAAATTGTAAAACCTAATGATATAATGGGCACATATGAACCAACCAGTCAATCAAAGAAGTGGAACATTAAAACTTGCATCTATTTCTGTGCTTTCCCTCTGCCTTGTATCCATAGCTACTTTTTCCTTTGATGCAGCTAATTACTCAAGGGCAGACATTCCAATCTGTTGAATTCTTAGGTCTTCTGAATCACCTTCCCTTCCACTTGTGATTTGGCTGTTAGAATTTTACTTCTTATGATGGTCTCTTCTAAAAAATGTCGAGAGTACAAGAGGAGATAAACTTCATACTACTTCAAAAAAGCATATTTTTTAGTTGATACTATGTCGAACTAATTTTTCAAGTTAAATATTAGGTTTAAGGAGGTTTAAATTTTAATCTTAAATAAAGTAATGGAATTGAAATAAGTAATTAATACAATTATTCAATCATTTATTACTTCTAAAGTTCCATAGGAATGTACCAGTACCTTTCTTATGGCACCTATAATTCTCTACATTGCATCACATTTATTTATGTGTATATCAGATTTAGTTTCCTCCATTTTATTAAAATATAATTGTCATTAAACATTGTATTAGTTTAAGGTGTGCAACATAATTATTTGACTATGTATATATTGAAAAATTATTACCACAATGGTTTTAGTTAACATCCATCACCTCACATAGTTACAATTTTTTCTTTCTTGTGATGAGAACTTTTAAGATCTATTCTCTTAGCAACTTTCAAATATACAATACAGTATACTTAACTATAGTTACCATATTGCACATTAATCCCCAGGATCTTGTAAAACACCCTCACCCATTTCCCCCTCCAGCTCCTACCTCTGGCAACCACCAATCTGTGCTTCACTTCTCAAACCTAGAGCAAAACCTCTCTCTGTATTGCAGTAGTGCTTCATACCAAGTCTGCCACTCAGTTAATTTAGAAAAAATGAGTGAAGTGTATTTTTACCTCTGTCAATATCATCCCAGAGTTCAGTTGAATTGTTTTGCCATTTCTTTGAGATTGTATTATGTAGCTTTTGAACAAGGACTAAAGATGTAAACAAAGATCATGAAAATTAGTCTGGAGAAATGAAGCAGCAGATATTTCTAGACCCAACTCATTGTGTTAATGACCACCTAAGTCTCTCAGTACTGTAGTCAGTTGGATTTTTGTCTTTCCTTTCCAGCTGAATGCTTCCAAGCAACCTTGAGCAGGGAGGTAAAGAATAAATGGAAGTGTAGACTATTAGGTTGTGAAAACATTGCATTCCCCCAACTGGGGCACTCAGTAAGTGGCTAGTCACAGGAAACCTACACCACAGAATATAGTTTCATTTCTATTATTTGGTGAGAGGCCTATTTATGAGTTAAGGTGCGATGAAGGTATTCAGTGCAAAACCTGTATGAGATGACTAAGTATTAACCAGTAGAATATATCCTTAGAATTACTTCTTCTCATTCAAATATTTACTAATATAAAATTCTGATGTGTGTATCGTTAGTGTCATTCATTATCACGAGCATGAAGGGTTTAGCTGTGTATTAACTTTTACAATGCTAAAATTTAATATTTATAATGTTGCACTTCATTCATCCATTTAAAAACACTTACTGAGTGCCTAGGCCTTCTTTTGGACTCTAGGAATACAGCAATGAAGCACACATACAGGTCATATTCTAAATTTCATAACCAAATGACGTATATAACAATTAATTTTCTTTGAAATTTATCTAAAACAAATTATTTCTATTTTGGGGGAAATTCTCCATATATTATTATTGTATTATAAATGTATTTGAATCTCTATTTTGATTTTAAATAAGAAGTATATAAGATTCCTAAGAAATCTAACTTAATAAACTAAACTGATACATAACTTTTTAGCAGTTGTAATAATTCATATTATAAATATATTTGAAATCTATTTAGTTTGCTTTCATGACAAGATAATATTTTCATTGACATAACATAATCTTTAATGTTTTATCACTGTCTTGCTCAAGATTCCTGAGTCTTAGGCCATAGGATATTGTGATGTGATCTAAGATTGTCCTAATATCGCTCTAAATCTGTATGTATATTAAACATTGGCAGTAGGCTTAATTAGCTTTCATTAAGTACTTCAGCTTTTCAGTGTATAATTCTGTACTGCAAGATCATATACATGTGCCACAAATTTTACCAATTTTAGTCAGGCACTTTCTTAATTAACAGATATTTAAAGGTTTTTTTAAAATAAATTTATTTATTTAATTTTGGCTGTGTTGGGTCTTTGTTGCTGCATACGGGCTTCTCATTGTGGTGGCTTCTCTTGCTGCAGTGCACGGGCTCTAGCGTGCAGGCCCAGTAGTTGTGGCGCACAGGCTTAGTTGCTCCACGGCATGTGGGATTTTCTCGGACCAGGTATTGAACCCGTGTCCCCTGCATTGGCAGGCGGATTCTCAACCACTGCGCCACCAGGGAAGCCCTAAAGTTTAATTTTTAGCAGAGATAGTCTGGAATATTTTGACATGAAACTGGTTCTTGTGTCTTGAAAATAATTCGATCATAAAGCCACTAGGGGGCTCACATACCATGTGTGTAAATCGTGGCATCAGACGTCCACATAACACTTCTGGGCTCTTAAAAGCTCATGATAGCTGGGACAATAATATCACATTCAGTAGTTTTGTGTGGTAGGTTAAAAAGTAACATTCTTAACACAAAAGGTAAGGGCACAGTAACAGAAGATTCTAGGAAATACATTAAACAGGTGTAACTTAGGGAAATTAGCAACGAGGGGTCAAAAATTGAAACTGGAGAAATGTTAAAGTCTGGTTGGTATCAATCCCTGTGAACACCCATTCTGACTGGACTTGCTGTTGCTACAGGAGCATAAGCTCTAGCTGTCAACCCTAGAGTCCTAGTGTTGGACAGAATTACTTTTGCACAAATAACATTATCTGATATTATTTCAGTTGTCTCTTGTAATTGAGAAGACTTATTTGTAATCAATTTAAAAAGTCTTTAGCCTGTTCATTTTCTTTAGTGTAAGATTGTATCAATATTGTTTCATTTTCTAAAGAAAGAATCTTGAAAACCAATTCGAGCCCTTTCTTACATAATTCCAATGCAGGTGTTTCCAGCAAAGTGGATGCTTAAATATTTTATGAATTCCATCTATTTTTATTTTGTTTTGTTTTCAATCCAGGGACAATTCAGCATTAATTTGACTGGAACTGGAATGAAGATATCCAGTACAGCAAAGTGGCTTGCTCAGGGCACTTATGCCTCTGTCATCATTCACAGATCACAAGTAAGTCCTGCTGGACCAAAAACTCTGTCTGAAATACTTCTGTGCTGTGAACTAGCATTAAAGGTCCTCTACTTTAAATTTAGAGTTATATGAAGTTAATGACTAATGCATTATTGCATATGATGGGCTATATTACATATAATGAAATATAACATTAATTTATGAAATTATGGAATTGGGTTCATTTTTATTCATGTGCTTATGTAGGTTTTATATACATACACATTCATGTTTAGACTACATATATCTGAACATGAAATCAAATGCCAGAGCATATAGATTGAAGTAGCTCAAGTTTGGGGTTGATGGCTTGAAATGCAGGTACTTCAAAAAGAGGTAGTGCTTTTAGCTATACTCTAATTATTAAAGGTTTGTACGTTTTAATATTTCAAAGCGAGAGGTAACTTTTTGGTTTATTTACCTCACTACTTTGATTTAGTGATGGGGCTGAGGTTGGAGCCATTTGTCATTTAACAAATATCCTTTATAGGTTCTTCAAGAATTAGGAATATTTTTTTATGGTTTTATGCATATTTTCCTCTGTCTACCTTTATCTAGAGCACATTGGTATTTGGTTTTTACCTATAGCACAGGTATTATCTAAAGTAGAATCCATTTAATTTTGATGCTGGTATGGTGTACTAGCACATCCTCTTTATGAGATGTCTTCTAGTACTTGGAGTTCCCATGTCTTAGATAGCATGATTCTATCTATAGTAAATCAGGATCTACATTATAAGTGTCCTCACCTATATTGCACATAAATCAGCACCATCAACAACCCCCTGCCCACTCTAAGGTTTTATCATTTTTCTTTCTTTTGATAAACGTGACTTCTGTTACTCCTATTTATATGAATACTACTTATAAATGAAATTCAATTTTCTAATAATCAGAGACTAAAACATTATATTTCTGAATATTATGAAATTGTGTCTCAATTTATAATTAAAGAATTTAAATTTTTATTATTTCTATCATATGGGCAAGCAGTAGGCTTTTTAAAAATGGCTATTTCTAAATATTTATTTGGCAAATTTTGGTCTAATCCCTTTTGGTAGAATAATGGAAATAAATTAATTACCTAGTTAAAGTATATTCTGAGCAAGTAGAAAATTTAGAGAGTGCAATGAGATATTCTGACTTTATACAGCTTTTAGGTATCTTTTGGTTAAATGAGATCTGGCTGAGGGCAGCAGTAAAAATGAATATTTAGTACAATCATTACTTTTGCTTCTATTTAAGTTCTATTCTAAAGATTATTTATTTGTTTATTTAATTGAGAGTTTCTCCTTCAATCAAAAATTTTGCACATGAAGGTATTTCCTGAGATCTATTGCCTGGTGTGAAAATGAGACTTGTGAAACCCAAATGTACTTATGGAAATGCACACATATTTTCATTTCCCATTAAATTTAAGCAAGATTAGGGGTTTACTTATACGATCCGTTAGCGAACAGGAATGTATATAAATTGGAATTTTTACTGCCATTCCTTTCTCTGTTTACTCAGACTCTCTAGAGTTTAGAAAGCTTTTGAAAGGAGAGGCAACTTCAAAAGCCCCCGATCTCAAAATATTCTTCATCCTCAAAAGTTCCAGGAACCCAAAGTTTCCTTATCTACCCTCCTTCCTTAGATTAAAAAAACAAAAACAAAGCAAAACTTACCTTTTCTAGAAACTACAGGAGTTCAAGCTATTTTTGCTTTATCCTATTAAAATGCCTTTTGACTTTTGGACCTAAAGATGGAAGACAGTTTGGAAAGAAAATCTAGCATGTCCTGACCACCTTCTTCACCAGCCATTCCTCAGTAAGCAGCTCTGCTTTCCTAAAAAAAAGAAGAATCTCTCTTTTTTAGTCCTTGTCTAATTATAATTCTTGCTTTCAGTCCAGTTTTATTCCCCGCCCTCCCCCATTTTATCACCTTCTAAATATTTTCTTCAGGCTGTGTTTCTAATGCTTCCAGGAGATATTTGAGGTTAATATGGCTTGGATTCAGTTAAGGTCAAGTTTGCGTACTATCTTTTTTTTAGTCTGTGAGAATCTTATATAAAATCATGGCAATGCTGGACAACAGATTGGGAGAGGTTTTAATAAACTCACTGAAGCAAATAGATATCTTGTTGAAAAATAAGTGGGTTAAGATGAATTGTCTAAATTAGAGTGTGGTTTATAATCATTAAGTAGATAATATGAATCTCACATTATCTAATTCCCATGACCACAAATTTCAACTAATCCTGAAATGGCATGACCTTTGACCTCAAGTGTAATTGTTGTATGAAACCTTGGCTAATTATTTCAACCGCATGATTCAAAGCATTTGCTTTTTCTGCCCTGTGCACGCAGATATTAGCTTGTAACAGATTCTCCTGTATCTCTGCCTCTTCCTATTTTCAGGATGGAACCAAAGTCTACGGCAGATGTGGAGGGTTCTGTGGAAAGTGTATTCCTCACATGACTACTGGTCTCCCAATTCAAGTAATATGAACATTCAGAAGTGGGAAGTGTGTCCCAAAGAGGAGACATTCTCTGGAAACTGCAAATAGCTGGTGCTTGTTTCTTTACCCTTCCCTTCCTGAGATTTCCATGTCTAAAATGTCTGTGCCTTTTTTTCAAGGCGCTTATCAGGGAGTCACATCACTGCTTAATTTTTCAAGGCCTTCAAAATAAACTGAACGATATGTGATTCTAATCTGGATCCTTAAAAGGATATAGTAATTTATGGTAGGGTATACAGGGATGCTTGAATTATACCAAGATAATATTGCTGTTAACAGCTTGGATTGGACCACAATTACCTTATGCCTATAAACACACATGTAAATCTCTGCTCTGGTATCCTACTGTACAATGAATGTTTATTCTACTTGTTAAAATGGAGCAAGTAAAAATTAGGAAAATGAACTTATTTAAAACTGCAATAAACATATTGAATCTGTCAGGTGAATAGCAAATCAATAGTCACATCAAAAAAGTACATAGCCATTATACTTTCTACTGATACAGCTTAGATATTTTGTTTTATGTTTCCTTTAATTTTTAATTGTGCATTATGGTGCTTGAAAAAAATCATCCTAAAATATGGTATAATTTTGTATTTAAAATATATGCTTTGGTTAAATACTAAATATGAAATTTTGTGGGAATAATACAGAAGAAGATATGATATAGTAGAATTTGACTTAAAACACCTACCTCTAATTTGATTGTACTTATAAGCGCAATACATTGTTTTTATAATGTGTATATTCTATCATGTCTTTATAGATCCTATATATGTATATGTCTACTCTTAAAAAATTAATTTTCTCACAGTTAAGTACTATATTTTATTAATCAAGTAGAAAAGTAAGAATTATTGACATGTTGAAGATCCTATTTTGGTAAACATAAAATTATGTTTACATTTGCAAAATTTTTATTAGAGACGTTCAAGTTATTTCATATCTGAGGTATCTCAAAGCCAGAACATAAAAGATAGTATAAAAATTAACTATTCATGGACAAATTCTCAGGTATTAAGAGATTTTTTTCAGGTGAATAATTTGTGTATTATATAATAATGTGATTTTAAAAGAATCATAGACAAATAATATTTTTCTATGGCAACCTACCTTATAAACCAAGAAAACTGAATCTACTAATAGATTTTTGCCAGTAAATAGTAGTGTACTAGTTTTGCCCACAAGGTTTTTCTTTTTCAAAGATTTATTAGGGGTATATTGTACCATATAAGGTACTAAAGCAATTTTGTGCCAATGTGGTTAGATAAACACTTAGGGATCTCTGTATCAGAAAAGAAGTATTTTGCACTATGTGCCTGAAACCAGTTACAAACATTATTACAAAATGTGTAACATTTTCTAGAAATGTTTTTATTCATAAGTAAAATCTTATAATTTATAAACATTTAAGTAATAAACATATTTGTGTGATATATTAGGACTTTGTTTTCATTTTCCTTACAGGTTAAAAAAAAAAAAAAGAATTCTTCACCAAAAAAGTCTATAACTCTAAAATCACTACAGAAATTCTAAAAAGATTTTATTCAAATTGTTGCAGCTGGGATGGAAACAGCTCCTGTCCAGTGTATACCCTTCTCATGGAAATAATGGGCAGGAGGCTGACAAAAATTTGCAATGACTTCAAAAGCTTCTGTTCATAGAAGGGGTACCCATGTATACTCATATTCAATTGGTCAACTTAAATCACATGACCAAATCCTAGTCAATGGGGCAGGGAAATATACTACCTCTACAGTGCAGGATGGCCAGACATATGGAAATGAGTGAGGACTCACAATCCTCTCTCAAGGGAGGGAGTAGATCCTTTTGAGCAATAATATGTTTCATCCATCCATCTTAAACTTCCCTAAAAATTGCCAAATTACTACTTTCTAAAGGGGTTAAATCAAGTTAAATTACCACTGGCAGGGTGTAAAAATTTTAGAGTATCCACATCCTCAGTGACATGTGAAATTTTTTTCTGATCTTATGGGGCAGAGCATAGTATTTCATTGTTTGAATTTATATTTATTTAATTACTAGGTTGGATGAAGATCCTGTCATATATTTTTTGCTATTAGGTTCCTTTTTCTGAGAATTGCTTTTTATACTTTTTGTTCACCTTACCTCTCCGGTCCTCCACCTTTCCTGCCTTTCCCCATCCTCTAAACTCCACCCCCCAATAAAAAAAAACAAAAAAGGAAAGAAACAAACATATAAGGGAGTCAGTTTTATGTGAATGTGATTTAAAACATTTCAGGATCTCTTATCACAAAGCATGCTTTTTGCACTGTACCTTAGTTACAAATATTACTATGCAGTGTATAGTAGTTTTTCTATACCTGTTTATCATTTAAAGTGAAGCACCCTCTACATCTATTTTACCTATTTTTCCTACTCCTTAAGGGGAAAAGCTTTCCCTGATCATATCAAAGGCCAATTGCCCATCTCTGCTCTTGATTTCCTCCCACTCTGAATTACCCAAGACCTTTCTCCGCAGATTATTCTCTCTCCTTTTCCTTTCTCTCTCTACTGGCTCCTTTTTTTCATCCAGAAACCGTGTTCACCTCTCTTATATTTAAAAAAAAAATATGTCCTCCTCTGCCACCCCATTCACTCTCTCTTCCTTTCACTGTCAAACTTCCTAAGAGAAACAGCTATCCTCATGATCTCTTCATCTTTACCTTTCATTCAAGCATTGGTCCATTATAACGTGGTTTCCAGCCCTCAATATTTCATCGATACTACTTTCGCTAAAATCACAAATGAATTCTTAATTGCCAAGCACAATTATATACTTTGAGTTCTTTTCCTTTTGATGTCTGAATAGCGTTTGGCAAGGGTGAGGAAGAGTTCCATGAAATATTATGACAATAGCTGAAAGTATTGTCTATCATGGTACATATTTATGTGCACTTGAAAATAATGTGTATTCTGCAGTAATTTTTTATAGGTTTTATGTAAGTAAATTATGTCAAGTTAGTTTTTCATATTATTCAAATATTTTCTGTATCTTTTTTCTAATTGCAGTATCAATTACTGAGGGGTACAGTTTTTCTAATTGTAGTGTCAGTTATTATAGTAGTGTTATAACTGTAGAGTATTAATATATAATAATAACTGTAGTGTCTGTTATTATTATATTACATATTGAGATATTTTTCTAATTGTAGAGTCAATTTTTTAAAATTATATTACTGAAAATGATCACTTATTGATTAAATTATTCTATTCTATTAATAGGATGTTAATATTAATATTCTATTAGTCTTACAAATGTTAAATTCTTCAACTACAATTGTGAATTTATCTATTTCTCCTTTTAATTCTGCCAGATTTTTTCATGAATTTAGAAACTCTGTTATTAGGTACATACATGTTTATGAGTGTTATGTCTTTTCAATGAATTGACCCTCTTTATGAAATATTCTTATATCTCTAGTGATACTTATTGCCTTAAAGTCTACATTGGTATTAAAAAAACTATCTCAACTTTCTTTAAATTAGTGTTTGCATGATATATCTTTTGCCATCCTTTATTTTTAACCAGCATATATCTTTAAATTTTCTTTTATAAATAGCATAGAATTGTTCTGTGTTTTTTCATTTTTCAATCCAGTTCAGCAATCTGTTTTTTTCTTGAAGAATTTAAGACCATTTACAATTAATGCAATTATTGATATGGTTGGATTTAAGTCTACCTTCTTGTTATTTGTCTTTTATTTGTCTCATACATTCTTTCTTCCATTGTTCCTCCTTTTCTGCCTTCTTTTGAGTTGTTTAGTTTTGTATTCAATTTTATATTCTCTTTTTATGTTGGCTTCTTTGTTTTATTTTTTTAACGTTTGCCCCAGGGATTAACCTATCTTATCCCACACTTTCTCTACCTTACATAAGATTATTTTACATTATTCTACACTTTAAATGCTTACATTTCTCTCAAGTATTAGCTCAATATAACCTCCTCCATCAAGATTTTTGTGGACCATTCTGCCAGGAACATTTTATTTTTAATTTCTCATGTATTCTATTCCTTTCTTACATCACTTATTATTTATACTTAGTATTTGATTAGAGTTTTGAACACTCACTCTATCTGCTCTCCAAGACAGTTATTTGAGTGAAAACTGACACTGGCTTAGCCACTATTTTGTGTTTGATATTGAGAGATTAAATTAGATATGGGTACTTTACTCCTTATCTAATTTAATCTTTACAACAATCTTATGAAACCTCACCATTTTACACATCATTTTATGTAACAGCAGAAACATTTAGCATAGTACATATATGTCCACACATAAAACCTTTCTTTTTATTCTACTGTATTCTTTGCTTAAGAACAGAAACTATGTTTATTCTCATCTGAATCCCTCACAGCAACTATCAGAGTGTTGAATATAGCATAGATTTAATATTTTCTTGTCAATTAATTAAAATATTCAGCAATTCAAATCCACATGAAAATATATGAAAAAATCTATTTGAACTATAATTTACAGATTTTTGGTGGGATTGATGTTTTAAAAAAAGTGAAGAGTCATCCCAAAAATATGTTCAGGAAGATACAGGGTTTCCAGGAGTGATCAATCATGTTCCACTGTGGAATTTGGGAGGCAAGCCTAGAAGTAAACAATAGCCATCATATTTTTTCTCATGGAATAGACCATGTAGGTCTGCTTTAATTTATATATTTTAAATTGTTTTAAAAATACTTAACACTACGAATATTGATGGAAATATAAGAGAGTAACATAATTAACAGTCAATTTTGTAGTAACAGCTTATTCACCATTGAGTGTAGGCTTGAGAAATACAAAACTATTTTTATAATGTCTCAATAGTAACAAAAAAAAAATAGAATTGATGTTTTATTTTATTCTTCCTTGATGTCACTCATCAGGTAGGCTATATCTTGGCTATTAAATATAGCTATTAGTCAACATTGGTGATTGCATCAACTTCTAATTTTTAAACATGATTATTCTTTTCAAACATAGAAGACTTACAGTTTTCCTTGTTAATTTTTTTCTAACACGTTAGCTCATATCTTTTAGCTGACAAGTGTCTAATTAAATGTTTTGCTTAAAGGTAAATAATAAGATCTAATTAATGCATTATTTTTGTTACATTTTTTTAAGATAACATGATTATTTTTGTTACACTTATCCTATTTCCTTCTGTAATGACTCATCTCCTTTATTTGAAATGTGAAAAATTATTTACAACTGACAACAGTGGCATCTGCTGGCCACTCTTAACTATTTTGCAGCGTGATAAAGAAAAAATGTCAAATTAATTTTCCTCTGCAATTTTCTGAAGAGATTGAGAAGCAACTGCTTGCAATAGAGTAGGTGAACTGTCTTTGAGTTCTCTTTAAACCAGTTGAACACTGTTACCTATATCCTTATCAGATCCATATCTGTATCTCTGTCATACAAACATACATGTGTTCTTTTCACTACTTCAATCTGAGAATATTCTTAACAATATAGAATCTTCCTTGGCTTCCAGGAGCCAAAGAAGTTGTTTTTAATGCAATAAATTTTTTGGAGAAACTTTATGCTACAAAAAGAGGAAACTCAGGATGAGAGCAAGGGTTTGGGGACACCTCAGATTTCTAGACCAGGCTCTAATATTAACAAATAGCGTTAACATTAAACTTTAGGTTTGTTTCCTCAGCTGTAAAATAAGGGATTTAAAATAAATAATTTCCAAGGTACTTTTCAACTCTAAAAGTTTATATGTGTAAATTGTGTCTGGTGCCTTAGTTGGCAGTTTATTCAGTTTGCATTTATCTGACTATACCTTCATATTTTTAAACTTCATCTATAAAAATTTACAGAATTAAAACTTACAAAAACCTGCAAGAATAGTAAAAGTAGCTATCATATGTCCTTCAGCTGAATTCACTAATTTTTGACATTTTACCACGTTTGTTATATAAATAAAACTATTTGACATTTAATTGTGAGTAAAAAACACAGTTCTAGAAGGGGGTAGATCACTACTCTTTCACTTTTACTATACTACACAGAAACTGTTCAGTTTATGAAACAAAGCAAAGATAGGTACTGTTCACAGTGTTTCATAGTTAAGAAGGCCTGAGTTTTTAATGTACTCTGCCATTTTGTATCTTTCCGGTGTCGTAACAAAACACACAATCTCAACCTCAGTATTGTAAATTGTAAAATGGATAGAAGAAAAATTGCATTGCTTGCCCTCCTAACATAAAAGTTGTGAGAGTAAATGAGTTTATGTTTGTGAATATTCTTTGAATGGTAGAAAGTACCAAATTAGCTACATTCCCTCATTTTAAATACAGAAAATAGCCTCAAAAGCACTATAGTGAGTAGACGGCAGGTTCTGAGGGTCTACACTCCAGTTCTGTTGCTTATGTAAGCTCTGTGACCTTGGGAAAATCACTAGATCTTCCTGAACATCATGGTTGCAACTATAAATCTAAGCTGTTTATAGTGTCTTTCTCACTTTGTGGCTGAAAATATTAATCTCTAAAATTTTGATACGAGGTCAGGCTCTTAAATTGGGTTAAATTTTTTTTGCTTAAAATTTTTTTATCGTGGTAAAATACACATTACACAATATTTACCACCTTAACCATTAAAAAAATACACAGTTTAGTGATACTCAGTGCATTCATATTTTGTGCAACCATTGCCACCATTCATCTCCAGAACTCTTTTCATCTTGCAAAACTGAAACATTGTAACCATTAAACAATAACTCCCTATTTAAGGTTCATCCATGTTGTAGCACGTGTCAGAATTTCCTTCCCTTTTTAAGGCTAATGATATTCCATTGTATATACCATATATTGCTTATCCATTCAGCTGTCAATGGACATTGGGTTACTATCATGTTTGTTATTGTGAATAATGCTGCTATCAACATGGATGTACAAGAATTTCTTTGAGACCCTGCTTTCAATTCTTTTAGTGTGTACCCAGAAGTGGAATTGCTGATAATATGGTAGTTCTGTGTTTATTTTTTTGAGGACCCATCGTATTGTTTCATACTGTTTTCCATGAACAGTACAAATTTCCAATATTTCCAAATTTCCAATTTCTCCATATCTTCTTCAACAGTGGTTATTTTGAATGATTTTGATAGTAGCCATACTAATGGGTGTGAAGTGCTATCTCATTGTGGTTTTGATTTGCGCTTTCCTAATGGTTAGTAATTTTGGCAGTTTTTTCATTTGCTTATTAGCCATTCATATATCTTCTTTGGAGAAATGTCTATTCAAGTCCTTTGCCTGTTTTTTAATTAGGTTATTTGTTTTTGTTGTTGAGTTTTAATCTGGATATTAGTCCTTTATTTGCAAATATTTTTCCTGTTGCATAGTTTGCATCAATGTTCATAAGTGTATTTGTCTATAGTTTTCTTTTCTTGTAGTGTCTTTGGTGTCAGAAGAATGCTGGCCTTAGAGAATGAGGAGCTAGAAGTTAGGAAGTGTTCTCTCCTCTTCAAATATTTTTTGAAGTTTGAGAAAGATTGGTGTTTGTTAGTTCTTCTTTAAATGTTTGATGGGATTCACAAGTGAAGCCATTAGGTTCAGGGATTTTATTTGTGGAATTTTTTTTTTATTACTGATTCAATCTCCTAACTGGTTATTAGTCTAATCAGGTTTTCTACATCTTTGTGACTCAGTCTTGTCAAGTTTTGTGTTTCTCAGATTTGTCCGTTTCATCTAAGTTATCCAAGTTATCCAAGTTTGATCCACACAGTTGTTCATATTACTCTTTTATAATCCTTTTTATTGTCTGTATTTATTATTGGTTGTAGTGTCTCCACTTTCATTTCTGATTTTAGTTATTTGATTCTACCCTCTTTTTCTTAGTCAATCCAACTGAAAGTTTTCAATTTCATTCATATTTTCAAAGAATCAACTTTTGATTTTTTTGATTTTTCTCTATTGTTTTTCTGTTATTTATTTCATTTATCTCTGCTCTAATCCTTATTATTTTCTTCCTTCTGCTAGTTTTATTTTTAGTTGGTTCTTCTTTTTCTAGTTCTTTAAGTTGCAGAGTTAGATTGTTGATTTGAGATATTTCTTCTTTTCTAATGTGTTTATAAATTTCCTCCTTAGCATTGCTTTTGCTATGTCCTATAAGTTTTGATACTGTGTATCTTCATTTTAATTCATCTCTAAGTATTTTCTAATTTCCCTTTTGATTTCTTCTTTGATACATTTGTTGTTTAAGAGTGTGTTGTCTAATTTCCACGAATTTGTGCATTTTCCAGTTTTAGTTCTATTTTGATTTCTAACTTCATCTTGTTGTGGTCATAAAAGATATTCTGTATGATATCTATCTTATTAAACCTATGTAGACTTAATTTGTGGCCTAACATATGGTCCTTGCTGGAAGATGTCCCATGTGAAGTTGAGAAGAATGTGTGTTCTGTTGTTGTTAGATAGAGTGTTCAGTATGTCTGTTAGATTTAGTCAGGTTATTTGTAATAAGTCCTCTATTTCCTTACTTCTGTCTGATAGTTCTATCTGCTATTGAGAGTAGAGCATTGGAGTCTCCAACTATTATTGTGGAAATGTCTATTTCTCCCTTCGATTTTGTCCATTTATGCTTCATATGTATTGATTGTCTTATTAGGTGCATAAATGTTTCTAATTATTATATTTTTGATGTATTGAAACTCATTAATATATAAAGTTTTTGTCTCTTATACCTTTTTTTAATTTAAAGTCTATTTTGTCTATTAGTATAGCTTTTCCTGCTGTCTTTTGTTTAGTATTTGCATGAAATATGATTTTTCATTCTTTTACTTTCAACCTATTTGTGTCTTCAGACTAAAGTGAGTCTCTTATAGACAGCATATAGTTGACATGACAGCATATGATTTTTTTAATCTATTCTTCCAATCTCTATCTTTTGATTGGAGAGTTTAATTCACATACATTTAGAGTAATTACTGATAAGTACTTAATTCTGTAATTTGCTATTTGTTTTCTATATGCCTTATGGTGCTTTTTGTGTCCCTTATTTCCTAAATTCCTGTCTTCTTTTGTGTTTAGTCAATTTTTTAAATAAAATGTTTTAATTCCCTTCTTATTTCCTTTTTTCGATATTCTGTAACTATTTTCTTTGTGGTTACCATGGGGATTACATTTAATATTCTAAAGTTTCAACACTCTAATTTGAATTTATACTAGCTTAATTTCAATAACATTCAAACACTCTGTTCCTTTACAGCTCCTTCCCATGTCTTTCAGTTATTGATGTCACAAAAGTACATCTTATACCTTGTGTGACCTAAAACATAAACCAGTAATTGATTTTCATAATGCATTAGTCTTAAATCATGTAGAAAACAAAAAGTAGAGTTACAAACTAATTCTACAGTAATACAAGCTTTTATAATGAATCATTTATTTACCTTTATTGACATCTTTATTTCTTCTTATAGCTAAGTTACTAGGTGGTGTTCTTTCATTTCAATCTTCAGGACTACTCGTAGCGTTTTTTTGCAGGGCAGGTCTAGTGGTAACAGATTCCCTTATCTTTTGTTTATCTGGAAATGTCTTAATCTGCCTCACTTTAGAAGGACAGTTTTGCCAGGTATAGGATTCTTGGCTGACAGCTTTTTTATTTCTCTTAACACTTTGAATATATTAGCCCACTGCCTTCTGAACTTCAAAGTTTCTGACGACAAATCTGTCCAAAATCTTATCAAGGATCACTTGAATGTGATGAATTGATTCTCTCTTGTTGCTTTCAATATTCTTTCCTTGTTTTTGGCGTTGGACAGTTTGATTATAATGTGTGTTAGTGTGGGTCTCTTTTAGTTCATCTTCTTGGAGTTCATTAAGCTTATTGTATACTTTTGTTCATGTCTCTCATCAGATTTGGGAAGTTTCTGGCCATTATTTCTCCAGATAACTTCACTGTCCCTTTCTCTCTTCTTCTTCTGGGACTCCCGCAGTTCATATGGTTGTCTGTTTGATGGTGTGCCACAGGTCCCTTAGGCTCTGTTCACATTTTTTCAAGTGTTTTTCCTTCTGTTTCTCAGACTTGATAATTTCAATTGTCCTGTCTTCAAGTTCATGGGTTATTTTGCCTACTCAAATCTGCCCTTGAATTTCCCTCATGTATTTTACTTTTCAATTGTATTTTCAACTCTAGAATTTTTTTAAAATTTTCTTTTCAAGTTTTCTCTGTCTTTATTGATATTTCCATTTTGTCATACATCATTTTCTTAACTTTATGTCTTCTTTTAGTTTTTTGAGCATCTTTCAGACAGTTGTTCTAAAGTCTTTATCTAGTAGATCTGCCATCAAGTCTTTTTCAGGGACAGTTTTGTTGGTTTATTTTTTCCCAATGAATTGTTCAGACCTTCCTGTGTTTTTGGTGTGTTTTGTGACTTTTTGATGAAAATGGGACATTTACATTTAATTATGTGGATTCTGGTAATCAGATTCTCCCCTTTTCACAGGGTTTGCTTTTTGTTGTTTCTCTCTTGGTTTTGACTGTTATAGGCTGTCTCTGTGTCGACGATAAACCTGGGTATAAGTTTAAAGTCTTCTCAGATCTTTCTTGAGCCTGTGCCTTTCCTTATCCACGCACAGTGACTATATAAATTCGAAAGCAATTGCTCTTGAATGTCTTTGTCTTTAATGTCTGGCTTCTAAAAGGAGAAAAGTAAAGGAGGGAAAAAGATATGACACTTTAAATCTCCTTGAAGTTGCTTCAGCCTGAGGGTGAGGGACTTGCAATGGTGGGTGTGTATGTGGGGATGTGTTTAACAATGACTGCCTGCTTCCAAGCCTGTATTGTCATGATCAGAGGCAGCTCTCAGTGAACAGAACATAGATCCCCAAAATTTTAGGACAGGTCCTTATTGCCCACCCTGGATTCCTCAAGCTGAGTGCAAGCTGTTGCAGAAACATACCCATGGCTGTCTGCCTTGGGACTTGGGAGTGGGTGCTGTTGAACTAAAAGGTGAAATTGACTAAAATTCATCACAGTTTACTGTCCAAGCCTTCCCCAGGAAGTTGCAAAGCTTCAGTAGATGCCAGAGGTCCAAAATGGTTCTGCCAGTACAATTGTTTTCCATGCGGGGAAACAGATTCTTGATGATTACTACTATGCCATTTTCCCAGAATCCTCTCTCCAATAAGTTTTTACAATGTCAGCTGTAATTACCACTTTTATCATGACCCATGGGATCATGTATAATACTTTTGTGAACTAGTTTTAAAGTATACAAACATGTTGTATGTGTTGAAAGATGGTGGTGGGTACGTCTTTGGAAACCTAGGGTTTCAGGGATAGTGCAGGGGCTTTTTACTTTAAAATGTTTTATTCAGTTTTTAAAGGTTACATTCCATTTACAGTTATTACAAAATGTTAACTATATTTCCTGTATTGTGCAATACATCAATGAGCCTTACACCCAATAGTTGTACTTCCCACTCCCCTAACCGCCATATTGCCCCTCTTCCCTGCCTACTGGTAACCACTAGTTTTTTCTCTATATCTGTGAGTCTGCTTGTTTTTTGTTATATTCACTAACATGTATTTTTTTAGATTCCGCATATAAGTGATATCATACAGTTTTTGTCTTTGACTTATTTCACTTAGCATAATGCCCTCCAAGCCCATCTATATTGCTGAAAATTTCATTCTTTTTTATGGCTAAGTAGTATATATATACCACAGCTTCTTTATCCATTCACCTGTAGATTGGCACTTAGGTTGCTTCTATATCTCGGCAATTGTAAATAATGCTGCTATGAACATTGGGGTGTGTGTATCTTTTTAAATTAGTGTTTTTGTTGTTTTCAGATATATACCCAGGAGTGAAATTGCTGGGTCAGGTGGTAGTTCTATGTTCAGTTTTTTGAGAAACCTCCATACTGTTTTCCACAGTGGCTACACCAATTTACATTCCCACCAACAGTGTATGATGGTTCAAGAGGGCAGATCTTATGTTAAACATTCTTATCACAAATAATAATAATAATAAAAAGAGCAGAAGGAAACTTTTGGATCTGATGGGTATGTTTATGGCATAGATCGGGGTGATGATTTCACTGATGTATTCTTATTTCCAAACTCAACAAGCTGCGTACATTAAATGTGCACAGCTTTTTCTATGTCAGTCACACACCTCAATAAGTGGTTTTAAAAATGAGTTTAAACACCAAGGTTTTATTTTCATTCCAAAACAGCCTAAAATAAGAAAATAAAAAGCACTGATAAATGCACTAAAGAATGATCCAAATCACACTAAAGTGAGTTGTTTCCTCTTTGATATAGTAAACTACAGTCAGTAGAGGTTGCTGTTGCATCTTTTATAAAGTGCTCTTTCAAAGACAGCTGTGACCCTCTACTTAGGGCAGGAAGGGAAAATGAAAGTGAGTTGCAGAGATGGGGACTGCCTGGTGAAAATGATTCACCCAATTTGACTTCCTGCTGGACAAAACAGCAAGGACTGAAAAAGCTAAGAAAATGCAGGGGAAATTATAAGCAGATGGAGGCTTTGCTGCCAAAGCTCTCCTGAGAGCAATACTCAAAGGTGATTTCAAAGACCAGGAAACTATATAATTGAGCAGTGTACACTGCTATCTCCCTCAATATGTGATTTAGTCATCATGAGAGTTGACCATTCCTGGATTTCTGGAAGCTTGACCTTAATTAAACAAAGTTGCTCTAATGTAGGACATGGGTTAGGACTATTTTGATTTACTTCATTGCTTTTTGACTTTTTGGCAAGGTCAAGTGTGTGCACTATGGTTTGCAGCATTTACCCTATTGGCCCAGACTGTAGATTTCTTTCATTTATGCATGGAGATGTATTTTGGAATATGATTGCAAAAAATAATAGAAGCCACTAACACAGGCATTTGAATAGGGCTGAAAGACCCTCAAGGTGGCAAAATTATATGGTCATAAAAAGTGCAGGAGCAGGTAACTACTGGCCAGGACTGTGTACCAGTTCGACTCTTCTCTAGTTGGCAATGTGATTCCCAACAAGTTGTCTTGCCTCTCTGAACCTCAGTCTCTTTATTTATAAATTATTTGCCATAATGGCTTGCATATAGTAAACCTTCAATATCTGTTAGTGTTATTTATAAATTGTTTCCATTGTCATATTTGATTTTCATAACAGTTATGAGGTGGGTGAACAAAATATTCTTGTCCCCACTTTAGAGATGAAAAAAAGGGGATTTGGAGAGCTTGAGTTGCATGCAGACATCCCCATGCCTAATGAGAGAGAGGGATTATGATTCTGCTTTGTCTGAAGTCAAAGGTCACACTCTTTTTCTGTAATCTACTTCAGTGCTTCTGGTGTAATCATGAGGGTCATCCATGGATCCTGGTGAAATGCAGCTTCCAATTCAGTGGGACTGCAGGTTGGGGCCTGAGGTCCTGCATTTCAGACCTGCTCTGAGGTGGCCAGTGGGCCAGCAGCATCTCCTGGGAGCTGATTAGAAATAAGAATCTTGACTCCAGATCCACCAAATCTGAATCTGCATTTTAACAAGATCCCTGAAAGATTAATTTGTTAAAGTTTAAAAAGCACTGATTTAGAGCAGGAGACAGCAATTTTTTTCTGTAAATGATCAGATAATAAATATTTTAGGCTTTGCAATCTTTGGTGACTCTCTTGTACCTTAAAGTCTCAGACGCTCAGGTTTAATCCACACTTTACTCTTCCATGAGGGCAGAGTGGTGTCTGATGAATTTAGGTCTCACTAGGGACCCATGAGTAATTCTTTTTCTCTGGACAAGTTCTGTAAACGTCAGGGTTTCTCAATTTTTGACTGAAAACAAGATACCTTCTAGTGGAAAAAACACCTATGTCAGTGGCGACTGAAATTCCAGCTGAGTGAAATGTCTGACTCCATGTGAGGTTTAACCACCATTTTTTGATGCTTCTTTGTAAACTTGTTAAGTACACCATAAATATCCTAAAACAAGAATTTTAAATGGCAGTGCTCCTAAGAACAATGTGGGACTCTTGATTGAATGCAGATGGGATCTTCCACAAAGATGATTGGAAGTTCTGGGTAAGAGCCAGGAATCTTCCTTAGAAGCCTGTTGCCCAGGTGATTTGAAGCAGGGAGACCTTGGGACACCATGGCCCGAGCCAACCAAGCTGCACCTGGATATGGCACTGCTGATAGAAGAGCTTCAGTGAAGTCTCAAGAAGAATTGATAGTGGAATTTCAAATGATGTTCTTTTGAATTCATGATATCTCAACAAGTTTTACATTGATTACATGTTGAAATGACATTCTTGGATTTACTGGGCTATTAAAAATTTTTAAAAATCATGTCCTTTTATTTTGGTGACTGAATCAGATTTCCCCACATTTATGACATGACTGGATGTGTCCTCTAGAGGCCATGATAAAATCTGTATCACGTCCAAGGTACTGTTACAGCAATGGTTCTCAAACCTTTTATTTCAGGACCTCTTTAAACTCTTAAAAATTGGTGAAGACTCCTAAGAGCTTTTATTTAGATGAGTTATATCTACTGATACTATATATTTATATATCAGAAATAAAACTGAGAACTTTAAAAATATTTATTAATTTACTATAAAATAAGTTTAATAAGCCATTACATGTTAATGTAAGTTATATAGTCTTATAAAAATAACTATATTCTCCAAAACAAAGCACTGTTATTGAGAAAAATGGCATGGGTTTATGTTTTATAAACATCTTTAATATCTGGCTCAAGAGGAGACACCTGGATTCTTACATCTGCTTCTGCATTTAATCTTTTGTGATGTAACACACCATGGGAAACTCCACAGTAAACCTGTGAGGCAATGAGAATGATATTAATATCTTAGTATTATTATGAAGATAGTTTTGACCTCATGGACTCTAAAAACCTCATGGAGGCTCCCCAGGGTTCCCTAGACAACACTTTGAGAATCACTGCTTAGAACAATGCTTAAACCAGGATTTCAGAGGCTGGGGAATAAAAGCCCAAACTCTTTATCTTAGCATTCTCAGACCTTCAAAATCTGGCTCCAACCATCCTTTCAGATACTTATCTCCCCTTTCTCTACTACCTGAACTGTGTAGTTAAACAAATTGCTATTAATCTTCTAGTTTATTTTTCTACCCTTGGGTTTCTGCTCCTGTATTCTTGTGTCTCTGCTTATTTTAGTTCCTCTCTCCAGGTCACCCTCTGTTAAATCTATTATATCCTTATTGTATCAAAGATAAGATTTTCAAATCTGAACTTTCTCTATTCAGAATAAGTTGCCTTTTCAGAAATATCTTTCTTGCTTTGCTCCCACTGCTCTTGGGTTAAACAGTGTCCTTAAATATTGATTTTTATGATAGTCACTTCAGTGTAAATTCTATTTCCCCTCACTAAACTGTAAGTTCTTTGCGGATGCCTTTGTATACCAATCACAGAGCAGGTTTTTTCTTTCTGAATGTGATTGCTAGCAGTATTTTAATGAATGAATAAAGGAAGCATAATGATTTTTTATATTAAGATGCAGCTATATAAAAAGTATTTTAAATGACGTTTCCCCAAAAAGAGTCAAACCTTTTACATAATTTCTATAAAATGTTAGAATTTCAAAAAATAGAACGAATCATAAGATATGAATGAATTCACAATACTTATATAGAATCAAAGTTGATGGTTTATTATTTAAAATGTTACTTAATTCTTAAGATTACATTCATCATATGGCAAGAGATGATGAGCTAAAAAGTGGAGCTAACTTCACCTGTGCTTTAGCAGAAATTTGGAAACACTTTTTATAGAAATATTTTATATAGGAATTATAAATAATTTTAGATGAAACCTACAATGTGTCATTTGGAAAGCCACCATATAGTTCATGGTGGTTTTCTTTTTATTCAAACCATATAACCAACATGTTTGCAGCCAATGTCATATGTTTATGTATATTTCTCCACATGTCTGAGGAAGAGATAGAGTCTCTTTATCTGTTTGGTAGTATCATCGATTAGGCTGTCAATCTGAAAAGTAACAGTTCTAAACATATTTGAAACAACGAAATATTCCCTTAGCAAGTAGCAGAAAGGAAGAATGAAGTTTCCATCTTCCATAATGTTACTATCCCTCCCTATTATACCCTATTATAAGATTTACAATTGTAAACTTTCAAACTAAAATTTTCTGTGAACAGAATATTTTAAACTAAAACATTTGAAACTTTGAGCTCTTTTCCCATGGTTAAACTACAAGAAAAAACAGAATCTACACTTAACTGTTCATTCAATCCAGCTAAACTTCTTTTTAAAAGTCCACACTGTAATTTTCTCTTAGAGTGGAGAATACTCGGACCTTCAGCAGACCAAGATTTAATGCTCTGCTTCAAATTTTTGGCAAGTTAGTACACATTTCTAGACTGTTCCTTCATTAATTCAAAACAAAAAAGGCAGCAATATTTACCTTGCAAAATTTTGATCACTTATTCAAACGATAATAGTTATGATTTCTGTGGCATTTTGTATGCAGTCTTATTTAAGACATATGACAAACATATGTGATAAGCAGAGTGATTTTCTTTCCCTTTTTTTTGTGTGTGTGTGGGTTTTTTTTTTTTTTTTTTTTTTTTTTTTTTGCAGTACGCGGGCCTCTCACTGTTGTGGCCTCTCCCGTCGTGGAGCACAGGCTCCGGTCATGCAGGCCCAGAGGCCGTGGCTCACGGGCCCAGCCGCTCTGCGGCATGTGGGATCTTCCTGGACCGGGGCACGAACCCATGTTCCCTGCATCGGCAGGCAGACTCTCAACCACTGCGCCACCAGGGAAGCCCTTCCCTTCTTATAGAAATGGTTTTTAAACAATTTTGTTCCCTTTTAATTGAGATGTAATTTATATAAAATAATATCCACAGATTTTTAAGTGTTCAGTTAAATGGGGTTTGACAAATTTTTACACCCGGTAACCAACACCCCTATCAAGGTAAAATCTATGGGAAACTTGATTTTAATTAACTTGCTTAAGGCTACATAATTAATTGTTGAGCTGGGATTTGAACCTAGGCAGTCTGGTTTCAGAGTCCATACCCTTGACCTTGCTGTTTATCCTCAGCTGCTTTTCAAGTTAATCCTGGAGTCTAGAGATAGAGAGTGCTGGATTTAAAATTATGCATGTCACAACATATATATTATTTTATTTACATAATTACATGTATTAAGTACAGACTACACAGCTTCAATTAGCTATTAATTTGCCCATGTTAAAAATCAGATTTACTGATTTAAATAGTTTTATTTTTTCTTATGTAGATACAACCAAAATAGCTTATATCAGATTATTCAATGATGGGAGAAGGACTTCCTGCTATAATCTCTTTCAACTATATTATTAATATTTCAAGCTTGAGACCTTTGTGCTTGTTTTCCCCAACTTCAAGTCCACATCAGTCTATGACAGCCAATGATAAGTGCTTGTTGGAAACTCTTATGACTCACAGAGTTTTATAGAACATGACAGTTGATCCTTTGCAGGCGATAGAGAAAGGAGTGTAGCTGATGCAGAAATAAATGTTTCTCTGCATCATTTATTGTTTCTCATTGATGCTCTTTTGTTCCAAATGAGGTTTAAAAGATCATTTTACCAAGTTTCATCATTTACTTATTTATACTTTAAAACTAAGAGTCTTCACTTTGAACAGTTTTATTTAGGGTGGGGCTGTTTCTGGGAAGGATTTGTAAGAAATGTAAAGTATCCAACTACATGAGTAATAAGCATGACCTCATAACATGAGAAACTGAAGATAACAACACAATGGCACTTTGGATTTGGGTTATGTTATCCTTCTGAGGTGCTGAAAGCACTTTGTGGACAAATACTGAATTTTTATACTTTAAGATTGACTATAAATTAAGATAAACATTTTATGCTGCTTTGTGGAATATTTTGTACTTGCTCCAAATTATCTCTCTCTGTACAATGACTTTGAAGCTAACAAAGAAAAGACAAGGAGGAGGTTGACTTTGGTCCAAGCAATCATTACAGGTAATCTGAATATCCCCCCCACCACCGAATATTGCAGAAATATGGTGAAAAACAGTGAAAAAGGGAGAGAAAAGGTCCCTACACTAGAAAATCTGTACACAATTTGTCATCAGCTTATTTTTGATCATTTATGTGACTCACTCTTTTATTCATTTACCAATGTTTATTTTATTATTCTTTGTTGAGCAAAATGTGCTTAATAAGTGTATATTTTACCAGGTAGTACAATTAGGTCCCTGACTTGGAAATTTTACATTTTAGCAGTGGTGATACCCAAATCAATATAATGGTGGACAGAATTTAGGAAGCACCAAAAGACAAGTTAACTCTATATAACAGGAAGATGTAGAGGAGGCAAACTCATGAGATCTTGTAGAAAGAGGCAGCATTTAAATGATAACTTAATCACGGGTAGTATTTCTAAAGCAGATGTTTAAAGGGAAAATGACTAAGTATAATTTGGACAAAGGGCAAGTAGTGCTGATTTTCGGGGTATGTTAATGGAGCACTAAATAGTCTGGTTTGCATGAAGCATAAGCAATAGGAATCATAAAACAAGAAATAACTTGGGACAAAAACTTGACATTCAATTGTGGCAAAGAGCCATGGAAGAATTCTGGCTGGAAATTAATATCATTAGAGCTGTGCCTACCAATGTTTAGTCTACAGAGAAGTCTAGTGGGATGTGCAGGAGAGACTAGTGATGTTGGAATCACCCTGGAGTAACCAAACTAAAGTGGTGGCCATGGAAAGAAAAAGACAGAAGGTCCAAGCAAACTGCAGAAATGGAATCAATGGGATGTGTCAGCTGAATGCACAAAGAAGGAGAAGACTAAAAGAAGGTTTAAGAGATAACTGAGTCTTCCACTTTGGTGGGATGCTATGGCAAACCAACATCCCTACTGTAACAACTAGAAAAGCTGGATAATTTTTTTAAACCCTATTTTTAAAGGCGTCAGAACAGCTAAGTAAGCATTATTAGAACAACTGAAATCCCAAAGAGGAGGAAGCTTCCTGAGCTGAGCAGAAGATCTCTAGTTGTTTTCTTTGTTTCTGCTTGGAGATTTTGCTGATTCTGAGCATGACCACAGGCAAACTTTGGAGTTTCCCAAGCAGAGAGAGCCCCCGCTATGGAAAATAGAGATCAGCAAAGCTGTTGGCTTAGGGGTCTGGTGTGACAAGTTAGAACATTGAGATGACTCAAATTCACTGTTTTTTTTTTTTTTTTTTCCCCAGAGCATATTTGCTAAATTCTGCTCTGTTTAGAAGGCCAGGAGCTAGTCCTAAAGGCCTTAAAGGCAGAATAAATGTATCCTAGTGTTGTAGGGCTGAGGAAACAGAGACCAGCCTCCAAGAATTCCACAGGCCTCCCCCTCAAGACATTTGACAGACTTAGAAGGATGTCTGGAAACTCTGAAGAGCAGAGCTAGGTCTCATTCAGGGTTGAGGTGACAGAGGTCTGTCAGGCTTCCATCCTAGGCCACGCCTTAGGAAAAAGGAAAGACCCAAAGGGAAGAGAATGGGGCAGAGGAACAGGAGCTGTCTTATGTTGTGTTGAAATGGCCAGGCCTTTACAACTTGCTCAATCCCCAAATGCATGCAGCACTGGACAAAGCAGGGAGACTTGGGGTGCAGTGCTCCCCTGCACTTGAGGCAGACCCTGAGGGAGCTGACAATGGAGGCAGTCTGCTGGTAACGCTCCCTACGGCAGGGCCACAGGTCTCTCTTGAAGATGTGGGAGATATATCTACATGTCTATCAGCAAATGGACTACATAGTTCAATTGAAAGAATAAGCTTGTCAGACTGGATAAAGAGCCAAAGATTATTACAGGCAGCTTACAAGAGGCCTCTTAAATACAAGTACACAGAAAGTTCAAAAAGACAATGAAAGGGAAAAAAAACTATACCTTACAAACACTAACCAAAAGAAAGCTGATGTGACTATTCCTATAAAAGAAAATGTAAACTTTAAGGCACGGAGCATTATTGAAGATTAAGAAGAATATTTCATAATGATATCGGCCAGTAAAATCTGGATGCATCCAATTATAGTTTCAAAAGAAAGGAACAGACAAATTTGCAATCTTAGTGGGAGACTCTAACACACCTTTCTCAACTGGATCTGGAAGATACGGAGGATGTAATGAACACGCATAGAATATACCTTCTAACAGCAACATAACCACATTTTTTTCAAGAACACATGGTACATTTATCAAAATAAAATCAAATGGAAACTCTAGCAATGAAAAGCATGATAACAGGAAAGAGGAATGCCTTTGATGGGCCCACTGGCAGACTCAACAAGCTAAGGAAAGCATAAGAGGACATGAAGATAGGTCAAAAGATATTACCCAAACTGAAACACAAAAAGAAAAAAAAGAGTGAAAAGAATAGAATAGAATATTCAAAAGCTGTAGGACATTATCAGTCAGTCTAATAAATATAGAATGGTATGCCAGAAGCAGAAGAGAGAATTGAACTAAAATTGTATTCCTTGACAAACTGTTCTTCGTCAGTTGAACGGTAATTTTGTTAGTTATTAATTAGATTTTTAAACTAAGGTAGTGTTTATGAATTTCACTGTGTATTTAATAATGAGATTAGCTTATAGTTTTCTCTCTCTTCCCTCCCCTTTCTCTCTCTGCCTTTCTCTATTTATATCTCTTTCAACTGTCTCTCTGTCCCTTCCTCTTTTATTGGTACTATATCAAGTTTTGGTAATAAGGTGTCTGGTTTGATAAATGAACTAAGAATCTTTACATCCTATTACTATAGTCAGGGAAAGATCCAGTATATCCTGAAATTACCTGTTCTTAAGATTAGAGAAAAATCAGCTGTGAAACCTTCTTGTATTTGTGCCCTAATTATGATGGAAGAACTTTCATAACATTGGTATGTGCTTGCTTTTACTCAGGGTTGTTTGCATAATAAACCAACCTAAAACTCGAAGATTTAACAGCTGTGTTTTATTCCTACAGGTCTGCAGATTATCTGTAACAGCTCTGCTCATCTGCACTGACCTTGCTTACTTGTCTACAGACTGATTTCTGCTGGGCTTGGCTGGCACCTCTGTACCATCTTCCTTGGAGAGGTGGCTATAGAGGTATATCCTTTTTTTTTCCAAGAATAATTTTTATTTTATTTCAAATACCTTCTAACCAAATGGAATATGACATAACAGAACTTGTTTTTATATGACTATCTCTGAGTCAGAACCTCTATATACATGATAAAATCAAAGAAGTTGCAGACAAATCAGAAATTCTAACTTTGAAACAAAACTAGAACTTGCTATCATTAGACTGCAAATTCTTAAACAACTGAAAAAAAGATCTCCCCTAAGTTATCAAATAAGAGGAATTATTTAAAAATTAATGAGCCAAAGAAAAATATTTGGAACTAGCTTATAATTATTTTTCTTATTTTTCTCCATATCCTTTTCATGACTGTGTCAGAGGCAAAGAGAGAGGGCAGAAACACCTGAAGCCTCTGAAAGGTTAGACTCAGACAGGCGTACTCGCCCTTCACCCATATATTATTGGTTAAAGAAAGTCTTATGGTCAAGGGCAAAGTCAAGAGGTAAAAAAATAGATAATGACCAGGGTATAGATATATGTAGAGTAAGGAAACTGCCACACATTTTAAATCCCTTCAGTTTATGCAAGCATTCTACCTCTTCTTTGGTCAATTTTTATATTTTGCAAAGAAATCATCAATTTCCTCTGGGTCTTAAAAATGCCTATTATAGATTGTAGATGATATTCTTTCCTAACTCTCATAGTATTAACTGTATTATGTCTTCTCATTTCTAAACTTGTATGATTTTTCTTTCTGCATATTTCCCTTAATCAAGCTTGCTAGAAATTTTTGTTTTCTAACTGGCCTTCTCAAATAATGCAGTTGAGTATATCTATACTTTCTTAAATATTTTCATTCCTATTTCTCATTTTCCAAGTTTTGATATTGATTTTTGTCTATGTATTTTCTTTTGGTTAATTTTGCTAGTCTTTCCCTAATTTTTACACTGTATTCCTTCCTTAAATTTGATACAGTTTTAGCTGTCTCTGGAGATTTTGGTATAATGTTTTCTTTTTTCTGTGTATAGTTTTGTAATTTTTGTTTTTAGCTTGTGATTTAAAGTTTCTTTAGAAAGATAATTCTTAATTTCCATATTGTACCATATAATCAAGTTTCCCCATTACCTGTTTATATTTTATTTAATTGATTTATGATAAAAAATGTAGTCTGTAAAATCTCTACTATTTTGATTTCATCTAGGTTTGTTTGTGGCGAAATAATGAACTGATTTTGCATCTATACCAGTAAAATTTTAAAACTGTCAATTGTCTAATATTTGCAAGCAACATCTTTCTCTCTCATGCCCACTCTCTTCATACACATGCATGTACACATACACATGCACCTATACATTAAAGGGAGGAGGTTGGTTTTTAAAAATATTTTGTTATAACTTTTTTCCTACTCTCCTACTTTTTTCCTAATCCCCTATTCTCAAGTCTTTTAAGAGGGGAATTAATCTTGATCACTTTTAATTTTCTAAATAATATATTTGATCTTATTTCTGCTCTCTGTGTATTCTGTGTACTTGACTTCACTATTAAAAAAAAAATTCCAGTTGTTAATTTAGAAGTGAATTCTGCTGTCTATTCTACTAACAGTTACAATTTATCATGTTTGTTACAATGAGGTAATGGTATTATTGACTGAGAGATGTCAAGAGAAGTGGTTGTAAAATGTCTTCAATGACAAAAGCTAAGGAATGTGAATGATATCACTCACAAGGAGTGAAGATTCTACCAGCCAGGAGAAGCTCCTTTTGTAATTCTCACAAGGGCTTTCTTCCTTGATCTCCCTCACATCTGGCTGTCCTGAAAACTGGCCTGCTCATCAGAAGAAAGTGGCTGATATAAAAAATTCCAGCACATTCCAGAATGTTTACTGAGATATTGGGCAAAACAAAGATCAATTTCCCCAAAACCCAGAGTACTCCTCAACAGACTCAGGCTTCAGCTTGTCTGAAGACTGTTCTTGTTACCCATTCCAGGACCCCAAATGACATCTGTGTCAACTCAGCAACACTTTTCTTCTCTTTTTCTTTCTTTCCTCCTTTGGTTCTTAGTTTCCTTATTATCTTTCACTTCTCAACCAGAATTATAAGGAAGAGGATATATCAATTAAACATATCAAAATATTTGATCATTGTTATTAATGAAATGATTTGTTCTCTGAACCTTCTCTACTTTTAGTAGACATTGGGCATCGATCCCTTCACTCTCATCAGTAGGTATGACTTTTCTCGAGTGTACTTTATATTTTTTGTTTTTGTAAAGCATCCTCACTGACATGTAGCCTATCACAAGCTGAACTGATTCCAATTAGCTCCCTTTTCCCAGAAGTTCATAAGTCATGCTGCTACTTCCAATTCGAGTGTCTTTTTTACTTTGCGATAATGTAAGAACTTATTAATACATTTCCCCTCTTTCCACTAAATATGCCTGTCTTAAAACAGACATATCGAAAAATGTGTTCAAATTAGTGCTTTCCCCAATTTTGAATTCTCCATTTCCCTTTACAATAACGCTGGAGTTGCACGTAAGTGTGCTGTTTCCATGAAGTGGTGCTAATTTTGTATGAAAAGTAAAAAGGAAATCCCAACCCTCTCCAAGGGCACTCCAAACACTACACAAGAACAGAATGTGTGATAGCTCAGAGATCATCCAGTTCAATAGGCAAGGGATATGAAATGGACATTAGAGACAAATAAAACTTCAGATTTTACCTAAAACTCTCTCCTTCTAGCTTTTCATGTTCATAGTTATTAAAGTCATTTTAAAATTTTATCTCAAGCAGTTTTAGTAGTGTGCTCTAGTTTCTTAAAGACTTTTAGACAATTGTAGGCATAATTATTAAGAATACTGTAATCATCAGTATGTCTCAGTCCAATCAAAACCAATTAAGAAAGAATGCTAGAAAGCATAATCCAATTGACATCAAGAAATGTCAGCAATGTTTACAACTTTGCCCAGAGTTCAAAGCAAGGCAATTTTTTTAGGTCACAATATTTTTATGTTCTTGTGTTCCATCAGAAGCAGCTCATAAAAGATGCTAGCATGTTTAGATTGTGTACAGCTGTGAATGATACCACCCACAGAGAGCAAGGCTCTGACCAGGTGTGAGGAATTCCTTGTAAAGGGTTGGGTCCTGAACGCCCACCACCCTTCCTGACCAGCCTGTTCTGCAGACTCTGGCTACATGCCTGCATTGAAGGTCAATTTCCCAGAAACACCTTTCCTTTTTTGATGCTTGTGATCAAATACATATTTCTCCACTCTTCAACAAAAATATGATACTGACCCACTGCCCAACACACGAAGGCATTCTTATTCCCAGCTGTGCATCTCCTCATCAAGATAAGACCTTTAGCACATTTTTATTTTCCCACACTCCCTCATTGAGGTAGAACTTTATTTTACTTCTGCCATCTTACCCAGCCCCACCTCACTAATTCCCAGATCTTACTAAAACAGCCCAAGTTTTTAATTCCAACCTACTATTAGTTTCCTCTTTGAGTATATATTTCAAGTATCATTAGTAAAGTGCTTGAACAGTGTCTAGCACAGAGTAAGTACTCTTATATTCATATAGAACTGCAAATTATCTTTATTTTAACCTACAGGTAAAAAAAAATTAAAAATAATTATTGATGGCTGATTTGTAACTTGTGTGACCTCCCTGATTACCTGTGTGATTTTGGATACTCCAGGATAATGGCCCTGGCAGTGACTTGTTTCATTCTGAAACTGTTGGGAAATCTAGAGTATGTCTAAGAAGTATAATCCATTTGTTACTCATACTCAAGGGAAAATGACTTTTCTGATGAGGTCTAATTAAGAATTCAAGGCATCATCAGTGTAAAGGAAATGGAAATGCAAATAAGGACCCTGAGAAATTCAGTGTTTTTTATGAGTGGAAATAAGACATATAAAAATTTTAATTAAATAAAGATTCCCTTTAGTTGTTAAGTTGTAGAATGTAGAAAATTCTCTGTGACATGTCCCTGCTGTTTTATCAGCACGACTGTCTCATAGAGTGGGATATTAGGATAAAATCCTAAGCAAATATTTACACTATTTCAAGAACAACTCTAAGTCAGTTGTTGGAGGAAAATGGATGATGTCAAGGAAGGAAAGAAATGTAGATTTCCGTAACCTGTCTCTGCCATAATGGGTAGAGATTTGAGAATGAAAGAGGGATTCAAAAACTGCTCAGTTAGGAAGTTATATCAAAGGTACGCTACTGGCTTTGTGGGTGGCCCATTAAAAGAGAAGAAAACAGGGGAAATAGAGATAAGTAGCAGAGAAAAAAATACATTTAGGAGGGAGAAGTAAAAGTTTACAAAATAAATATGCAATGAGTAAGTTGGTTGAATCCACCAAATAAAAAGAGAGATAAAAATTGACTTCAAGAGGAAACTTGTCAGAGCAGGCTCTACACCTAAATCAGAGCTAAATGTTCAGGGCAGCATGAGAAAATAGATCCTGTGCAACTTCCTAAAACTCGCTGAAGTCAAACCTATACAGCTTCCCTCCTATTCTTTTTTTTTTTTTTTTGAGTCTTATGAAAACAATGACCAGGAGTTTATTACTTTGAACTTTACCATTTGATGACCATACTGATGAAGGAAAGTGTAATATCATGACAACATAAATAATTATTGGAATCTAGATGTTCAAGAATGACCACCACTGAATAATTGAGAGAAAATAGGCATGTCGGACTCACCAGAAATTAAGGGAGTTGTCTTTAGTGGGGTAGAGATGGTATGTCAAACAAATCCAAGATGAATTCGTGGATTCAATGGTGTCTTTGTAGTTTGGAAGAACAGATTTTTAGGTAGGGAGTTCTATTTCTTGGAGTGCTGGACTAAGACCCTACTAGAAAAAAAATCTGCAGGAAAATTTAAAACCTGGAAGTAACACATAAAACAGTTACCTGAAGGTACTGGGCAGTGAGGGGAAGACAGACCTGATGGGGAGTCTATGCTCGCTTGAAGGAGGGAACAGAGGGCGTTCTCTTTAAGTAAATTTCCCTCTCTGCAGCTGTTATCCCGAGCTAAGTGCAGTCCAGGAAATACACACAGAAGGAGTTGGGGCTCATGTGGAAAGACCCAGACCTTCTGGCCAGTGAAATTAGAAACATGTAGCCACAAAAGCTGATCCACTGAAGAGACTGGGTAAACCTCACAAGGATAAAAGCCAAAATGTGGATCCCCAGATTCTGTCTGCCTACATTTTTGACTGACACATGAACAATGCATGCGTGAAGCAGAGCCAACGGCAGCCCAGCTAAAGGCAAAAGACCTGAACTGAGATGAGAGAGGGCATTCAAGAAATCCAGCAGTGTTTGAAGTTCAAGCCTAGTGGAGAAAATTATTTGCTAAAAGCAAATGTTCATCAGGGAAAAAGAACAGAATTCACAATCCCCACAACTTAAAATTCATAAAGCCCAGGATACACTGAAGATTACCCAAAATGTGAAAAACCAAGGAAAAAACACATTTTCAAGAGAAAAAGAATTCATCCATTCTGAACCTAAGATGAATTACATGTTGAAATTTTCAGACAAGGATTTTAAAGTGATATTATAACTATCCTCAATAAAGTAAAACAAAACAAAACAGAAGAAAACCTGAAAGACATGTTTTCAGGGGGTAAAAGTCTCAATGGAGAAATGGAAATTCAGCCAAAAAAAAAAAAAAAAAAGAGAGAACCAAAAGGAAATTTTAGAACTGAAAAATAAACTATGAAATAAAGATGACTTAAACAAGTGGAGGGATATTTTCATGAATTGCAAGACCATGTCCATGAATTGGAAGATTCAATTTTGTTAACCTGGCAATCTTCCTTAAACCAATATGTAGATTCAATGCAATCCTACTCAAAATCTGAACAAGCATTTTTAAAGAACTTGATAAGCCAATTAAAAATTTCATGTGGAAATTCAAAGAACCCAGAATTCTCTAGGTCGGTGGGATTACACATGTTATCTACTGATGGAACCATATAATTCCTAGCAAGAAGAGAACAGCACCATGCCATTTACCCAGCAACTCAGCTATCCAGAGAAAAGCAGATGACATATAACAAAATGTCTTTGTGGAGGAATAAAACAGCTATGCAAGTCTCCTGCTGTTAAGTCCAAAACATGTTGACATAGACAGAATACATAGTTTTAAGTGAGTGTGTGTGTGTGTGTGTTTGTGTGTGTGTGTATTTGATGGAACATCAAGTCCATGACAGGATCTTCAGAAAAAAAAAGGGTTTCAGTGTCTACTATGGTTGGGAAATAACTCACACCTCATCATCTCTGGAGATTCGCTGTGCCTAGTTAACTGAGCCACGGCTCTGAGATTTACTGCAAGTCCAAGCCTATTTAACATTATCTTTCAGTATACACAACTTGAGAAAATTATTTGGATAATATAGAAAATTAAGATTACTCATGTAAATGTCTTGATCAATTATTGTCTACTGGTGGCATTCAGTTCTTCTTAGGAGGGATAAAACAGCAAAACAGGGGCGGGCAGTGGGACTGTTGCTGGAAGTGAACATCTTAAAAGAATAGCCATCATCTAGCCACCCCCTAATTAAAGAAAAAAAAAAAAATGAATTCTTCACAGTCCAATAGGTACCAAGAACATGCATGTCATACTACTTAGTAAGATAGAATTACTAATAAAATGATCATAATGGCCATAATAGAGAAAAATTGATATTGTACTCATTCTATATATTGAATAAATTTCCAAGTGGTATTAATTCTACCATTAAAATGTCTTTAGGGCTTCCCTGGTGGCATAGTGGTTGAGAGTCCGCCTGCCGATGCAGGGGACACGGGTTCGTGCCCCGGTCCTGGAAGATCCCACATGCCGTGGAGCGGCTGGGCCCGTGAGCCATGGCCGCTGAGCCTGCGCGTCCGGAGCCTGTGCTCCGCAACGGCAGAGGCCACAACAGTGAGAGGCCCGCGTACTGCAAAAGAAAAAAAAAAATAGTCTTTAGTATTTGCTCTTTCCTCTCCATGTTTAACATGTCTTCTCTGGTTCTTGCCCTCATTGTTATTACCTTACTGAAAACACAAAAAGGGTTAAAAAGATAGATACCAGAATGCCTGCAGGCAACATTTAAAAGAGTGTGGACAGATGAAATCTTAAAATAATTTAATGATATCTTTCTAAGATTTCTTGGGATTTGAGCTCCTTTATAATATCTAGCAGAAAAACATTTAATTGCACTCATTTACTTAAATTGGTTCTCATTTTAATTTCTTAATCTGCATGAAGGTTCTCAGGATCAGTAAGTAATTCAAACTCTGGAAGAAGGTCAGAATAATTGAATCATCTGCCCTGAATGGCCTACCTAAAAAGAGAAGACTTTGCACGGAAATGAGTAATTTAGTAGTGGAGAAAAGGAAATATTAAATTTTGATATATATTGCATGTTCAAGGATATCAGCCTTAATTCCCATGGCCAGTGTCCAGAAGAACAGTAGTAGCCTATCAAATGCACATTGGGTTTAATTGGTTACTCCATTAAAAAAATATTATTGACTGCTGCGTGTCATGACAACATGATGTTCAATTAGATCTTTCTTCAGCTTATATTTTTTCAGACTGCATTTCTAATAATTTTAGTCAGACTTCATAGGGTGGTCCACCTTGCCCCTAAAATAATTTTTAATTTTTCTAGCACATTTTCCAGTATCATTACATTTTTCTTGAGTAAGCCAGCTATTTCACTGTTTCTCAGGGAACAAGCCAAGGACTGCCTACATCAGAAACATCTGGAGTCTTGTTAAAATTGTACACTTCTAGGCCTAGCCAAAGGCTGTTGGAGAACGTATATTTACAATAAACACATATGATGGTATTTACACCCACTAAAATTTGGGAACCACTGAACTATTGGATGATGCTGAAGGGGCAATGAGACCCAGACCACTGACCTTCACTTGTCTAGACAAGCAAAATAGTGGCTGTCCTTTCCTTCATCCAAGGCAGAGTTTCTAGTTCTTGAGAGTCAAATAACAGAGAGTTAAGACTCTGGATCAGTTTTAGAGTAAGGCTGTCAGTTAGAACACAAGATGCCAGGTCAATATAAATTTCAGATCAACAGCAAATAATTAGTATATGTAGGTCCCAAATTCTGCATGGGATGTACTTATATTAAAAATTATTTGTTGTTTATCTGAAATTCAGAATACTGGTTGTCTTATATATGTATCAGTTAAATTTTTATTTTATTTTTAAAATTTATTTATTTATTTTTGGCTGCATTGGGTCTTCATTGCTGCGTGTGGGCTTTCTCTAGTTGCGGGGAACGGGGGCTACTCTTCGTTGCATTGCGTGGGCTTCTATTGCGGTGGTTTCTCTTGTTGCAGAGCACAGGCTCTAGGGCTCGTGGGCTTCAGTAGTTGTGGCTCAAGGGCTTGGTTGCTCCTCACCATATGGGATCTTCGCGGAACCAGGGCTTGAACCCATGCCCCCTGCATTGGCAGGCAGATTCTTAACCACTGCACCACCAGGGAACCCCTCATGTGTATACTATCAGATGCTATCTATAGTGTCTGGCATATATTAAAAGCTCAATAAGATGTAGCTTTTATTGTTATTGCTGTTGCTAATAGTACATTGATATAATATAGTAATATACAAGTTAAAGGGATGGTCTAAGCCTATTTAACAAATATTGTCGGTTAGAAATTAACAATATATTTTTAGATAGAACATTAATGGAGTTTACAAATCAGCATGTTCAGTATTCCACTTTCTGTTCACTACCATCTTCTTATGTTTGGTTCTTTACCATCATTGTATAATTTAGGAACAGAGTGTGTGACTTGATGCATTTTTCACTCAAGGCTCCCTCTTGTGGTTGTTTTACAATTGATTCCGAAAATCTAAGCAGTATGCTACTTATTTTTTTAAAAAAAATTTTTGCTATAATCTTTAACATAAATTGAGGTAAGTTCATTATATTTTTCTGTATCAGACAGCATTTCAATAATTAAAATTAATATTGTCAATGTATTTCATTCCAACTATTAATAGCATAAACGTGTATGCATATGTTTTTAGTTTCTCCTTTTCCTGTTCACTTAAAAAATCATTTTTGGGGCTTCCCTGGTGGCGCAGTGGTTGAGAGTCTGCCTGCCGATGCAGGGGACACGGGTTCGTGCCCCGGTCCGGGAAGATCCCACATGCCGTGGAGTGGCTGGGCCCGTGAGCCATGGCCGCTGAGCCTGCGCTTCATAACGGGAGATGCCACACCAGTGAGAGACCCGCGTACCGCAAAATAAAAAAAATAATAATAATAATAAAATTTTTGTTGAAATAATTATTTTTTATAAATAATTATGATGAATATTGGAAGTTATACAGAATCTTGTTATCTTATAAGGAATGAGTATGCCATGCAGTCTCATATGTCAACTAATTTGTTCATTTTTGAGGAAGTTTCCTACAAAGTAATTGTTTGTCTATGGGCAAATGGGTAAACGTGGGGTTTAATTTTGCAATAAGACATACTTTTGAAGTGCTTTTGTAGGCCTATGCAATATTTTGGGGACTTAGTTATTTACAATGAGTGTATTTTTTCTAGAATGCATAAACATTATGAAAAGCACATTTTATGTTCTAAATTATTATATATTTCTGAGTATAGACATAGAAATAACTCAAAATCAATATAAATCTCAAACATATAATGTTGAAAGAAATAAAAGTTGCAGAATTAAATGTAAAAAATGATACTAATATATGTGTGTAAAACAAGCAAGTCAATACTACACAATATTGATGGATGTATTTAGGATATAGTAAGGGTACAAAGCCATGTGAGGAAATTATACCCACCAAACGTGGAACAATGTTGACCTTCATATATGTCATGAGCAGAGGTGGACTGAGTTCAAAGTGGGTGGCATGATGAGCTTAATCATATCTGTTCTACTTCATGTTTCAAAAAATAGAGAGATCTGAAGCAGATATGGCAAAATATTGAGATTTAATAAGGCTAGTGTTGATTATATACAGATATTCATTATGTCATTATGTAAAATTTTCTGCATGCTTGGAATATTCCATTTATAATGAGATGGGCAGAATTCTTGGTCACTGTCTCCCATCACACTCACATCTCATTGGCCAGGAGCTGGATAACCAAGCCACGGAGGGGTCATGGTGGGGAAGTAGCCCCTTGATGGGAGTCTAGAGACAAACACACCAACACGTGGGCTTCAGAAAGGCTGCTCAGGCACAGTGGGGAGAAGTCTGTGACTAATCTAGTTATTCTGCTTGGTGACTCAGAAATCTTAGAGTGAATGGTGTGTGTGTGTGTGTGTGTGTGTGTGTGTGTGTGTGTGTGTGTGTGTTGGGATGGACCAAAGAAGAGAATTTGGGACACATGTTTATGGAAGCAGGATGAAGTGATGATGGTCCTGTGATACCAAGAAGAAGTTAAGACTGCCTGGGCCTAAAATTTCCACATGGAACCCCCTTGGGAATGGTGACACCATCAGATGTATTGTTCTTATTTTTCACATGGGAGAACTGGCTCTTTCTCCTACAAAACTAATGTTGTCCAAATGGGTAGTATAAAAGGAGGACTTAAGATATGGTCCTGTTTTCCCTGGTAGAGCTCACAGTTCAAGGTTAGGGACTGACAAGAAAACAAGCCATTGTCATCCAGTTCTGTAGGTGTTGTGCTGGCGGGCATGGCAACAAGCAGGTGTTGGGAAAAATCTTTGCATCAACATATAGTGCATACTGTGACTCACAGCAGTATTTTACTTCGGAAATCCACGAATTTTATTTCTCTGCTAGTAGCCTTCAGTCTTTATTCTTAACACTATACTCCAAGTAAAAATAGACTGAGAATAAAATAATCAGGTCAGAAAATTTGAACAGACACTTTTAAGAAGTTTATACAAAGTATAATTTAACTTAAAAAGTTTCCTCTTGAGAATGTATAACTCTTCAGGTAATTTTTAGCCCTTCAAATTGCGATGTTAACATATATCCATGGCAATAAAAAACACATTTTGTTTTACGGTATGAACTTCTTTCTAACACTGCTTCTTGTATTAATTTCAAGTCTATGAGATAAATGAAAAGGACTTTTCACTTCTTCATAATTTTATTCTCTTTTCATTGTTTTCCTGTTATATTTCTCTGTACATATGATGACACAAAATATGTAATTCTCAAAATTATGTTAAACAAATGCTGCATATATGTATTAGAAAGATTTTACAATTTTTGAAGACATGTAAAATCTTAGCAAAGTTATCTGCTTTTAGACACAGTGTAAAATACTTTAATTACATAGGTAAAAATGCTAACAGCCAATTCTACCTTTTAATCTCCTGCTTTCATCATATGGCTTAAGCTAATGATGGTTGAGTTATCAGAGCAGAGGTTAAAAGGATGGACTACTCCAAGTTGTCTTCTTTGTGTCTTGAACATTGTAAGTCACCCATGATTCTCAATATGATTTATTGGGTTGACAAGAAAACAAAACAAAACATTTCTTCAGAGTCCACACTTGTGTAAATAAAGTGTAGCATTTCAGTCCTACGGATATCTCTGTGTCTTGGATTCTTTTAAACAAACCCTTTAAAGGAGTTGTTTTAGGATTTTCATCAAAACAAGAGTACCTTCTAAACAAAGTGTGTAGTTACTTTGAAGGGCTGCTTTAAGCTTTTAAAGGGATTTTCTTGAAGGGAAGACCTGGGGAGAGGAAAGGGAGCATTTGAGATGCAAAAATTTTGGCAGATATAGTGTGAAAATAAGTATTATTTATACCACCTATTAGAAAAATTTATTTGAATGAATTTTGCTTTAAAAGTAAATTATTTTATCCAGGTAGCACATAATGTGAATGTTTCTTAATTGGATTAAGCTAAAGAGTTAGAATAAAAATGAATAAAGAAATGAATTAGCAAAATTCCCTGTTAGCCTTTTTCCTGAGACACGCTTCCCAAACTTCAGGGTCATCATCCCCATAAAACAAATTATAGGAATCTCTAGAAATCTCTGTGACCTTGAGTCTCAGATTTGTCATTTTATATTCTGTGCTTTTTGTATCATGCAGAGGAAAACATCTTTTGGGAATCATTTGGCCACTGATATATACTATAGAAGTGTCAGTTTTGGAACTTCCCTGGTGGTGCAGTGGTTAAGAATCCGCCTGCCAATGTAGGGGACATGGGTTCGATCCCTGGTCCAGGAAGATCCCACGAGCAGGGGAGCAACTAAGCCTGTGTGCCACAACTGCTGAAGCCCTTGCGCCTAGAGCCCATGTTCCACAACAAAAGAAGCCACTTCAATGAGAAGCCCTAGCACTGCAATGAAGAGTAGCCCCTGCTTGCCAGAACTAGAGAAAGCCCGCACGCAACCAAAAATAAAAAAAAAAAAAAAAGAGAGAAGTCTCAGTTTTGTTTCAATACAAACTTTTTTTATAGGAAAAGAAAAGGATGTTAGTCTGTCTTAGCTGAGGAAGGAAACTTAATGACAAAGACAGCAGTTGTGTTCTTTCATGGAGCTTTCTTTTCTAGTGTTATTAGCTTTACACATAATAGCAATTTTGATAGTTACAGACAAACCAGAAAAATATCTCTAGTCTTTAACTCCACAAAAGACAGTACTACCTGACAATATTTTTATGAATAAATAAGGTGGTTTTCTTTTGTACAATGAAGTTTATTTTATAAGGCCATAGTTTCATAGGCCCATATTGGTTTTGTTTATCCTGGCTTTGGAGAAGGGGTCTGTGCTCTGTTCCTGATAAATTTCCCCTTGTTTTCAGTTATGACAGATAGTCCTTTGAATATGGTGTATGAAAATGTTCTAGCATCAAACCAAGGATAGCTAACCTTATTTATGTCTGTATTCTGTCCTTAAACACAAACAGCTGTGCACACATACATCTGTCTCACGTCTGACCAAGTACTGCTGTCCAGGGCTTCATATACACAAATAAATGTTCCCTGTTTTATGGGAAATTGTGGCTGGCACAGCAGGAGTTTCAAAACCCACATGCATTTTTCAAATCTTACTTGCACAAACAAAAAGAGGAAAAATACAGACTAGCCAGGTTTGGAATTGCTGACTTTTAGTGTGAGTACAGAATGGCTGAAGAATCCCTATTTTGACCAAAAAAAAAAAAAAGTAAAGAGAGCATGTATAAAAAAATTACAGTTTTTCAAATCTTTTAGAGCCTAAGTTATGCCTTGGTAAAGAAAAAGTAATTCTAAAGTTTTCATTAGGGCTGCTTTCTGTATGACCCTGGAAAAGCAACTTACTGACTGATCATTAGTAAGAGCAGATGAGCAAAAGCTTTGATAAATTTCTTGGTTCCATTATTAAATACTTTGAGAAGTCACAGGCCAAGCAGAGATTTAAGAAGTTCCTCATTCTGATGATAAGATTAGGAGATATGTTTACTTTATTTCATTCATTATGTTTGTGTGTGTTACCTAATTTTCTATAATGAACACGAACCACTTTTATAATCAGTTTAAAAAGTTATTAAAAAATAATTTCCGGGCTTCCCTGGTGGCGCAGTAGTTGAGAGTCCGCCTGCCGACACGGGTTCGTCCCCTGGTCCGGGAGGATCCCACGTGCCGCGGAGCGGCTGGGCCCGTGAGCCATGGCCGCTGAGCCTGCGCGTCCGGAGCCTGTGCTCCGCAACGGGAGAGGCCACAACAATGAGAGGCCCGCGTAACGCAAAAAAAAAAAAAAATTCCCATTTTGCCTTGAGGTTGATAAGTCAAACTATATTAAAGGCTATGGATAGATTTTTTAAAAATACATATATTATCATATTAGTATACTTTAAAAAAATGTTTTGTTCATTGTTTCACCTTATCTGGGAAAAAAAAGTCACCCTACCCTGAGAATTAATTTTAAAATGAAATGAAAATGAAAGCAAGTGGCAGAATATATTGCCACCAATGGAGAAGCCAAGAAAAGCTCCTGGAAAATGCTACCAAGTTTGTGATCTTTGGCATACTTCCAGTTATGTGATAGAATATGGCTCCGTTTTGTTTGGGATACTCATTTATAAATTAATTTGTCTATACCTGTAAAAGTCAAGTAACATATCTAGGGAAATTTGAAGCCTTTCTTAAGAATTCATAAACTTTTTCTATTCTGATTGCCAGTTCAAGATGACAGATAGAAAACGTGTGTTAAACTTACCTTCCTCTTCAACCCAATTAAATTACAGAAAAAGGTGTACTAAAGAAAATAATTGCATAACAACACAGGGCCATCAGTGGTCCAGAGACTATGAGGAATCCCAACTGAAAGATGGATGTGAAACTGAAATTTTTCTGAAGAATTAACCAGTGGGAACTCACTCTTCCTGATACAGCCTCTAACATGTCTGTTTGGGACAGTCATGGGAAGAATGAGAAGGCTGTAATTTGGTTAAAGGACTGCCTGCTTAAGAACAGGGAATGATTAAAGACAAACCCAATCTGACTCCAACCTCAACTTTCATGGGTGTAAAGATCTTAAGAGCAAGCTAAACAAACCTCTTTGAAAAGAGATTAAAATCTATGTGAGGGGAGGGCAAGGTGGTTAGTGGGGTTGGTGGGGGTTGCTGATTCCACTCCTTCCACTTGCCAGCTCCCAGCCCATACTGTGCAGAAGAAAGCTTGCCAGCTGAACACTCGAGAACATCCAACTCTGGAGAAAACAGAGATAATTCGGAAGAAAGGGTAATGTGTATCTGTGCATGTGTAGTGATAATTTTTAATATATAGATCCTGAAAGAGGAAGAATCTTCTTCCTTTAAGATTTCAAGCCATAACTAATCAGGCTTGGAGAGACCAGCTCCACAGCTTCCACCAGTGAAGCAAGACCCAACCTCGAATATCCCCCTTATGTAATTAATGTTATCTTTATGAAAGTAATTTGATTAGAAGTACATTTCAAAGCAGAAATAGAGACACAGACATAGAGAACAAATGTCTCTACCAAGGGGGAAGGGAGGGTGGTGGGATTAATTGGGAGGCTGGGATTGACATATATACACTACACAGATAATTAATGAGAACCCACTGTATAGCACAGGGAACTCTACTCAGTGCTCTGTGGTGACTTAAATGGGAAAGAAATCCAAAAAAAAGGGGATATATGTATACGTATACGTATGGCTGATTCACTTTGCTGCACAGCAGAAACTGACACAGCAGTGTAAAACGACTATACTCCAATAAAAACAACAACAACAACAAAAGAAAACAAAAAACAAACCAAAATAGGTAATTGACAATATCTGTATAAAATAAGCTATGAACACAAACATTTAGGTTCTCTCCTTCCCCAAGAACATGAACCTTAAAGCAAGACTGCCTGAGTTCAAATTCTATTTTAACCACATACTAGCTGAGTGACCTTAGAGAAGCAGCTTAAACTCTCTGTCCTTAGTGTCCTCATCTTTGATTAGCTGTAATAAGTGCACACACAACATGGATATTTGTGATGATTGGATGAGCTAATATAAAGTGCTTATAGATCAGACCCTGGCCCATAGTACTCACTGTGTAAGCATCTACTATTGAGATTATTATTATGAAAAAAAGGAAGAAGTTGATACAAATATTAGGGAAATTTTTGAAGGATATGAAATAAAAAACAAAATCTTCATTTGCATGAAAATTTAAGTATTTCTTTTTGATAAAATACAGGTGGGGTGAGATCAAAACACAGCATTAGGAACTAACTTGCAACTCTTTTCTCTGAGGAATAGCAAAACAAGGAAGAAATAAATCAAGAAGATCTTTATATATAGCACCTGAGTCATCTGCCTAAATTAGATGAGTTGAGACCTGGACATGCAGGAGGCCACAGGCAGTTGAAAGCCAGATCATTTGGCTTAGTTTTATGGTTATATTCTAATGTTATTTATTCTTCCACTCATTCATCCATTCATTCAGCAAATGTATGGTGAGTCTCTACAGTGTGTTAGGCACTACGCAAAACATTGAGCTTACCACACAGAACTTACAGTCTAATGAGGGAGTTAGACATTACAGAAAACATACTTATTACAAATGATAAGTATTATGAAGGAAAGAATAGGACATAGTAGTAATGAAAACTGTGTTTACTGGTGCAGGGATAGACAAAACAGTGGGATGACATAGAATAAAAAACCGAATCCACACATCTTTGGAAACTTGATAAATATCAGGTCTAGCTTTATCAATGGATGGATAAAGGAAAGACTGTTCAATATATTTTATCAGAATAGTTTATTAACCAGATTGGGAAAAAATGGAATCATATTAGTACCTCTTACAATATATAAAATAAATTCTAGGAGATTGGTGGCCAAAGTGTGGAGAAAGCAAAACTTTGATACTAGAAATAGAATAGAAATTTAAATATCTATATATTTATGACTTTTATATAGGAGGCATTTCTTAAGTCACAAAGATCATAGATCATAAAAAAATCAATAAAGATGACAATACAAAAACATGAATTTTTAGTACAATCTATAAAGTTCTTATATCTAGAAAATATAAATACATAACAAAAAACTATAAATACATAAAAAAATGAAAAACAATGCAATAAAAAATGGTCAAATCTCACTAATAGACAATTCAGAAAAAAAATGAAAGAACAACCCAAAAGGAGATCCTAGAGAGCTTTGGAATCTTCTGATTATCTTGTAAACAAAGTCATTTCTCACCATCAATGGTTATTCTTACCAACATACGTGGGAAAAGATGTTTAACTTCATTAGTGTCTCTCTAGCCTCAGGCCACCAGGAACATACCTAAAGTTGAACGATTTGGGTTTCTAACTTGTTGCACTGGGGGAGAACACTCACTATGGTGAACTGAGAGGCATCTCAGTGAGAGAGGGTCAGAGAGAACTTGTTATGGATTGAGGCTTCTGTAGATGCTATGGGGGAGGATGTAAGAAGTGGGGATTTGCTCTGAATGGGATGTTATTTGGAAGTGGAGTAACTGTATGATTATTTTGTTAAATCTTATATAGAAGGAGGGAAGTCTAGGATGAGTCTAAAGCTGTAATTAGTAAAGGAGAAGCAGTCATTCATATTAGCCAGGAGAAAGGAATGTTTGGTCATTTTTGTTGTTTGAATTCATGTTTCTGTCTATATTCAGAGACAATTACATAGTACTCCTGGTTTTTGTCCTGATCTATCACAGTCACAGAATGGCCTTGTTTGATGTTGATGTTCTATGAAATTATTATTGTTTAACTTGAGAGCACCACCAAGTTCTAACTATTTACAATAGGAAAAAATTGAAAACAACCTAAATGTCAGTCAGCAGGAGAAAATGAGCTTAAAACAATAAGGAACATTAAGGAACATACCAACCCAAAATGGGGGATCTTCAAGATGGCAGCAGAGTAAGACATGAAGATCACCTTCCTCCCCACAAATACATCAAAAATACATCTACATGTGGAACAACTCCTACAGAACACCTACTGAATGTTGACAGAAGACTTCAGACTCCCCAAAAGGCAAGAAAATCCCCACGTACCTGGGTAGGGCAAAAGAAAAAACAAAGACAAAAGAATAGGGATGGTACCTGCACATCTGGGAGGGATCTGTGAAGGAGGAAAAGTCTCCACACACTAGGAAGCCCCTTCACTGGCAGAGACGGGGGTGGGGGGGTGGCGGGAGAGAAGTTTCAGAGCCATGGAGGAGAGTGCAGCAACAGGGGTGCAGAGGGCAAAGCAGAGAGATTCCCACACAGAGAATCAATGCCAACCAGCACTCACCTGCCTGAGAGGTTGTCTGCTCACCCACTGGGGCAGGTGGGGGCTGGGAGCTGAGGCTTGGGCTTTGGAGGTCAGATCCCAGGGAGAGGACTGGGGTGGGCTACGTGAACACAGCCTGAAGGAGGCTAGTGCATCACAGCTAGCCAGGAAGGAGTCCAGGAAAAAGAATGGACCTGCCTAAGAGGCAAGAGACCATTGTTTTGGGGTGTGCGAGGAGAGAGGATTCCTTCCCTGTCTGCCCACAGAAGGCAGAGCACCACCTAAACAAGCTCCAGAGATGGGTGCGAGCTGTGGCTATCAGCGCAGACACAAGAGATGGGCATGGAACACTAACGCTACTGCTGCAGTCACCAAGAATCCTGTGTGCAAGCACAGGTCACTATCTATACGTGCCTGCTCCCCTACCCTCTGGAGTCTGTGCAGTTTGCCACTGCTAGGGTCCTGTGATCCAGGGACAAATTCCCCTGGAGAACACACGGCGCGCCTCAGGCTGTTGCAAATTCATGTCAGCCTCTGCCGCCGCAGGCTTGCCCAGCATTCCAATTATAACTGCCATACCCTTTCCTCCCCCTGACATGAGTGAGCCAGAGCCTCCTAATCAACTGCTGCTTTAAACCCGTCATGTCTGGGTGGGAACAGAAGGCTGAGGGCAACCTACATGCAGAGGTGGGGCCAAAACCAAAGCTGAACCCCAGGAGCTGTGCGAAAAAAGAAGAGAAAGGGGAATCTATCCCAGCAGCCTCAGAAGCAGTGGATTAAATCTTCACAATCAACTTGATGTACCCTGCATCTGTGGAATACCTGAATAGAAAACAAATGTTCCCAAATTGAGGCAGTGGACTTTGGGAACAATTGCAAACTGGGGTTTGCTGCCTGCGACAGAATGTTTCTGATTTTTATGTTTATCTTAGTATAGTTTTTAGCACTTGTTATCATTAGTGGATTTGTTTATGGGTTTGGTTGCTCTCCTTTTTTTAAATTATGTTTTTATTTTAATAATTTTTAAAAATTATATTTATTTATGTTTAAAAATTTATTCATTTTTTATTTTTTAGTTTTTTTCTTTCTTTTCTTCTGAGCTGTGTGGCAGACAGGGTCTGGGTGCTGTGGCCTGGTGTCAGGCCTGAGACTCTGAGGTAGGAGAGCCAAGTTCAGGACACTGGACCACCAGACACCTCCCAGCCTCATAATACCAATCGGTGTGAGATCTCCCAGAGATCTCTGTTTCAGCACTAAGACCCAGCTCTACCCAACTGCCAGCAAGCAATAGTGCTGGACGCTCCATGCCAAACAACTTACAAGACAGGAACACAACCCCACTTGTTAGCAGAAAGGCTGCCTAAAATCATACTGAGCTCACAGACACCACAAAACACACCATCAGACACTGTCCTGCCCACCAGAAAGGCAAGATCCAGACTCATCCACCTGAACACAGGCAGCAGTCCCCTCCACCATGCAGCCTACACAAGCCACTGAACCAACCTTACCAACTGGGGGCAGACACCAAAAACAATGGGAACTATGAACCTGCAGCCTTCTAAAAGGAGACCCCAAACACAGTAAGTTAAGCAAAATGAGAAGACAGAGAAATATGCAGCAGATGAAGGAGCAAGGTAAAAACCCACCAGAACAAACAAATGAAAAGGAAATAAGCAGTCTACCTAAAAAAGAATTCAGAGTTACGATAGTAAAGATGATCCAAAATCTTGGAAATAGAATGGAGAAAATACAAGAAACATTTAACAAGGACCTAGATGAACCAAAGAGCAAACAAACAATGATGAACAACACAATAAATGAAATTAAAAATTCTCTAGAAGGAATCAATAGCAGAATAACTGAGGCAGAAGAATGGATAAGTGACCTGGAAAAGAAAATAGTGGAAATAACTACTGCTGAGCAGAATAAAGAAAAAGGAATGAAAAGAATTGAGAACAGCCTCAGAGACCTCTGGGACAATATTAAACTCAACAACATTCAAAATATAGGGTTCCCAGAAGAAGAAGAGAAAAAGAAAGGGTCTGAGAAAATATTTGAAGAGATTATAGTTGAAAACTTCCCTAACATGGGAAAGGAAATAGTCAATCAAGTCCAGGAAGTGCAGAGAGTCCCATACAGGATAAACCACGGGAAAAACAAGCCAAGACATATATTAATCAAACTATCAAAAATAAATACAAAGAAAAAATATTAAAAGCAGCAAGGGAAAATCAACAAATAACACATAAGGGAATCCCAATAAGGTTAACAGCTGATCTTTCAGCAGTAATGCTGAAAACCAGAAGGGAGTGGCAGGACATATTTAAAGTGATGAAAGGGAAAAACCTACAACCAAGATTACTCTACCTAGCAAGGATCTCATTCAGATTCAACAGAGAAATTAAAACCTTTACAGACAAGCCAAAGTTAAGAGAATTCAGCAGTACCAAACCAGCTTTACAACAAATGCTAAAGCAACTTCTCTAAGCAGGAAACACAAGAGAAGGAAAAGACCTACAAAAAGAAACCCAAAACAATTGAGAAAATGGTAATAGGAACATACATATCGATAATTACCTTAAATGTAAATGGATTAAATGCTCCAACCAAAAGACATAGACTGGCTGAATGGATACAAAAACAAGACCCATATATGTGCTGTCTACAAGAGACCCACTTCAGACCTAAGAACACATATAGACTGTGTGAAAACTTAAAGGTCAGATTAGAAATAAATGAAAAAGAAGTGAAGGAAACAATAGCAAAGATCAATAAAACTAAATGCTGCTTCTTTGAGAAGATAAACAAAATTGATAGGCCGCTGGTCAGACTCTTTAATAAAAAAAGGGAGAAGACTCAAATCAACAGAATTAGAAATGAAAAAGGAGAAGTAACAACTGACACTGCAGAAATACAAAGAGTCATGAGAGATTACTACAAGCAACTATATGCCAATAAAGTGGACAACCTGGAAAAAATGGAGAAATTCTAAGAAAAGCACATCCTTCCATGACTGAACCAGGAAGGAACAGAAAATATAAATAAACCAATCAAAAGCACTGAAATTGAAACTCTGATTAAAAATCTTCCAACAAACAAAAGCCTAAGGCCAGATGGCTTTACAGATGAATTCTATCAAACATTTAGAGAAGAGCTAACACTTATCATTCTCAAACTCTTCCAAAATATAGCAGAGAGAGGAACACTCCCAAACTCATTCTACAATGCCACCATCACCCTGATACTAAAACAAGACAAAGATGTCAACAAAAAGGAAAACTAGAGGCCAATGTCACTGAAAAATATACATGCAAAAGTCCTCAAAAAAATACTGGCAAACAGAATCCAACAGCAAATTAAAAGGATCATACACCATGATCAAGTGGGGTTTATCCCAGGAATGCAAGGATTTTTCAATATATTCAAATCAAACAATGTGTTACATTATATTGACAGTTGAAGAATAAAAACCACATAATAATCTCAATAGATGCAGAAAAAGTTTTGACAAAATTCAGCATCCATTTATGATAAAAACTCTCCAGAAAGTAGGCATAGAGGGAACTTACCTCAACATAATAAAGGCCATATATGACAAACCTCCAGCCAACATCATTCTCCATGGTGAAAAACTGAAACCATTTCCTTCAAAATCAGGAACAAGACAATGTTGCCCACTCTCACCACTTCAACATAGTTTTGGACGTTTTAGCCACAGAAATCAGGGAAGAAAAAGAAATACAAGGAATCCAAATCAGAAAAGAAGAAATAAAGCTGTCACTGATTGCAGATGACATGATACTATACATAGAGAATCCTAAAGATGCTACCAGAATACTACTAGAGCTAATCAATGCATTTGGTAAAGTAGCAGGATACAAAATTAATGCACAGAAGTCTCTGGCATTCCTATACACTAATGATAAAAAATCTACATACAGATGGAGAGATATACCATGTTCTTGGATTGGAAGTATCAATATTGTGAAAATGACTGTACTGCCCAAAGCAATCTACAGATTCAATGCAATCCCTATCAAACTACCAATGGCATTTTTCACAGAACTAGAACAAAAAATTTCACAAATTGTATGGAAACACAAAAAACCCCAAATCGCCAAAGCAATCTTGCAAAAAAATAACTGAGCTGAAGGAATAATCCTCCCTGACTTCAGACTATACTACAAAGCTACAGTAATCAAGACAGTATGGTACTGGCACAAAAACAGAGAGTTAGATCAATGGAACTGGATGGAAAGCCCAGAGATAAACCCACACACGTATGGTCACCTTATCTTTGACAAAGGAGGCAAGAATATACAATGGAGAAAAGACAGCCTTGGGACTTCCCTGGTGGCGCAGTGGTTGAGAGTCCGCCTGCTGATGCAGGAGACACGGGTTCGTGCCCCGGTCCGGGAAGATCCCACATGCCGTGGAGCGGCTGGGCTCGTGAGCTGTGGTCGCTGGGCCTGCGCGTCTGGAGCCTATGCTCCACAACGGGAGAGGCCACAACAGTGAGAGGCCTGAGTACCGCAAAAAAAAAAAAAAAAAAAAGACAGCCTCTTCAATAAGTGGTGCTGGGAAAAATGGGTAGCTACATGTAAAGGAAGGAAATTAGGACACTTCCTAACACCATAACAAAAATAAACTCAAAATGGATTAAAGACCTAAATGGAAGGCCAAACACTATAAAACTCTTAGAATAAAACATAGGCAGAACACTCTATGACATAAATCACAGCAACATCCTTTTTGACCCACGTCCTACAGAAATGGAAATAAAAACAAAAATAAACAAATGGGACCTAATGACACTTAAAACCTTTTGCATAGCAAAGGAAACCATAAACAACATGAAAAGACAACCCTCAGAATGGGAGAAAATATTTGCAAATGAAACAACGGACAAAGGATTAATCTCCAAAATATACAAGCAACTCAATATCAAAAAAACAAACAACCCAATCCAGAAATGCACAGAAGATCTAAATAGACTTTTCTCTAAAGAAGCTATACAGATTTCCAACAAACACATGAAAGGATGCCTAACATCACTAATCATTACAGAAATGCAAATGAAAACTACAATGAGGTTTCACTTCACACTGGTCAGAATGGCCATCATCAAAAAATCTACAAACAATAAATTCTGGAGAGGGTGTGGAGAAAAGGGAACCCTCTTGCACTGTTGGTGAGAATGTAAATTGATACAGCCACTATGGAGAACATTTTGGAGGTTCCTTAAAAAACTAAAATTAGAACTACCATATGGCCCAGCAATCCCACTCCTGGGCATACACCCTGAGAAAACCATAATTCAATAAGAGTCATGCACCACAATGTTCATTGCAGCACCATTTACAATAGCCAGGACATGGAAGCAACCTAAGTGTCCATCGACGGATGAATGGATAAAGAAGATGTGGCACATATATACAATGGAATATTACTCAGCCATAAAAAGGAATAAAACTGAGTTATTTGTAGTAAGGTGGATGGACTTAGTGACTGTTATACAGAGTGAAGTAAGTCAGAAAGAGAAAAACAAATACTGAATGCTAACACATATATATGGAATCTAAAAAAAAAAAAAAAGTGGTTCTGATGAACCTAGGGGTAGGACAGGAATAAAGATGCAGATGTAGAGAATGGACTTGAGGGCATGGGGAGGGGAAAGAGTAAGCTGGGAGAAAGTGAGAGAGTAGCGTTGACATATATATGCTACCAAATGTAAAATAGATAGCTAGTGGGAAGCAGCTGCATAGCATAGGGAGATCAGCTTGGTGCTTTGTGACCACCTAGAGGGGTGGGAAAAGGAGGGTGGGAGGGAGACGCAAGAGGGAGGGGATATGGGGATATATATATATAGCTGATTCACTTTGTTATACAGCAGCAACTAACACAACATTGTAAAGCAATTATACTCCAATAAAGATGTTAAAAAAAAACACATCAATTAAAAAAAGAACATACTAACCAAATTATACATTCAATATATAATTTTTTAATGTACAAATAATTATATATACAGAACAGACTTTTTCAAAACATGCAAAAGATACAATGTATTTTTAATGAATATACCATTTGTAATGAGAGTATAACGTATTTATGGATATTGTAAGCTACAAATTTAAGATAGTAGTTACATCTGTGAGGGAAAGAAAGTGAACTGAAGAAAGTATACACTGTGGGCTTGAACAATCTGAAACACTATTTAAAAAAACCTTTAACAATTATGGTGAAAATGCCAAAATTTGAAGAATTAGGGTTATAGGTGAATGAGTGATTATTTATTATTCTTTATATTTGATACTTGATATTTTTCATAATTATAGAAAATCAAATCATAGTTTGAGAAACTTACATGCCAAAATTTTTTGGAATTTTTCTTTTTCATCCTTTGCTTGCCTGGAGAAAAGCCACTCACATGTGCCTGTTGTGAAAGTTGGAATCACTCAGAAAATATCCTTGTAAGAGAGGTCTGTCCAATGTACGCCAGCATTAAAAGCAGACTTTAGAAAGAATTTATATAGAATGAGTTTGCTGCTAGTTTTTGAAGTTCTTGAAGGAAAAAAAAAGAACAAGAAGGGGAGGAGGAGTAGGCAAAAGGGAGGAATGTTGGGGGAAAATCCTATAATCTAAAAAGTTTGGTAAATTGACAGAAATCATAGTTGAGTTATGCAAGCCTTGTAGAATTACAACTAACACATCCTGTTTATTTCATTACCAGTTAGAAATGCCCCACAGGGAGAATTTTAATGTGGTTTAGGACCCTTGTAAGAATGATCTGAATGATCAGATTAAGGCAGGAAGATGGAATGTTAAGAATTCATCTGGTCTTCTCTATTTGCTGGGTTTGGTCCATCTGGTAATAACCTACCAACATGTATTTTCAGAAAGCAGGAAAAGACATGAAAATAAGCTCTAGTGACAGAAAACAGTATTTTAAAAGTTCTAATGAAAAGTTTTTCATGACATTTGTTAAAGATGGTAAGGAAACGTTTCTTCAAGAGGGGCAACTGCAGTGGGAGTTTTGCAGTTGGAAAGAGACATTGGGGCTCAACTCAATATGAGAAGAGTGAATGGAGATTTACAGCCAAGGAGCAGGGTGGTGGGGGGGGGGGGTCAATGGATGGAAAATTGCTAAGTAAATATCAAGTCTAAGGTGATTCTGGCTAACATGACGTGACAAAATTCTTGCTGAAGATAGGCCAGATTAATAAAATATTAAGGGTAGGGATTTTCATTAATTTGACTCAGCAGGATTTTTGCTAAAACTGGACAAAGCAGGCCAAAGGCATAGCCCAAGGGCAGGACCTAGACAAAAAGACAACTCAAAAGAGACTGACTGAAGGTAGGTCAAGGAGAACGCCTTTATCAAATGTTAGTACCTATAAGAGTGTGGCTAGATCTTGGGAAGAAATGGTGTTAGGGCTTGGAGCATTTGGGGTAGAATAAAATAAATTATCAAGTCTAAGCTTTGCAGCATGGCCGGCAAGGCTGTTTATTGTCTGGCCATGATTCCAGGATTTAACCTAGCCAACAGCTCCAATAACTGAAAAGGAATAAAAACATTACCAATGAAGGACCTCATTGCCCAGTAGTATGTAGCCACCTACATCTTAGGTAGAACTTTTAAAATTAAGGTGACATTCTGTTGTGAAACTCTCATGGTAAAACCCTGATGGGAGAAGAAATAATTTGCAACTCTAGACTTCAGCATTTGCAGTGGGAAACAAGCAAACAACAGCCATTGTTTCTTTCACTTTGTGGCTCTAGTCATCAGCAGCTATAATAAAAAATTGAAGGTATTGTGGTCATGGAAAAGATGCTTCTATGAGTTCTGCTGCTTTATAACAACCTAGGAGGAATGTCTGAAATACTGCTCAGTGTGGCGCTACCACACTGAGTAGTGTGGCTGAACTCTTGACATCATATAGTGGAAAACTCTAACTCCACCCACACTGGTGAAGCTGAAAAGTATCTGTGACAGAGAGATGTTTACAGTTCACGGAGAAAGAATAAGTGCAGACAGTAGTCAAATTATTTGCACATCTGTTTGATCTCTCTATCCTATAAATGTGTGTGTGTGTGTGGAGTTGTCAACGTGAGGATTCTGGATTCAGATTGAAGTCAGAATTCGAATCTAGCCCCTTAACATATTAGCTGTGTGACTCCGGACAAGTTACTGTACAGTGCCTCAGTTTCCTCGTTATAAAATAAGATGATAGGATCATTATAATATAATTGTCATAATGTTGTGGGGTTTTTTGCTTTTTTTGTTTTTTTTTTTGCGGCACGCGGGCCTCTCACTGTTGAGGCCTTTCCTGTTGCAGAGCACAGGCTCCAGACGCGCAGGCTCAGCGGCCATGGCTCACGGGCCTAGCCGCTCCGCGGCATGTGGGATCTTCCCAGACCGGGGTACGAACCCGTGTCCCCTGCATCGGCAGGCGGACTCTCAACCACTGCACAACCAGGGAAGCCCCATAATGTTGTTTTGAGGACCAAATGAAATTAAAAATTTTTAGAGCTTAGCCCAGAGTTTAACACAGAAAGAAGTTAAAAATATTAACCATTATTACCACTACTTTTATTATTATAATTTGTTCTTTTAGCTCCACAGCCTACCACACTATTTTGTGCATAATTTACACTTAATAAGTTTTGTTAAATTAATTCCAAAAGCAAAATCATAATTGTCTTTTAAGTTTTTGGCTGAGTCTAGATAGAGACCAATGATCGAGACACCCCTCACCCCTTTAGTAAATCATGGTGCCACTGCTCATGATATGTTAGCTGGGACATAAAGAAGGCTGACAATGGTGGCTACTTAATCTCCTCCAACAGTCCAATGGCTGGTTTGGGTGATATATGGCAGCACCTGGATAAGTCTCCAGCCTACAATACAACAAAGTTTAAATAGCCAAAGGGTAGCATTTTCCAAGTTGGGTGCTGCAAACACCTGGTGAAGAATTATAATTTTATCAGGAGATTTGAGAAGGGCCTAAGGATGTATTCAGTCATTTTGAGAAATCATGATAAAGTCTTCACTTGGAATCTTCTTAAAGATAAGCAATCTTGGTCACAGCCCATGGCAAAAGTGTATCTTCAAGACATTACACATTCTAGCATATGGTGCATTTGTTTATGGAATTGTCAATATTCAAATGGACTCTAGTCCTCCAGACTGTCCTATCCCAGCAGCAGAACAGAGAAAAGCAAATCCTAAACAAACCTATTCTGAGAGATGAGTTATGTAAAAAATGTGAAGCAAAGTCATTAATTTAATATGATAGGAGGATCTGAAAGCTGAATAGAACAAATGTCACAGTCCAAAGTATGAAAAAGAGCCATGGCCAAGAACAACCTAAAAATAGCAAGTCATCAGAGAATGAAAATCTGGGAGGGAAATATAGAAAGTCCAACATACTTCCAGCAGGCCATAACTTATCAAGACGGAGCTCTTTTAGAGGGTGGAGGATGTACCTTGAATGCCTAAGCACCATCCTTGGCCTCTAACCCAGGAATTACTTAATCTGCAAGCTAGAAGGATTCAGTGATTACTAAAATTGACTGTTATTCACTGAGAAGTACAGCGAGATGGTGAATGTTGTGGTCTCAGGATCCCGGCAGTATGGGTTTAAATCCTGGCTCTGCAGGTTGCTGGCTGTGTAAGGACAGCTTCTTAAATTTCCTGTGCCTCCTTTTGCTCAGCTAAATGGGAATAATGGAATACACCTACGTTATAGACATCTCAGAGTGTCTTGTTTGGCATATAGTAAGTACTCAATATTAGTCTTTATTATCATCATCATCCAAGAAAATCAAGAAGTTCTACAGTACTCTAGGTATATAATACTGCAATTTTAAAAAAATCAGTATTTACCTAGGAGGTTTTAAAAACAGTCTTGGAGGCTAATGTTCTGAGCTACCTACCTGTGTTTCTCACTGTGATTCCATATGTAACTGGCTTTTGTCCCAATTAATTTGACATTTATACATGTATTTTTCACTCTAAAAATTAAGTCAAATATCCAAACAAACAAGGTATCTTCAAACCACTCATGGTTGGAATAGTCATGGTGGAATAGACTAATTGTGTCAGGATATTTTGTCTCACTGTTTTTTTTGGAAGTTTTGATATTCTTCAGGTTCATAATTGTTAGAAACTTAACATTATTCTGGGTCTTATATTGGGTATGGAAGAGTGTCCAGCACAGAAAAACCTTTTTAAAATTTCAGACCTTTCACGAGTCTTCAATGTGAGCTCTGTTGATAAAAGATGACATTTATGGGGAATTAATGTTGTTTTAACAGAAGCTTTCAGTTCTTGCCTTATTTCCTCTCTCCCTTCCCCCAGTTCCTGAATGTGGAATCTCCTAATGGGCTCTTTAGCAGGCTTTGGCCTGTTCAAGTAGCTGAGCCAAGTCTGACTGCGGCAGGAAGTAACGTCAGCCAAGTCTTCTGAGGGGGCTTCACATTGAGTCATGCTGGAGGCCAGCCTAGTGTACTGGGCCAAAGGGGTCCCAGGGAGTCTGGGTGTCACTTCTGGGCCTTTCCCTCTTCCCTCCCATCGTCTCCTGTGTTAGTTCAGTCTTCTGCCTCGTACTCCACTCCACAGAACATTCTGCCAAAAAACCAGAGACTTAGAAGTCTTATAATCCCTGCCAGTACGTTAATGTTAACGAACATATTGCTGTAATACGCTATACTAGATGATAAACCTATCTCATGTTGTGTGTGTGTGTGTGTGTGTGTGTCTAGGGATGAGGGCATTGAAAAAAACTAGAAAACATGAATGGCTAAAGAAAGTTTGAGTCTTTGGTTTGATTTGAAATAAGCTTATCAGGACATACATCTGACTTCTCATGAGTGAGATGATATAATAGCCAAAAAATGATAACCATATTTGATTTCATGTGGACCTATTTTTCTCTCTGGAATAGCTGACAATCTTTTTGTAAATTTATTTTATTGACATATAGTTGATTTACAGTGTTGTGTCAGTTTCTTCCGTATGGCAAAGTGATTCAGTTACATATATACACATTCTTTTTCATATTATTTTCCATTATGGTTTATCACAGGATATTGAATATAGTTCCCTGTGCTATACAGTAGGACCTTGTTGTTTATCCACTCTATACATAATAGTCTGCATCTGCTAACCCCAAACTCCCAATCCATCCCCCCCTACTCCCACTCCCCACTGGCAACTACAAGTCTGTTCTCTATGTCTGTGAGTCTGTTTCTGTTTCGTAGATAAGTTCATTTGTGTCATATTTTAGAGTCCACATATAAGTGATATCATATGGTATTTAGCTTTCTTTTTCTGGCTTACTTAGTATGATAATCTCTTAAGTCCATCCAAGTTGCTGCAAATGGCATTATTTCATTCTTTTTATGGCTGAGTAGTATTCCATTGTATACATATGCCACATCTTCTATATTCATTCAACTGTAGATGGACATTTCAGTTGTTTCCACGCCTTGGCTTGGAATAGCTGACAATTTGACACCAATATAAAATTTCCTGAAATCTTTCTGAGCATTCACTATTAATGCCATATTCAGGACATTCATCATTTCCTCAACTTCATTTGCTTATTTATTGAGCATGTCCTCTGTGCCAGGCACTGGGGAAATAAGAGTGAGTGAAGTTAACAGCACCTACATTATGGAGCCCAGAGTGATGGAGAAAGTGCTACTGAAATACAGAACAGGACTGTACAGGAGACAGTCTGTACAGGAGACATTTCCCACACTAAGGCTTGGAGGATGAATGAAAGAATCAACTGCTCATTCAGTGGATATTTATTGAGCATCCGTTTGTGCTTGGTACTATGCTGGTGCTGGGGGATAGAGTCTTGAAGAAAAACATCCAACACCCCTGACCTCATAGTGCTTATAGTCTAGTGATGGGATAATAATAATGATGATAATAATAATAATAATAGCATAGGTTTTTTGCGGTACACAGGCCTCTCACTGCTGTGGCCTCTCCCATTGTGGAGCACAGACTCCAGACGTGCAGGCTCAGCGGCCATGGCTCACGGGCCCAGCCACTCCGCGGCATGTGTGATCTTCCCGGACCAGGGCACAAACCCGTGTCCCCTGCATTAGCAGGTGGACTCTCAACCAATGTGCCACCAAGGAAGCCCATAGCATAGGTACTTTTGATGGAGTTAAAGACTATGGAGAAAAATAAAGCAGGAAAGAGGGAACAGGTGTTCATGGGTGGATACAACAGAGGTAAGCTGTCCAGGGAAGGGTTAACTGAAGGGAATTGGAGTAGCTACTGAGGGAGGAGAAGGAGTGGGCCACATGCTGGTCTGAGGGAAGGGTGCTCAAGACAGAGGGTTGCCTGCAACAGGCCTGGCATTTTGGAGGAGCAGTGAGGAGTGAGGAGACCAGCATGACTGGAGCAGAGCACAAGATAAGGCAATAGTAGGCCATGAGGTCAGAGAGGTAATGGGGGACCAGACTGTGAAGGGCCCTTTGGGTCATTTGCAGTAAGTTTGGCTTTGAGCTGGAAAGACACTGGGATTGACATGGTCTAACTTGTACCCTTATAAGGTCACTGTGACTGCTGTTGAGAAGAGATCAGAGGAAGCAAAGCCTGCAAATGCAGTGTTTGAATGCCTATTGCCTGTCAGGGGCTGTAATGGGAACCCTGCCCTCAGGACCTAACCAGCTAGTCACAGGAGAGAAACTTGAACTGGTTTGGTAAATAGTATGAATGTCCAATGACTGGTATTGATTTTTGCTCATGCTGGGATTCTTGTTCCTGATTCTGGCTTAGGGATCCACCTCTTTCCCACTCTCTGACCATGTGGTTTGATGGCCCCCATTGTCCAATTAAGAGATGGAGTTGTAACCTAAGCCTAAGCCAGTGAGCAGAGTCCATCCCTCTAGCACAAGTTCAAGCATGAGCGGGTAACTCAAACTCATCAATGAAGCCCCAATCCAAGTGGGCCTTTGTGCATTGTGACACTCTTCTAGGATGGCTATGAAAGATCTGGATCTTCTGTGGCCATCTTTAGCTATACAGGAACTGACCATGAAACCATACCAGTCTGTGATTTGCGTGTATGTTTTGCTTGCTTAAGTTTTGAGAGAACATATGCTTTTTATTTTTAAAGTCAAACTTTTATTAATTTTCCCATGGTCTTCAACAAAATAACAAGCTTTTTAAAAGTTTCTTCATGCTCAAATGGTGCTCATTGCCAAATAGCATAGTGTTGAATAGAAGTAAAACTAACAAACGACAAGGAAGATTTCAAGAAATTCTGTTTTACTGAGACAAAAACAGTAAAAAACAGTAAAAAATCATTGTAATATTGACTATACCTCAGAGGGACTAAAAGTGAGAAAAAGAATTCAAAAGCTTCAGAGAGAAGATCCAGAATACACAAATATGAAAACTGCTTTGAAATCATAAAGTGCCCTCATTGACTAACTCAGAACACAGAAGGAAGAGTTTGTGCCTTTATTATAATGTGGAATTTTTGAAGATACTTTAAAAAAAAAAATCATTTTAATGACTAACCTTCCAAAACAGTTCCTAGTCTGGGACTAGCATTTGATTGCAACTGAACAAATTTAAGCTAAAATAAAGGGATTTATTTAACTATTTTCCTCATTCAAATACACATCAACATTGCAGAAGTACAAGTTCATTTATGCCTGCTATGTTTTAACTTTGCCAACAGCTCTTTTTAAAATTGTTGAGTAAAATTTCAACATAACACACTATACACATATGCAATATATGTTGCAGAAATGAGACTTTCTTAATACTAATTATTAAGTACCTTCTAAATGTCAGAAATTTTTGCACATCCGTTTCCTGATACTCATAAAAAATCTTCAAATTTGTATTATATTTCCTTTTTTTCGTAAGAATTAAAATTGAGGCATAGCGAAGTTCGTGAATTGCCCAGTGTCAAATAGCTGGCAAATGGGAGATTTGAAGGAAGTGTTTTGGCCAGGCACTGCATTACACACTTTACATGTATTACTTCATTTAATCTTTACAGCAGCCCTTTAAAGATGAGGACATTTAAAAGGAGATTCAATAAAGATAGTGGCAGGATTCACCCCAGGACTAACTTTAGAATTTATAATCTTAGCAGTATATGGTTTACTGTCTTTTTAAATGACTGAATTCCCCACTTGAGAGTATTTCTGAAGCTCAAAATAGGTTGTACCTGGTGTCTTATATGCTAATTTTCAAAGAAGTGTGAGATGATTATTCTTCATCCAAGAGTTCAAACTTAGACCTACAGAGAGACTCTTTCCTACATCTCTTATGAAGAGCTCTCGCTTTAAAAATTAATGTGTGCCAACTTTCAAGTTATTAGTATGTCAAGGCTCAACAGTCTTCAGATCTTTCCCTTTTCCACAAAACACTTTTTAAATAGTCTGATACTTGGCTGTACATGTAGAGGTTCATACTGCAGGCATGGTCTTGAAATTACTCTTATTCTCACAAATTACTAATTATGTGACTTTGGTCAATTAGGCAACCTCTCAGGTATAAAAGAAATTCTTACCACTGTAAAGGATAATGTAATTAAACCTATTTCCCATTTGTCAGATTCATGGTTTAACAACACACTAAAAGTGAGAAAATATAGTATCAAATTCATTGCATAGAATTATTTCACTGATAATATCAATAAAAAAGAGAAAATAAATCTAATATCAATAAAAAAGAGAAAATAAATCTAACCAGGGAAGCTTTGTCTCTTAAAAACCATTGAAGATATTTAGAAGTTTGTTTTGGACTTACACATTTTGTGTAAATCCTCAAAAGAAATAATAGAAATTAAGTAATCATATTAAACAGTATGTATTTATTTTTAGCAAGAACTAAGTTTTTTAGTATTTGTGTCTAACAGTTTCCAGATGGCCTACTTGTACATGATATAGGAGCAAATTTTAAACTCTTAATAAATTGAAGGACAAGGTAGAAGTATTCAAAAATATTTTTTATCAGAGATATTCTTTTTCTAAGATGCACTTAAGATTTTTAAATTATTGAGTATATTTGATGCATTCCTGAGACAATCCAGATCAGAAGATGTATTGCAGTTGAAGTATTTTCTGATTTGTGTTTTATTTTATCCATTTGATGAAAATTTGGAACCCAAATTTGGAGTCTCAACTTTAATATACATTCTTAACTGGGTCTCTTCCTTAGTCATGCTTTCTCTTTCCTATCAAAATCTGTTTGCCGTATAGGACCAATAAACAAATTCATAAGAGTTCAAGTAAAAGAAAATTTAATAGTCTACCATTAGGTTTCATATTACTTAGGGATCAGAAGTCTTAAAGCTAACAAAAGAAATAATAATTGTGGAATTTCAGGAATTACACATTACTTCTACAAATGTTTATTGAAACTCTAGTAAATCCTAAGAATGAATGCAGTGGCTAAGAGCACAGATTCTGGAGCCAGGCTGTCTGGGTGAAAGTTCAGGCTCCACACTTGCCCTCTGCGGGTGACCTAGAGCAAGTTACCTGATTCTCTTGCTCCTGTTTTCTCACCTGTAAAATGGGGATAATAATAATATTATCTCATGCATATTGACGATAGCTGAGATTGAATGAATTAATATAAGTAAAAGATTGAGAATAGTACTCTAGCCACATTATGAGGGTTACATTGTGAGTGAGTGTGATTATCATTATAACAATGAACCAGCCATGGTCATTGCCCTCATAGTGCTAAGGAGAGGCACTTTACAGTGAATTGATATCCATTAAAGATTATTATGTTCCAAGTACAATACGACCATTTTATTTTTCTTATATAATTGAATTCTCAAAATAACTATTTTGAGGAAGATTTTACTCTTTCAGTTTAAAGGTGAGAACATTGACGCTTACAAGCGATATAATAATTTTGCTAAGGGCTCAACTAGCAAGTGATGAAACGAGAATTCAAATCAAAGTTCTATTATTTCACCACAGCAGGATGATCATTTAGAGAAAATACATCAATCATTTAATAGGAAGACAGTATAAATGGCTGTTAAAAGAACAGACTGAAGACACATGGTGAGGATTTGAATTCTGCCTTTTCCTCTTCCGAAGTATTGATATTAGTCCTTGGGTAATTTGGTTAACTTCTCTGTGCTTCAGCTTTCCTACCTATAAAATGATTATAGTAAGTTCCTCAAAACAGTTAATACGAAGATTGAACGAGATAAAATATACCCAGTGCTTGATTTGTACTAAGTGCTCATTGTTATTTGATTCATTTAATTGAACAGCGTAAGTAGTTGTCTATTCCGCTTTCTCACTTCATGTTCCTGACTGTCAAAGCCAAGTTTCTAGAAATTCTGATGCAGAATGAGAGGATGACTTGGGTAATTTAAGAGAATTAGACTTCCATCATTTAGTTATCTATAAAGACTAGAACATTCTAGGCGGGGCTGATATTCAGCTGATGAGCACCACTACAAACATACTAGCCATTAAAATATTGAAATACAGGGTTTCCGTACCAGATGGTGGATGATTTAAGATCTTGAGCCCATGTGCTACCTAATAAGCTGCATCGTAGTGCGTGCTGGTGAGGGTAACCCTCGGCAGCTGCAGTGTAGACTGAGATGGATGCTGGCAGAAGCACCTGCAGCCCATCTCCTGCTCTGGAATGGCCCAGCGTAGACGAGGGTGGTAAGGCACGTGACAGGGCAGACAGTAGCGATAACAGAGATGTTGGTGTGGGTTGAGGGGCAGACTCTTTGGATCTAGGCACCGCCTGCCCTGCTCCATGCTGGCAGCAGCAGAGAACCAGCTTGACCCTAATACCTTCAACTGAATGGGGAAAAATCAGGCTTTCTATGTCCAATTGCAGTTCAGATAGGGACATCTTTTAACTGATGACAATAGTGTCAAAGAGCACATCAATTATTCCTAAAATTCAAGAAATGGTTTAAAATTTATTAGAATGAGTTGATGAAGTAGTGGCACTACAACTTCTATCATTTGGTAAGCAATTCTATATTATCTATATCAGTTTATTTGGAAAATAAGCAGGATTATGATTTTTTTGATGTGTTAATTGGTTTCCATACTAAATTTTTATTTCCAGTTGTTAACTATGTTTAATTACATGTAATTATAGGCATTAGACCATGTACAAGAGCAGTGATGTCTCACATAGATTTTTAAAATATATTTCAACAAAAAATGATGGAATAATGTCTCACAAATAACTCAAGACTTTAACTGTTTCCTAGGCAATTTGCAGACACGGTGTATAAAAAGGAATAAAGGAGGGTGGGGAAATCTGTTAGCCTCACAAAATATTCTAAAAAATCACAGTGAAGAGCTGATAGTGAGTTTATTTAAAAAAATGTCACATTACTCTCTTTTGTCTGATAATACTATTTCCTCCTTTTCCAGTTCACTTTCTTTAGTTATTAGTTTCCTCTACTGTTTCTGAGAAGCATCGGCAGCTCCAAAGTGGTTAAATTCCCCATTCCGGGTAGACAAATTTGTGCTCTCTCGATTGTAATATCAGAAAATGTATCATCATAAGAAGACATCAGACTCAGCACTAGAGTGATCCAGTTTTCTGAACCTAAATTTGAACACATGGTCAGACCATGCTTCCTCAGTTCATCAAATACCTATTTAGGTCTACCACATGCTGTTCCCAAGGGATGCAACCAGGGCAAGGATGCGTCCACCCTCATGGAATTTGGAGGTCAGGTTACTAATCAGTAACACTATACTGTAGTAATTGCTACAAAGGTAGAAATAAGGAAGACGGTCCTCTATCCCTTGCGAGAAGGGAATCAAATTTGAGGAGACTCTTATTCCTCAAAGAATAAGAGTCCTGGAAGAAAAAGCAGTTCCTTAGCAAGGTAGCATTATGGCTGGGGGAAGGGCATTCTCCGGCAACCCAGACACACAGCAATTTCTATATTGAAAGAACATATCTGCCACATGACTGGACAACTTAACATTCTCCAGGTATATACAACTTGAAAGAAAATAATTTCATTTGGAAGCCTTGGGATCTGATCCATCTTGATGTTTTGTTGCGCTTTATCAAAGTGCATTGGCTCTCCTAGTTGTAGGAAGACTTCAGCGTATTGTTACACCTGAAGGAGCTTCAGATGAATGAAGAAAGTAGCTTTGACTTTTTGCTTGTTAATATAAATACTAACTTTGCTTCATTTGTGGGACAAACCTCTTTAATGTATCTTGAGTTGGTTACTGAGGATTTTGTCAGTCGGCTATTTTTGGAAATCTGCTTGGGGTTAAATCACAGCAATTACAAGCTTGAGATAAAAGGAGCCACGTGTATACAGAGGCTTCTTAAAGACCCAGCCAGCCTTCATTTCCTTTCACAATGGGAGGCTTTGGGCCTCTACTGACTAGGATGAACCACAGCAAAACAATATCTTCGTGTGTGGGTTTTAAAAATAAACTGAAGTGATTTGTATGCACAAATGGCATCTTAGAAAAAAGAATGTAGAAAAGCCAAGTTGAAAAAGAAAACAAACAATACTTGAAATTCTCCTCTTTTCTCTTCCAACAGGTTTTCTTTCTTAGAACTGTTGTCTGGAAAGCTCATCTATTATAATATTGCCTGCTGAGCAGTTCAACCACCCTAGGTATTGCTCTGGGATTCTAATGATATTATTATAAGTAGTATGATAGATAGGCTATAATCTGGGGTCTTTGCAAGGATAACTAAAAGTCTCCAGCGTTTTAAAACTAAACGCAGAGAATATACGTTTGTTATCTTGGCTACATTACTGACAACATAAACGATTCTTTGGAGACTTGAAAGCTGGGGTCAGCCATGTCAACTTGCATTTTAGGAGAGTTTAATCAATTGACTAATAGCACAAAAGAATATATCCACTCACTTGAGGTTTCATTTGCATAGTTTATCAGTAGGAGATTTTTCTGGTAATTTGCATACTTTCCTGCTCTCACAATTAGGATAATTACGAGAAATCATCAAACTCTATAAACAATGGCTACCAGCTAAATCTAAGTATAGAAGGGAAATTAGAATTTATGTAGACCACTGTTATTAATAAATATATTTTTAAATTATATAATTACTAGTCAGCAGAAAGTGACCAAGTTATACAGGCTTCATATTTTAAATTATTTAGATTTTATAATGATCTCTAAATAAAATCAGTAATCCTAATAACTTACGGATAGCAAATCATTAGGTCAAGAAACTAGTTAAAATACACTTTATATTCAAATTAAGTTTGCATCTCAATGTGCTTTTTACTTATAGGAATCTCCAAGTACATGAAAAGTTACAATGACAAGGATTTTATGTTAAAATGATATATTTATAGAGGATAGTACTGCATAATACTAAAATATTTGATTAAAGAACAAAACTTTCAGCCAAATGTCAATGATCTGACAAACAAATGAATATCTCTCCAAATATATAGATGATTAAGTTTAAAATTATCAAATACTTTCTTTGGAATAGTTTTAAGGTAACACATAATGACTTTAAAAGTCAATCCACCTTTAAGATTCTGCTATCGTCTCTGATGTTCTGAAGTAGTCCTAAAACTAGGAGAGCGAAGGTACTTTGATAAAAACTAAACAAAAGATCAAGATGGATCAGATCTTAAGGCTTTCAAATGATTTTTTTTTCTTTTAAGGTGCATATACCTGGAGAATGTTAAATTGTCCAGTCATGTGGCAAATTATGTTGTCAAAAATATTCAAGCTTTTATGCCTCTGTTGGCCCAGACTGCCCTTTCCACAATCCTAACAATTGTCTGCTAAGGAAATGCTTCATCTTCCAAGGCTGGGTTAAGAGATTTGACTCCTTTCCCCACACAGAATAGATGTTCTCTTTCTTCTTGTCTCCTTTGTAGCGATTATTGCATTGTAACAATGTAACTAGGGTATTGTTTCTTCCAGCACTGACTTTATAAAATCACTGCAGTTTTAAAATAAAAGAATTTATTAGGCTTCTTCAAGTCCAAGAAACACAGGGGCATGAAAAAAATATTTTTGTTATGACCTTTTATGCACTTTTGAGTAGATCAAACAGAAAATTGAATTTTGACTTAGCACAAGCTTTCTTTAAAAATATGTTCAAGGATACAATTGAGGAGTTAAAATTACTTTAGAAAACCTGAAAAAGTAGAAATGACATGTCCAAAGATTTGTTTTCCTTTATTAAAATGTATAAAATAAAGCTAATTTTATTGTTATTTGTTCATTATTATTCTTTTTTAAAATTTAGGTAAAATTGGTGCATAATATTATATTAGTTTCAGGTATACAACATAATAATTCGATATTTGTATACACTACAAAGTGATCACCACAATAAGTCTGGTTACCATTTGTCATTATAGAAATGACCCATCACCCTTTTCACCTATGCCATACCACCCCTCCCTTTACCACCCCTCCCCTCTGATAACCACCTATCTGTTCTCTGTATCTATGAGTTTAGTTTAGTTTTGTTCATTTGTTTTGTTTTTATGATTCCATATATAAGTGAAATCATATGGTACTAGTCTTTCTCTGATTGACTTGTTTCACTTAGCATAAGACCCTTGAGATCCATCCACGTTGTCGCAAATGGCAAGGTTTCCTTCTTCTTTATGGCTGAGTATTATTCCACTGTGTATATATACCACTTCTTCTTTATCCATTCATCCATCAATGGATGTTTTTATATCTTTGCAATTGTAAATAGTGCTACAACAAACATTGGGATGCAAATATCTTTTTGAATTAATGTTTTTGTTTTCTTCAGATAAATTCCCAGAAGTGGAACAGCTGATTGTAAGATAGTTCTGTTTAAAATTTTTAAAGGAACCTCCATATTGTTTTCCATAGTGGCTGTACCAATTTACATTTCCACCAGCCTCACAGGAAGTTTTCATTTCCTCCACAACCTCTCCAACATTTGCTATTTCTGGAAACCATCAACAAATCCTACAGAATGGGAGAAGATATTTGAAAATCATATATCCATTAAGGGGTTAATATCAAAAATACATAAAGAACTCATACAACTTAATAACAAAAAAAACCCCTGAATAATCTGATTAAAGAGTGAGCAGAGGATCTGAATAGACATTTCTCCAAAGAAGGCATAGAGGGCTTTCCTGGTAGTGCAGTGGTTGGGAATCCAACTGCCAATGTAGGGGACATGGGTTCAAGCCCTGGTCTAGGAAGATCCCACATGCCGGGGAGCAACTAAGCATGTGTGCCACAACTACTGAGCCCGCGTGCCACAACTACTGAAACCCGTGCTCCTAGAGCCTGTGCTCCACAACAAGAGAAGCCACTGCAATGAGAAGCCCATGCACCACAACAAAGAGTAGTCCCCGTTCGCTGCAACTAGAGAAAGCCCAGGCACAGCAAAAAAGAGCCAACACAGCCAAAAATAAATAAATAAGAATAAATAAATTTATAAAAAAAGAAAAAGAAGACATAGAGATGACCAACAAGCACATGAAAAGATGCTCAACATCACTAATTATTAGAGAAATGCAAATCAAAACCACAGTGAGATATCACCTCACGCGTGTCAGAATGGCTTTTATTAAATAGAGCTAATTTTGAAAGAATAATTATAAACATTTCTTGTAATTTTTGTTTCAAAATGGAAATATTTGATGGAGTCACTAAATGTATAAAATCTTCATATAAAATCACCAGGATTAAGATATTTTATTTCAAGTCTACCTGATTTTAAAAAAAACCAAAAACTCAGAAGTAAGCATAGAAATGCCTTTTGAAAATGAAATAAAACTCTTTATTTGCCCTCACACAGTTTGCTTCCTTCGAGTCTTCCAATCTCAGTAAATTGTTGATGTGCTACTCAGTTGCTGAAGCCAAACTCCAAGAAGCATCTCTGATCCCTCCCTTTCCTCACCGTCCGTGCAATATGATGTTCCATTTGCTCCGTGCACTTTTCTCAAGATCTAGTTGGTTCCTTGTTGACGTTCAGCTCTCAGTCCAAAGTGAGCACTTCCTGACGGTCTCAACTAAATTAGTGCCCCAGCTCTTCACACTCACTCTAGAGCATCAGATCACATCCCTCTGTTCTACTTTCCTCATAGTCCTCAGCACCATCTGGAATTTATGTTGCTCCTTGCTGTGCTTATTTTTTCTATCTTCTCCTCCAGACTTTAAGCTTTCAAAGGCAGAGAACTTTTCCTTCCTGCTCTCCCCAGTGTTCCAGTACTTAATACAATGCTTGCACATAACGTACACTGAAAAATATATTTCAAATGAATATTTTGAGAACAGACTTTTAAACATTTATTTCATTCAAGAAATACCTCATTTGTGCCTAGTATTATATGAGGCAAAGGTAAGGGAGATATATATATATATATATATTTTTTTTTTTTTTTTTTTTTTTTCTTTCTTTCTTTTGTGGTACGTGAGCCTCTCACTATTGTGGCCTCTCCCGTTGCGGAGCACAGGCTCCGGACGCACAGGCTCAGCGGCCATGGCTCATGGGCCCAGCTGCCCCGCGGCATGTGGGATCTTCCCGGACCGGGGCACGAACCCGTGTCACCGGCAGGCGGACTCTCAACCACTGAGCCACCAGGGAAGCCCAAGGGACATATATTGAAAGAAAAACATTTTATCACTTTCTACTAACCTGATAAAATAAGACAACTTGGCATTCTTCCCTGTCCCTCCCCCCAACCCCCAATGCCCAATTCCCACCTCTCTCTCTCAGGGATCTTAATCACAGGAAAAGAGAATGGCAAAATGGGAATAGCACAGACTACAGGAGGCAGACAGGTTTGTGACTTCCAAACTGTGTAAACTTAGACTACTTGTTTAGACTCATAGATGTTGTGTATCTTCACTTGAAAAACAGGAATAACTTTTTCTACACTACTGGTTGTTGTGAAAACTGAATGTAAAAGTGAATGTATGTAATAAATATCTTAGCACATTACTGGCTTTCAATAAATACGAGCTTTTATTACTTCATGAGATGATCGGAGGTCAGTCATGCCCCAAGCCAATTTTCTTTTGAATAGTGCTTGTGTAAGACCAATTTTTGAGAGGATAATTGGCAACTAGCAAGCATACTAAAATACAATATGTATCATATTTTTAATGGTCTGATTCCTTTCCTTTCCTTAAGAATAAAGCAAGAGATAATTACGACTCTAGTTCCTGTTGCTTCCTGAGGTGGCTGCCAAATCCCACGGCAGGCCTTGGAGGCAGCAGTCTGTCAGTAATGGCCTGAGTGAGTAACAAGGTGCAGTAACGTCAGAAGCATTGGGCATCATCTCAGAGTTAGGCGGTGTGGGGTCAAATGGCTGCCCGAGAAGGTAGCATCCAGTAGATCCAAAGCAGAGACAAAGAAAAATAGCCAAGTTGTTCCACCCAAGAGGAAATATGAAGGATATCAGACTGTATGTTATTAAAACGTAGTCTGGAGCCGAAAGGATGTGTCTCTGAGGCCAAGAACCCACCAAATATGGGAGCTTACACAATATAATATATTTTATCATGAATAATGAAATATCTGACAAGACTAATTTTATTTATTGCTTGATAGATAGCATTTCCTTACTTAAAATTAGTGATAAATTAGGTGCTTTGGCAAAAGGATCTAAAGCAATCTCAGTTCCATTTTTACTTAGGCTTAAATCATCCTTTCTTTTACTTCATTCCCTGATTAGAACTCTTTAACAACACAATTATGTCGAGCACATACGGTCACCAAGTCTGATAGAGGCACCAACACCCAAAGGCGTGTATATGTGCATGAATGTGATATTTCCTATAGTTGCTGCTCTGACCCTATTACACATGGGACCTAAATCCTCTTCCCCTATAGGTAACTGAGATAATCAGAGGCAAACCTGCTCTTTTCATCTCTAACCGAGCCTGTAGCAGAGCTTGGGGCCCATCATTTTTGAGATGTTACAGGGAAATGTGGGATTCTGTTCTTAGCTGAAATGGCCTAACTCTGGGTTATCTCTGATTGACTAAACCCAGTAGAAATTTTCAGTTTAAGAACTAATCCAGGTCTACTTCAGACTGGATCTAATTGGAGTCTAGATGGGACTTGGTTTCTTAGAGCTACCTTATATCTTTCTTGGCACCACCCCAGAAATGTAAGGAAGCCTCCTATATATTAGAGGAGTCAATAGGACTCCAGCAGAAACAAATTCCTTTAAGCTTTTTAGACTGATTTATACCCCCAAATTCCCAAATGTAATGACAGAGGAGGCAAGTTTAAAATACTTTCAGCCACATGGGAATCATCTATAATTATACTGTCAAATATGGTAGCTACTAACTATATATATATATATATATATATATATATATATATATATCTCCAATGGAATATTACTCAGCCATAAAAAAGAATGAAATAGTGCCATTTGCAGCAACATGGATGGACCTAGAGTTTATCATACTTAAGTGAAGTAAGTTAGACAGAGAAAGACAAATACCATATGATATCACTTATATGTGGAATCTAAAAAGAAAATGATACAAATGAACTTATTTACAAAGTAGAAATAGACTCACAGACATAGAAAACAAACTTATGGTAACTGAAGGGGATAGCAGAGTGAGGGGGAAGGATAAATTAGGAGTTTGGGATTAACATATACACACTACTATATATAAAAGAGGTAAACAAGGACCTACTGTATAGCGTAGGGAACTATACTCAATATTTTGTCATAACCTATAAGGGAAATAATCTGAAAAAGAAAATATACGTATATATAAGTATAACTGAATCACTTTGCTATACACTTGGAACTAACACAACATTGTAAATTAACTAAACTTCAATAAAAAAGGAAAAAATCATGTCAAAAACTATAAAAAATAAATTTTAAATTAAATGAAATTTAAAAATTCAGTTCTTCTGTTACACAGAGTTCAATAGCCACATGTCCATGTATTAACACAGATATAGAACATTTCCATAAGAGCACTACTTGGTTTCCCAAGCTAAGTCTAGGAATCACTGCTTGGTTTCCCAAGTTTGCTGTAGACTTCAGAGTTAGTGTATTTTGTGAGAGCCCAGTAATCATGTGTTGAATGGTTGAATAAATGATCTCTCTATTTTCTATACATGCTTAAGCACCTGTTGCCTCTTCTCTAATGCTCATCAGGCTTGTAAATACTTATGCAACATCTATCATCTCCGCTAAACATGGAGCTCTGTGAAGGCAAGCACTGTGTCTGTCTAGTTTATTATTGTATCCCCAGCATCTAACACAGTGCCTGGAACAAAGTTATTGTGCAAGAAATATTTGTTGAATGAAGTAATGAAAGAATGGATTCTAACTTTCTATATATCACTCATGGATAAAAATGCCACAGATAAAAATGGGGTTTATGTGAGGACTAAATGAAATAGTGTAAATAAAGTACCTGACAGATGCCTGATATATAATAGGTGCTCAAACACTATTTCCTCTCTTGTTCTCTGATTAATAGAAGCCTGGGTCACTTGGATCCACAGGGCATAGAGACTTCTGGTCAAGCCAATAATTTCCTTAGTTCTTAGCTTTGTGCTTCCTTCCCTTTGATCAAAAGTTTGGCTTAAGTTATTAACTACAAGGGAAAAAGATTAGAGTTCAGTTATGTTATTTGGCACTAAGGCAGCAGGTCTCCAAGGGAACAAAGTACCAACTTAGAGCAGTAAATTTCATAATTCATCCTGGAAATCTCTTCAAGACCAAAAGTCTGTCCTTTGACCAACCATCCAGTTAGTTCAGCCTTCTCTTCTCCTATCAGAATTCTGAATGCAAAACTATACCATAATTAAGCGTTGAAACCATTTCTAGAGATTCCTAGGCATGAATTAGTACTGCAGGGGCAATTGGAGGGAGAAATTTGGAATGAATTGTCCTTTAGGATGAGCATTTAAAGTCTTTTTCTTTGTTCTTGCTTTGTGATTTCAACTTTCCCCTAAAGTGCTGCCTCTGGACATTTTAGAGGTGAGGATGGATGGCACACTTTTGTTTAGCTTAGAGGTAGTTATTAGAAAAGCCAGTTTTAAAATGTACAAAGTAAAAAAGGGAAAGGAAAAGACCCTGAGTGTTCTCCAGGGTGTTTCTAAATATTATGGGGTATAAATTTTTTTGTGGAAAACTTTTTAGCCATCTGCTAACAGATATTGGTAAAAGTAGAGACTGTGCTGAAAAATAAAGTGTCGGGTTGTCCTTTGCAGAAAGTTAATAAAAAGAAGGAAGTGAAAGACTGCTCATTATTTTTAATGACCCCACTTTCCAGCAGAGCGCCTGTATCTCTCTGCCTTTACTTTCTGCCTTCTTTCAGTTCATTATAACACACTAAGCGACTCCTTAGAATGACGGCTTTGTTCTAAAGCACAGAGCTCATCAAGAGGCTCACAGTCCCAGGCTGACTGGTTGCTAATCACAGGTCCAGTGCCAAGGTGATGATGCAAAGATGAGCCTAGGACATTGCCCACAGAACAGTCACCAACCCTGAATGCCCTGGACTTCCTTTTGAGTATGTCCGCTTTGTTACAGGAAGTCAGCTCTCAAATGCTTCGTGTTTGGTGGGTGATGCAAGTTTCAGCCATCCATAAAAGGAGTGGTTACCAAAGTGGTCCCTCTTACTTTGGTAAACCAGGAGGCGTTATGGTGTGGCTAGGAGTAGGCTTTGTTTCTGAAAATTCCATATATATATATATGAAATTTTATACCCACTTGCCCTCCTAGTTTTATTAGCTCATATACACTATTTGAATGAATAAACTTTGTGCTTTACATTTATAGTAGGTAGTTTTCTGTACTAATATCCTTAGCTATCAGTGGCCTTATATCTCCCAGATAAATTATGGAAAGATGGATAATAAATTCATGATTAATGAGGCAAAAAGTAGTAAGTAATCCTTCATTTCACTGTGATGCTAAAAGAAGGTAAACTCTTTAATCTAGGCATGTGTATGCTTCATACAGCAGTAAAACAATGTAAGCCCACAGATACAAAATAAGGATAAACACACACACACACACACGCAGAAGGAATGAAAATTTAACTCCAGACTCTATATTGAGTATACCTGCTATCTTTGTTAGATTTTTTTTTTTTAACATTATTTCTCTTTCCAAATAAGGGCTAAACTGGCTGTGCTTTGGAAAGACTTTTGAACTTTGTATACAGAAGTCCTTGTGTTTTGAAAAAGAGATAAGTGCTCTGGAGAGTGCCTGAGATGGACAAGTGACACCAGGCTCTTGACTGTGGGCTTGGAGCTGGAAATGCAGCAGGAACATTTTCTCTGAATTTAATGGGGCTGGGTCCCTTTAACATCCTTCAAGCAAAATTGTTAGAGATTTACCTGTTTATAAACTCAAGAATTGGAGTGACACTCTGCAGGTTTATTTGTGTTTCCATGTGAGCGTATGTGTTTTTTAAACAAAATAAATGGGTCTTTTTGCCAAAAGTATTCAGGCTCCCTCATACCCTTAAAAAAGCCTTGCTAGAAATAATGTATATGTTTATTCATTAGCTGTCAGGCGCTTCTGGGCTCTGTACCCACACACACAGGCTGTTTAATGTAAAGTTTAATAACATTTATGAAGAACCAAGCTGGGGACTATCTTGGTGGAGAAAAATCCATACTGACAAAACATACGATTTTGCTCATCTTCATCCAGGAGTGGAAAAGCCTGACTAGGATTGCCCTGCTTTATCTAGGCACTGCCATGCTATTGATAAAAAAAAAAATAATAATAATGCACTTTACTGCCATGCTAGAAACAAAGAATGAACCCAGCCAGTCAATTTGAAAGAAAAATTAACATATTTTAGTTTTCCCCAAATCCCAGTAGAGATTCAGTTTCAGCTATTTTTAACCTCTCCTCAAATGATTTAAATTTGTTGTTTCCTAAGATCTAGAGTCGTTTGATCTGTTTAGTTTGCAAGAGACAAAGCTGATAAGCTGCCGAGCAGACAACTAATTAGGAAAGAAAGAGTTCATTGGATTGCAGGCGAGATAACAAAATGAACAAAGAAAAGAAGGCAAGCGGGCTTCCCTGGTGGCGCAGTGCTTGAGAGTCCGCCTGCCGATGCAGGGGATGCGGGTTCGTGCCCCGGTCCGGGAAGATCCCACATGCCGCGGAGTGGCTGGGCCCGTGAGCCATGGCCGCTGAGCCTGCGCGTCCGGAGCCTGTGCTCCGCGACGGGAGAAGCCACAGCAGTGAGAGGCCCGCGTAACGCAAAAAAAAAAAAAAAAAAAAAAAGAAGGCAAGTGTTCTCAACTGTCATCAACTGGGCTCTACTATGTGGAGGGAGTTACCTAAGTCATTTCCACAAAACCAGGCCAGCTGTAATTGACTTATTATTAGACTCCATAGGAAAATCATCAAACATGGCCATGACAACTCATTCTAGAATGGGTGGTGTGAGAGGGGTAGGGATGGCTAAGTAGAACTGTGAGAAAAAATAGGACAACACCTAGCCTCAGTAGGTGAAGAAATACCATTTAGGGTGGTTCATTAGTTAATCACATTGATGGCTAAACTATCTATTAAGGGTTACTAACTGAGATGAGTAACTGCATTTCCATTTTAGCATGATAGTCTTTCCTGAGCCTGGTGGTATAGGTATACAATTTTCTAAGTCTGTGTATTTTTGTGTATGTGCTCAGGGGAGTGATTTGAGGAGAGGGTAGGGGGAAGAAAGAAACAGTTTCTATTGCATAAATCTCTGCTTGGAATCATAGTATTTAAACAGGTAAAAATTATTAACAGTATATTGAGATACATTATCATCTTCAAGACTCAGCTGCTCACTTATAAAAGGCAATTTTAAGCAACTCATGGCTTAGTTACGAGCATTGAATAAGAGTATATGTGTAAAGAACATTTTATTATCTCATTAGGAACAAATAAATATTAATTCCTTTTTTTTACTCTCCACCCTGAGACCTACCCAAATAGCCATCCTTTTCTGCCTTCTATCTAGGATGGAACAAACGAGAAAACAATCCAGTTAGCTACTGAATAGGAGAACTAAATGCTTACTCTACCTGTACCTGAATATATAAAGAGGGTTGGAGTAGGGTAAAATGATGGCAAAACATGTATTTAGCAGATGATTGGTGTTCAGTTTAGTTTCCTATCTATTCTACTCCAATTATTTTGGGTGCTCTAGGGTGGCACAATAGGGACACAGTACTAATAATAAACCCAGCTTTGGACTAAAAATAACTTAAACAGCTCTGCCTCTTTCATTCTTTTTCTTGTCAAGTCTATTGAGCTAATTAGTTTAGAGCATGAACATGGAGAGAGAATTCCTAAAAACAGATAATGTCATTAAGAGCCTTGGAGAAATACTCTACCGTAATTTGCCTTCCAGATAAAATTTTTATATAGGTATATAAGAACAATTGCTCAATTATAATAAAATTCCTATGGCATTACACTCTCTATGGTAATCAGTGTGAGCTCATTCTGGCCCACATGTTACTGCAATGAATACCACAGTGTCGTGGTGAAGGGTCAGACAAGGCAGAGAAACAGATGATATAGGTAACCAGGAAGCCAAAACTGAGAGCAGAGAAGCTAAAGACCACAACAGGTTTCAACTGAGAAAAAGGGGGGAGGCTGGGGTCTTGTGCAATGAAACCTCCTTGTACTTTAAATCTCACTTCCTGAAAATGTTGCAATACCATTTCCATCTCTCAAAGAGTCAAGTCTGGGTAAGGAAGGAGTAAATGGAAATTGCAGAAAGATCGTTTTCTTTCTGGAACAATATAAAAATTTTGGCTGCCTTTTCTGGCAGAGAAATGTTGAATTATATATCTTTTTCATATAATATATGGCCTTTCTATGAGATAAGTCTTTAGGGAAATGAGCCAATATCCTTTCCCACCCTTACAAGCTGTCAGATTATTTTATTTGTTTTGCAAATTTGAATTTGCTAGAAGTTATCTGTTGAGATGGGCCAAATAGAAGAAATCAAAGTAGTGTACCACACGCAATCTCAATCAACTTAACGTGACTGCAATTTTTCACGGACTCCAGACTGCCATTTTCCAAATCTCATTCATCAGTGGTCAAAACAACTTAAGGCTATTTGGTTTAATTTTATCTGATAAACAAGGTCAGGTCTGGACCGCACCTTAAAGAGAGTTCTTAAGGAAAACAATTAACCCAGAAAGTAATGATGTTAAATAAATTTCACCTTTCCCAGGCAAGTTGCACCCATAGAGAGGATATTTGATGAATGAAACAGTTCTGGATCCTGGTTCATTTTTTCTTGTTAAAAACATCAAGCGTCTGTGCTCTTTCTGCCATTTTTTTGCAAAATCATCTGAAACTAATTCCAAGTGGCTACCCATATTCAAACATCAGAAAATTTTATATTCTTTGCACTGTTGGCTCCTTGCTGTTGTATAAATGATATGCTGCCTTTTTCTGTCTATAATTCCTGCCTCTAACTTTTATACTAAAATGCTCCCCAGAAAGCTCCTCACACACAGTAGACAGTCTCTGAGTTATTCTGTCAATAATAGTGTAAAGTTGATCAGCAAGTTACTTTTCTATTAATACCTGACTGTTAATAGTAAGGTTGTGCATTAATTGAAGACTTGTGACTAGAAATCTTATTGCATTTAATCCATTAGTTATATCTTAAAGATTTGTCTGCAGTTTGGCTTATTTATCACTGTAGCCCCTAGAGATAGGCCTGCCATATCATTTGGATCTCAATAAATATTGGGAGAGTAAATGAATACACTGTTGAGAGGTTATAAATCCACCAACTTTATATAAAATGCTAACTGTTTCTTGAATTACCAGCAAATTTGTAAGTGCCTTTTCCCACAAAAATGAATTATATAGGGCTACTACCTCGATGACCTTACAGTTTAGAGAGAAAAAACTTAAATAGATAAATAATAAAACCATCAGCAGCAAGTTGACGTTAGAGAAAGATTAAAGATAGTGTTATGGAAGTTCAGAAGAAATTATGATCATCTAAGAGAAACAAGAAAGCTTCTGAAAGGATGTAGTTTATGAATAGAGCCTTGAAAAATAGGTAAGATTTTGTGTGGTGAGAAGGGCTATAATAATGTATAGCATAGACTCTAGAGCTGGGCTTCTGGGTTCAAATTCCAGCTCCATCTAGTAAATTTAGTCACTACCATGGATGAAGTTACTTAACCACTCTGGGTAAAATAGTGATGGTTTAACAGGTTCTGTTTTTTAGGGTAGTTGTGAAGATATTCCTAGTTAGTGAATGGATTTTCCTGATAAAGGCACAACATCAGATTCAATTCTGGTGACCAGTGATCTAGTTCTCAGACCTTCTTTAGTGAAATTGAAACTGCACTCCTTCCTGGATGGGACTAGAAGCTAGCCTCACCACAGAATGGGACTAGAACCCACAGTCCCTGACTTAGGAGGAGACTCAAACCCACTGTCTTTTTTAGCACAGGCTCCGGACGCGCAGGCTCAGCGGCCATGGCTCACGGGCCCAGCCGCTCCACGGCATGTGGGATCTTCCCGGACCGGGCCACGAACCCCTGTCCCCTGAATTGGCAGGTGGACTCTCAACCACTGCGCCGCCAGGGAAGCCCAAACCCACTGTCTTTTAATTGAAACCACTCACCTGGGCTCAGGACTTACTGAAGCTCAGGTTCTTTTGTCTTGTCGCAGAAAGAATTCAGTGTGAGGCAGAGTGAGTTTATTAGCATAGGATGCTTGTGAAGATACAAGCAGGCCAGCAAGGGAGCACAGCAGCCCTGAGAACAGAGAGGGCTACATTTTTATGATCAAAGAAAAAGTGGGAGGGGCGAAGACCACCTTCTTCCTCATTCTTGGGTAGACATCAAGGCTTACATCATTAGTTCCTCCTTTGAACCTATATGGTCTAACCAGGACTATCATGGCGCTATTTAAATCATATGTATATTAGCAGAAGGGTGGTAACATATACTAAAATATGGTAATCATCTCAGGTTTCAGTACAATGTCCCTTTCACCTAGTTTCTTTCCCCTTTCGCCTATATTCTTGTCTTGGCTACGTGCAGAAATGCTACTCTTTAAGGACCAGTAACCCCTTACTTCATGTAACAAGATTCAGACCCCATATCTATTGTCTTGTACTTTAAGTACATATGTAGATTGCTGCTTGGTTACTGGATTCTTTCCTTGAGTGGTCGTTAGCTTACAACTGTCTCCCAAACTCTCTTAAAATTCCCTTTCTGTCTTTAATCTCCTATTGGGATTTCTAAGCTAACTATTTAATTATCCTACTCTATCCGTATCAAAGTGGGATATAGAAAGTATTCAGACAGCATCATTCACAGCATATGGAGAAGGAAATGGACATCAGCTCATCCTTGAACATGTGATCCTAGACTCTGCAAAGAGCTTCAGCCACCTATTGAGGGACTCTCTTCCTAGACTCAGCGTGGACCAACCCAATCCTTTAGCAGTATATCTACCACCTGGTGGAAGTCACTACAAGGTTTGCAGTGGCAGTAGCACTAAGGTACCACATATGGCAATCAGCACACTTGACAAGATTGTAAAATCCTGGTGGAGTGCGTGATGAGAGTTGAGGGTCTAGATTCTTAGACTTAGAAACCTGTGCTGCTCTTGCAAAGATCCGTCTCATAAATATAACTTCCCTTCCTGCCTTCAGGAAATGTTTTACACAGGATGTGATGGATTTATGGTGAAGACTATCTCATTTGAGATTCTAGGAGGCAACAGTACAGAGCCCAATGCTTTCTTACTCAGGAGCTGCAATTGAAATGGCCTAAGACTCCTGACACTTCCAGAGCATTCTTTATTATCCTCATTGAGGGTAGCATTGAATTTCTTCTGATCTAAGGTCTTTCTATCCTGAAATCTCTACTCCAATTTGGTCTTTTGGATCAAGCACAAAGACTTATGTATATTTTGCCTGGTTCAGTACCTCTTGAGGAAAATAGTAGGGCTATAGAAACGGTAAGTAAATGTCCTTTACAATTCATAGCACTATAGTATGTCTGTTTGTGCAGCTCCAACACTGAGCAGCAATATGAGGAATTATTGGCTCCAAACAATAGGTATATTTGTGTTGCTTTCCCTTCAGTTGTAAAGAAAAGTGAAAAACAGACCATTATTATTTACAGATTTAACTCTCTGAGAAATTAGAACTTGCTTACAATGCAATAGTTTCAGTCAAAATGAAAATGAATCTCATGTTAAAAGTTAGGTTTACTTGAATTCAATGTACCCTCTGAGATTTAAAAAAAAAATAGATTAAAACTGGTATCAATGTGTTATAAAGGCTATCATTCTAACTTGTAAGAAAAGCTGTGTTCACTTTAAAATTCATTATCCTCTAATAAATTCCTCTCAATGAGCTATATCATATATTTATACATCAAATTTTCAAAGAAGGAAGACAAATAACTTATATTATTAGAGATGGCTGATTTGGTTTCCTGACACTGAAGAGAAAAAAATCCTTTGATTACTAAAACTGCTTTACTTTTAAGTGGACAAGAGAGGGCACTCATGTATTTCATATATAATTGTACATAACTTTTTCAGTTGTTAAAGGATTGGCTTTAATAATCCTTAATGCATTTTTAAAGGGATTGAAAAAATGTAAAAATAATCTATAACATTGCTACGACATATCATTTTTATAAATAAAAGCAAGCAGGAAAAGATAATTTTTGGAAGATTACTATGCACATCACTTTAAAGGGATTTTGACTAGCAAATTCAAATAAGAACAAACATAAAAATCCTTTTCTACTGAACTTGATTTTAATTCAATCTGAAATAAGCAAACATTTAAAACTAATGCTAATTATTCAAAAAGAATGAGAAAGACTTCTTTCAAATCAAAAGTAGGCACATGCTAGATTTTGACTTGCAAAGATGTCCTCTGACTGATAACAGGGAGTCAAAATTGCCAAAATTTATAACTGAAAACAACGGAACGGTCTCAACTCAGTTCCAAGGAGAAGCCTATTCCCTTTTCAAGGGAATGCCAACCTAATGCCTCCCTTGAACCAGCCCACCAAAAGGAGGCTGGAGCCCAGAAGAACAGCAGTGCTTCTGGCCAGGAGAAAGGTGAGAGGCAGAGCCTTCTCTGAGTTCCTGATGTAGCTGTCACTTCTTGCCCCCCAGCACCACTCTGTTCCATGTCCAGACCACCTTCCTGCAGAGGGTCATAGAGCTTTGCATCTGAGTGGATGCTTACCTTTTTCCTGAAATCTTTTAGCCATCAAGTGTTAAATATAAAATCCTGGTAAAAGTCTTCAGATTTTTCTGGTGGACCTCAGAAGAAAAGGAACCCGGGGACAGCATCTTTATCCAAAGATCAAAATGGGGTGCAAACAGCAAGAAATAATCAGAAACTTCAAAGCAAAGGAAGAAATCAGAATTTTTTTTCTTCTAAAGATAAGGGATTAGTCATTATAATCTTTTCCACGAGTATTTGGTTCAGAGTTGGAGAAGTCATAACTTTTGCTGCCTTCAAATATTCTAATGTTTTTATGTTCTTAAAGTTTTGCCTCTTATAATGTAAAACACTCCAAACCACAGGGAAGCAACACTGTCTCCCCAGTCAATTTCAAGTTTTTCATCAAGACAGAGAGCTTTGCCGAGAAACACACATTTGTGAATTTGATCATGTTACTCATCGATCCTTACACGATTGTCTTCAGTTGTCCAATTGTCGTAATAGCAGCTATTACTTCTGACACATTATCAATGGGAAATGAGGATTCAGGACAAAAAGAGGCAGTAGTGATGTGAAAGCAAGATCCATTTATTCATTCAGGCTTACAACAATGGGCAGTTGGAAACAGTGACCAAATGAAAGGAAAGAAGTGACTCAACTTTTATTGAGAGAGCTTACTGAATGTTCATCAAACACACAGGATCAAGAAAAGAAGAGATCACAAAAAGATATGAAACAGAATCCCCATGATACACTCTGTGGTCACCATTCTCAAACTTTTGGTCTCAGAACCCCTTTACACTCTTAAAAATTATTAAGAACCCTAAAGAGCTTATGTGGCTTCTATCTGTCTATATATATTATACTAGAAATTAAAACAGAAAAAAATAAAATATTTATTAACTTATTTTTTAAATAACAGTAATAAACATTTTCTTATGCAGAATAACTATATTCTCCCCAAAATTACAGTTGCCCCTTGAACAATGATGGTTTGAACTGCACAGGTCCACTTACACACAGATACTTTTCAATAGTAAACACTAAAGTAATACACAGTCTTGTTGGTTGAATCCACAGATGCAGAGGAACTATAGATATGGAGGACCGACTATAAATTATACTGAGGATTAACCTCCACATTGTTCAAAGATCAACTGTAGCTATAAGAGTACAATTGTTTTACATTTTTGAACATCTTTTAAAGGTCTGGGTTAATAGAGTGGTATTATCATATCTGCATCTTTATTAAATCCATTGTGATCTGTGATTTTGGTTGCAGTATATGAAGAAAATCTGGTCTCACACAGTTGGAAGAAGGAGAAGCATTTTAATGGCTATTTTAGATCATTGTGAACATCCTTCTTTAACACTACATCAAACTTCAAAAAGTGGTTGTTTCTTAAAGATTAATTGTCATATTGAATCTGAAACCATATTCATGAGCTGTTTTGCAGTCTGTTACATTGGCCTGTCTATACCTTGAATGTATTTTTTATGCATTATTTTTGTAACATCACGATTTGTTATTTGGAACATATTGGTTCATTCTTTTATGTAGATTTCCCAAATGTACAGTGGAAAACTTTACTGTACACTTATGAGAAAATGAGCTATTACAAGTGAATCATGTACCAGTATTATTGAAAAAATTATGTGACTTCATGAACTCTCTGAAAATATCTCAGGGAACCCCAGAGGCCCACACTCTTGGAGCCCAGCTGCTGAATGGCACTTTTTTTCTCCATAGAGTTTAAGTTCATTTGTTGCCCTTTTTACACTTTCAGGTACCTCACTATCACCATTTTGACGTTTTGATTCACCATGTATGCTTTTTCTCATTTCAGAATCTTTGCTAACTTCTACTCAGGCTTTACTAAACTTTTAGTTTAGATGCTACTTTTTCTAAGAATTTTACTTTAACTTTCCTTAATCTGAGATAGATGCTCTGTCCTATAGCCATTAATCAAAACAAAGACTTGTTTATTTTCTGAAATTTCTAAATAAATTAAAACCTCTATCGGGCAAGAATCACTGTCTGAATTAGTATGTGACTTATGTTTTTAATAAATCTGTCTTTATCATTTTAAAGAATAATAACCAAGAAACAATACTATGGGAGTAGAGGTAAAGAGATGATTTTCTGCTGCATTAAATTCTACTTCCTTTGGTCTGCTACTGGACTCTTGATATACCCAAGTATGTTATGTGGGATTTTCTCTTTGTTGGCAAAGGTAATCTCTCTGTTAAATCTTCCCATTCTTCAAGGCACTGGTCAAGTTATACTTCCTTTAAAAAAAAAAGCAAAAAAGTGTTCCTGACCACTTCCATCCAACAGCTATTGTTCATTCCTTTGAACATATGTAGCCCTAAAATATTTTCATACTGCTCATTTGGCAACTTACCATGTATTGATTACCTGATAGCACTGGTTATTTTGCGTCCATATTTTCCCCACAAACAGTGAGCTTCCTGAGAGTAGTAATGTGTTCTTTTTATCTTTGGACCCTCCCTGTACACCTCTGGAACCTCCTAGTACATTTCACATTTTTTGACACACAACAGATGATTAGTAACTGATTTTTGACTGACTGACTGGTTTGTCATTGGGATCATAGTCTTTGTCTGTAATGGGCCATTATATCACAGATTTTGAACTTGTAGTACAGTCTTATTTTACACTTTAATCTGGAGAACCTGCATACTGCAAGGCAATAGTTGTCCACATAAGAAGAAAAGCACATCCTAGTTCAAACTCTTCTTGAGTATACATTCATTAAATTGAACAGGACTGTGTCCCAAGTAATGTGTATTTTTTGGAGACATCTGATTGTGTGAGTGACAGTTGCAAGTGACAGAAATCCAATTCAAAATGTCTTAAGTAAAAGGGAAATTTATTGGCTCGTACAAATACTAAGCCCGTGTGTGGAGATGTTTACATTTAAGCCTGATTAAATCCTGAAGCTAAAACAATAATAGAAGCTTATCCATCTCTTGGATCTATCTAAACATCTATTTGTTTCTTCATCTCTCTTACCGTTGGCCTTATTCTCTCATACCTTTACTCAGAATCTCAAGGAAGCTCAGGTCTCTATGCTTATAGCCTACAATCCACAAGGAATAGATGCACTCTCTCTCCAGCATCTACATTTGGAATGTCAGTGGAAGCACTCTGATTAGCTCAGCTTAGTCATGTGACCATCCTGTAGACCAATCATTATAGATAAAATATTGGAGTACCAAGGTTGAATAACCCCCAGTCCTACGATTCTCACTACTGTCATCCCCAGTCTAGCCATAACCAAATGAGATGGTAATGGTACAGAAGCCTAACAGAAATTAAGATGCTAGACAGAAAAAGTTTATAAATATCAACTATGTCAGGGTTCACAGATTTCTTTGCAATAAAACCAATTTGTATTTGGTCAAGGCAAGAAGTATTTAAAATTGGATATAAAGAAAACATTTTTTTTTTTTTTTTTTTTTTTTTAAAGAAAACATTTTATGTTTGGGTTACTAGATAGGAAAAATATTGGTTACTTGGGGAGAAAATATTATTTCCTCTTTAAAAAATAACTATTTTATAATTTGGAAATAACTAGATTATAATTTGGAAGAGAAGATACATGTATTTTATCAACATATTAGCTGTGGATTGTAGGTATATCATTTACTGTTTCGGAATTTCAGTTTCAGTAAAATTAAGGAATTTTAAATTATATTTTCTCTTATCGTTCTAGGGAGAGAATTCGATATTGTATTTGAAGTACCTAAAATGGACTTGACACGTAGCAGTTACTTCATACATGTTAGATCCATTATTCTCTACAACATCATTATTTTCCTATCCTCTTTTCCCTCCTCTCTACTGAAGAAGATGAGGCATAAACTGGCCAGCTTCAGGATATTAATGGTCCAAATATGCCTGTCTCCTCCTGTACTGTTCACTCTTGCTCTAAATCAGTGCTTTTCAACCTAGGTGACACATTAAGAATCCTGATGTGCAGCTGCACCCTAGACAAATTAAAGCCACAATCCGAGGTGGGGTCTCTAAAGCAGTACTTTGGTAATTCCCCGTGAGATTCCAGCATATTGCCAGGTCTGAGAGCCATTTCTCTCAATTCTTCAATTCTTTTTGTGTATTATACACGTATTAATGGTATGCTGTGTTGTGAATACTTACCAAGTTTTGAGTTATTTCTGTATTAAGCATGTCTTTTATTTTCTGTATTCCAATGCTTTGACATCTGGGGCCTTGCTGACCCTGGAGGAACTGTCTCTCCCAGGTTTAGCCAATTCCTACCTATGGTAAAGAACACACCTGCAAGAGTGCTTTTCAAATGCAAACCAACCAATCCAGGGTCCACACCCCAACCACTTCCTTTATCAGTTTCTCACACTCCAGCCACTATCCACCTGCTCTAATCAGCACTGGGCCGGGTACCAGACAACTAGTGACAGCTCCTGTGTCTTAAATATCCTAAAATTATCCAAACTAGCTAATCCTAAACCTCCCTGTTCCTTCCCACAGGAGCCACAATAAAGCCTCTCACCCAGTTTCCCCTCTTCCTGCCAGGTCACCAATTCTTCTCCATGTGGCCCCCATGACCTTGCATGACTTTTCTGTGTGAGAAGTGGGAGTAACAAACTATCTTTTCAGTGGCAATCATCCCCTGATCTGTTGGCCTTACTATGCCTCAAATTTCTATTAATAGACAGTTGACCCCTGGACAACACTGGGATTAGAAACACAGATCCTAAAATCCATGTATAACTTTACAGTCTGCTCTCCCGTATCCGCCATTCCACATTCGCGGATTCACCCAACCTCAGATCCTGTAGTACTGTCGTATTTACTATTGAAAAAAATCTACGTATAAGTGGATTCTCGCAGTTCAGATCCGTGTTGTTCAAGGGTCAACTGTACTATCTTTTTTTTTTTTTTTTTTTTGCGGTACGCGGGCCTCTCACTCTTGTGGCCTTTCCCGTTGTGGAGCACAGGCTCCGGACGCGCAGGCTCAGCGGCCATGGCTCAGGGCCCAGCCGCTCCACAGCATGTGGGATCTTCCCGGACCGGGGGCACGAACCCGCGTCCCCTGCATCTGCAGGCGGACTCTCAACCACTGCGCCACCAGGGAAGCCCTACTGTACTATCTTTTAAAAGAGTTTCTCTCAAACAGACTGTAAGTACCTTGAGGGAAGAGAATACCTTTTACATTTTCTTAGTATCCTCGTAGTACTTAATTTAGTGTGGTCAGTGTTAGTTTTTCAATAAATACTTGCTACTTGGCTCAATTTAGGACCTATGGATTTAGGATATTATTGTGTTAAATTGATATAAATCACTGGAAAAGCCCAAATATTTACTTAAACAATGTGAATTGCAATCTACTATAGCTCTTCAGAAAAACTGGTGTAAGACCATGTAAAAGATTAAGATTAGAGGTTTCTAATTAACTCTGTCTGGTTCTTCCCTTTATCTCTCTCATTCGTGTTCAAAAAAAAGCCAAACTAGGCTCATGATTTGATGTTTTAATAGCTTTTTAAAAACGGGTTCTCACCTGCTTTGAAAACCATATACATGAAGCCAAGAACAGGTTAAAACCTGGTCACCTTATTAATACCTTTAGTGGGGGCCAAAGTCAGGTTAGGATTTAGTCATCTCATAACTACCTTATTTAGGTACCTCCGATTTAGTAGCCAGGCAAGGTATTAATGAGGTGACTGAGTTTTAATCCACTTCTGATGCAAGCAAAGGCACAGTATTTAAGGCAAATTATGACATATTGTGAAAAATCCCCATTAGACATCAGTAATGGAACCCAACCAGAGAAATAGTTTGGTTGCAAGATTGTTAAGAATAATATTAATGCCTTCTTACCACGTTTCATACTTAAAGCAGTGTTTTGCTGTGTTATGTCATTTCATGCACACAACTCTGTATGAGAGGTTCTATTACTATCATCATTTGACAGGTGGAGACACTGAAACTCAAAGAGGTTAAGTAACTTATCCAAGGTCACACAGCAAATAATTGGCAGAAATTGTCTGCCTTCCTTTAGTGGCGTCATTCTCCATTGCCCCTTCCCCAGCCCTGGCTTATTGTTTTGAGAAGACTCCCCAGGTGATTTTTATGCACAGCTGGACATGAAATGTACTGAACTTTGGCAGTGCTTTATAAACTGGGGGTCATGACATATTTGTGTGTAATGAAGTCAATTTGGTGGTCTGCAGCAACCATACCAAAATTAAACAGAATAAAATAGAAATTATCAAAGTTCATTATATGCAGTAAAGGTAAATATTTTTACATGAAGCTTTTGCTTTAGTTTTATATATGTATATACAGGATCTGGATGGACATGAATTTCTTGCTTCGATTTATGGGTTCAAAACCATTTGAAAAACACTAGTTTGGGGTTATGAATTAGCAGCAGAGGCTGAAGAAGAGCAGAATGCACTGCTTTTGGAGGAGAGGTCTGTATTGTTGGAAGTACCTCCCTAACCAGTGTGTCTCCTTGGGGAATCTTTGATGAGGGGCAAGGAGGCAATTAAGAGCTGCAGGAATAGGACAGGCTTCTGTAGTAGAAACAGCCTTGTAAGAAAAAAATGCCTCACTCATTTGTCCTTTAAATGTAGAAAGCCTCATGGTTTTGTGGTTACATTTCTCAGCTTGTTATGCTGGAAGTTTTTCAGCTAACATGGCTCATGTAGAGACATGTGACTTTGATTTTTACATGATAAACCTGAGGGAGTCTGCATAGAGCAGGCTTGCTATGAGTTACACTCTAATCCTCTTGTGGCAACAGACAAGATGTTTCCTTATTTTTGCAGCTGCCACTGACTCTGGTTTGGACCAGACCACTATCAGCTGCAGAACTGACACAACTATAATTTTTAATACTAATAAAACTAATATGGTTCAAGAAGTTGGGCAAAGTAAGTTGTACCAAATGTTACAGTTTTGTTTCTTCTGAATAATATTTCTTGGTACTTTGGGAAGTTGGCCTCACTTTGAGCTTTACTTCAAGGAGTTTCTTTGAATTATTCCCATTTATTTTTTAAAATTAATCAATTAATTTATTTTTGGCTGGGTTGGGTCTTTATTGCTGCGCATGGGCTTTCTCTAGCTGCAGCAAGCTGGAGCTACTCTTCCTTGCGTCTCATAGGCTTCTCATTGCGGTGGCTTCTCCTGCTGTGGAGCACGGGCTCTAGGCATGTGGGCTTCAGTAGTTGTGGCACGTGGGCTCAGTAGTTGCAGGTCTCAGACTCTAGAGCACAGGTTCAGTAGTTGTGGCTCTGCATTGGCAGGTGGATTCTTAACCACTGTGCCACCAGGGAAGTCCCTGAATTATTCCCATGTAGAAAGAACAAAGCTGAACTTGTAGAACCTGACATACAAGCCCACACTGTCAAACTTGCGGTCTAACAAGATCGCTGTTACTTTAAAACAAAACAAAACAATTGCCAAATGCCTTTTATTTACCTCTTCTTAGGAGAAAGAAGAAAATTAAAAGAATTAAAAGTGGTTTGTATAAAATGGATAAGCAACAAGGATTTACTGTATAGCACTATATTCAATATCTTGGAATAACCTATAATGGAAAATCATCTGAAAAAATGTGAATAATTGAATCACTTTGCTGTACACCTGAAACTAACACAATATTGTAAACACAATATTGTAAAAAGAAAAAAAACACCAGCAAGCTTATAAAAAAGAATTAAAAGTGATGTTGGGTAAATATCACTATTGGTGTCTTCCTAGAGACTCTATTGCAAGTTCTATAGACATGTTGCCCATACTTTCTCATCTTGCCAAAAAGTGTCTTGTCTTCTAGCTTGGTGCATTCACAGGCCCCCAAGACTGCCTGCACATGTCTATTCTGACTTATTCATTTTATTAATGTTGGTGGCTAGAACACTTCTTGTTTCCCCAGCAATGTTTCTCCAATGCTACCCATCAAATTGAGGTTTTCAAGTGGAGCCATGACAGGCAAAATATGACGTCTTATTCTCGTAATTTGAAAATTGTTATTAAACTCTGGACATTGGGTTAAGGATTGCAGCAGTCAGAATTAGCCTGATCTCTTCCCAGAATCCTTCCTACCCCATCCCAGATGACACCATAAAATCACTGAAGATCTTTATATTATTTATTCCATTCAAATTGTGTTCAAGTTCTACTAGATTATCATGTACTCATTTCAGTTTATATTTTATTGTATTATGGTCTCCGACATACTCATACACAATCGCACACAAGTAGAATGGGGCTCAACAGCTACCTGATAGCTAAGGCCAGTAATTTTTAGTTCCAAAAAATATATTAAAATCCTTATACAGTGCTTTTTCTACCATTTCTCTCTTCTACCTTTTGATTTAAACATTCTTAATAAAGATTCAAAATATAATACATTTTAAAGCAATAATAATTCCTTTGTTAGCAAAAAATTAATTAAAACATACCAAGTTTTCCAATTTTTATCAAAATTTCAGGTGTCAAAATACCCAATAATAATAGCCAAAATTCTCTGAACAATTCGCCTGTCAGTGTGTGGATGGGATTGACCCCATTTGGAGCATCTACTGTGGTTGCTGCTATAAGTGTGTTATATAGAATTATGAATGCCAACATGAAAGAAAAAAGAGTAAGATAAGCTTACTTCTCAAGGCTTGTTATTGAAAAGCCATGCAACACTTCCTATTTTTAAGTGGAGGTCAGCCCATGTATTGATAAATGATCTTGTTGAATGTAACAAATTGTGCTAGAAGTTTCAATTAAATGGAATACATTTAGACCAACCCCTCTGCAAACGTGTTCCCTACACCATCATTACCAAAAATGTGATCTGTCCATTCATTAAAACTTTATAAAATATATATTTATTGAGATTATACTATATGCTTTTCTCTATACCAGAAACAAAGATATAAGCATGAAACTAAATTGGAATTAATGTGTGCTGTTAGAAATAAAACTTAATAACAAAACAAAAAACTAAAACTAAAACCACAAAAGAACTCTGTGTGTATCAGGAATCCAAGACAAAAGAAGGAAATCGAGTAGTGTATTTCCGCCCTAATTATGGAGTACAATCCGCTGATAGCTACATAATTCTATTGAATTTGCTCCTCCATTGTAAAATTCATCCTTGAATGTTGCCCAGTATATCTATATTGCATGCATAACTCTGAAACAGTACTTACCATACAATATCATAATTGCTTTTTTATTTACTTTTCTAGTTTCTTGAAGAGAGAGATTATATTGCACCCTATTAATCTTTGTATCCAGTGTCTGGTACATAATAGGTACTCAATTAATGGGTATTTTCTAGGCAAATAATGAGCTCAAACCAGCACACACACACATATATACAAATACATTATATTATACATATGTATGTAAATATGCAAATACATACTTATATAATACCATATAAGTTTCTAAGAATGAGATAGCCCATCAAAGGCATTGTCCCACCAGAAATTAAATGTGTGTGTGTGTTTGTGTGTGTGTGTGTGTGTGCATGCATGTGCTTCCTTCTCAAAGAGAAAAGTTACCAGTGATACCAAGGTGCAAGGAAGGGCAGGAAATAACCTGGGGGTTGCTGAAGGCAGTGTCCCTTTGAAGAGGAGTTCTAATAGTTCTGGGAATGAGGGATGGCCCCAGTGGAATGCTTGTGGTTGCCAGAAAGAAAAGGAGTATGAGGATTCTATTTCCCATGAGTGGTAGCTGCTGCAAATTTGAACTGAAGGAGGTGAGTGCTAAAATCTGCAACTTGGGAGCTCATGTGTGGGGCACCCTTTACGAATTTACAAGGAAATGGAATCATCTCTCACAGCAGTAGAAAAGTACTGTCTGTCAGGATGTCTAGGAGAATAAAACAGCACATGGTAGTGAGAAATAATGAAATGGTGGCTTGCTCAGATTGCTGTGGTCTTGTTGTCAGTAAAATGAAGTGAGCCTTTTACAATAGCCTCTAGAGTTTTTAGACAATTAACAAGTGGGTACAATACTGGACTTCCTGCTAATGGGGCATATAAGGACCAAAGAAATTTAAAAATAAAAGGACTGTGATTGTACTTATAACTAAAAGTATGAAGCTATTCATATTGGATATAAGTGTGTGTGTGTGTGTGTGTGTGTGTGTGTGTGTGCGTATTTAACTTTAGTTACCAGTCAGAAATATACAAATAAATTTTGTGATTCATAATTTCACTTGAAGCAAGAAAGAAAGATAGTTTCAAAAATGTCTTTCTATATCATATTCGTGAGGAAGGTGAAAAAATTTTATGGCTAAATGTGGATTTTTAAAAAGATTGGAGTCTTACTTTCTGTAGGAATTGCTGAATCATCACTCATCTACTTGAGAAAAGTTAATCGTTTTGTCAGAGCAGAGAGCAGGTAGAGGAAGCCTGCAGTTTGCTGGGAATCTTATTTCCCTGAGACAGAAGGAAGTTAAAGAGCTTATGGTCTTCAATACATTTGACATTTCAAGAAACTTCATAATAAAAGAGGAAGCAATTAATCTGTGAAAATCATTTCATAGAAAGAAAAGCACTTAGATTTTTCTCAGGGAAAAAAATAGTTGTCAGACTCAACAGTAAATGGTCTGTGGATGAAATACACCTGAGCAGGGAGGGAAAAGAAGGGGAGAACTGGGAACAAGTGGTCAAAGGAGAGTGCTAAGGCCACAGCAGCTGGAGACCGGGAGCCTGGACGGAAGAGTCTGAGGTAGCAGAGCTGATGCCCACGACACTCTCTCCAAGGAAGGGAACTGGGAGATAATGTCATCTGAACAAAACATTATCATTATAGCCAACTGCTGCCTACGAAAAGCCAAGGCAAACAGATGTCTACATCCCAGAGTAAAACAACCACCTTTAGTCTTACTCCCATTTTCACTCTCCTGTTAATTCTGTCCTATGAAATGGGAGGTAATAAGAGTGACATGTTCAATAACTATTTCAGAGAAAGTGAAATATTTACAAAAAATGAGTTCTGGGCTTCCCTGGTGGCGCAGTGGTTGAGAGTCTGCCTGCCGATGCAGGGGACACGGGTTCGTGCCCCGGTCCGGGAGAACCCACAAGCCGCGGAGCGGCTGGGCCCGTGAGCCGTGGCCGCTGAGCCTGCGCGTCCGGAGCTTGTGCTCCACAACGGGAGAGGCCGCAGCAGTGAGAGGCCCGCGTACCGCAAAAAAAAAAAAAAAAAAAGAGTGCTGATGGGGCATACTCCTCTAAGTAACACACGGGCAGTACTCAGCAATAGGGCATAGACAAAGTCAAGGGCATTTGAACTGAATCAACAGATCACTAAATGTTTATTGAGTTACCTAGTGAAATGGGGAACGGGCTAAGGTAAAATCCCATCTCTGTTCATTATACTCACACTGTACTTCCTAAATATTTTCAACATTCACTCTCTAACTTTGTTTTTCTTTTTCAAAATTGTTTGAAAAAGAGCTATCCTATGTTCTTCACACTTCCCTCTGTATGTATGTATGTATGCATGCATTTATATTGAAGTACAGTTGATTTACAACATTATATTAGTTTCAGGTGTATAACATAATAATTCAATATTTTTATAATTATACTCTATTTAAAGTTAGTGTAAAATAATGGCTATATTTTTCTATGTTGTATAATATATCCTGTTGATTATTTGCTCTATGCATAGGACTTTGTATCTCCTAATCTCATATCCCTATCTTGCACTTCCCCACTTTCCCTTCCCTAATGGTAACCACTAGTTTGATTTCTTTATCTGTGAGTCTATTTCTGCTTTGTTACATACATTTCTTGTTTTATTTTTAAGATTCCACATACAAATAATAATGTAGCATATTTGTCTTTCTCTGACTTATTTCATTAAGCATAATACTCTCTAGAACCATCCACGTTGTTGAAAATGGCAGAATTCCATTCTTTTTCATGGCTGAGTAGTATTCCATTTTTTTTAGTATTCCATTTTATATACATTTATACACATGTATATATATATATATATGTATATATATATATATATATATATATGTCACGTTTTCTTTATCCATTCATCTGCTGATGTACATTTATGTTGCTTCCTTATCTTGGCTTCCATGTAGATAATGCTGCTATGACATTGGGGTCCATGTGTCTTTTCAAATTAGTGTTTTGTTCTCTTCAGTTAAATACACAGAAGTGGAATTGCTAGATCATATGGCAGTTCTATTTTTAGTTTTTTGAGCAACCTTCCTACTGTTTTCCATATTGGCTGCACTAACTTACGTTTCCACCAAAAGTGAGCAAAGATTCCCTTTTCTCCACATCCTCACCAACATTTGTTATTTGTTTTTTTTTTTTTTTTTTTTTGCAGTACGCGGGCCTCTCACAGTTGTGTCCTCTCCTGTTGCGGCGGAGCACAGGCTCTGGATGCGCAGGCTCAGTGGCCATGGCTCACAGGCCCAGCCACTTGGCGGCATGTGGGATCTTCCCGGACCGGGGCACGAACCCGTGTCCCCTGCATCGGCAGGCGGACTCTCAACCACTGTGCCACCAGGGGAGCTCTTGTGGTTTTTTGATGATAACCATTTTGACAGGTTTAAGATGATATCTCTTTGTGGTTTTAATTTGCATTTCTCTGATAATTAGCAATATTGAGCACCTTCTCATGTGCCTGTTGGCCATCTGTATGTCTCCTTTGGAAAAATGTCTATTCAGATCTTCTGCCCATTTTTAAATTGTTTTTTTTTTTTGATGTTGAGCTGTATAAGCTGTTTATATATTTTAGATATTAATCCCTTATTGGTCATATTAGTTGCAAACATTTTCTCCCATTCAATAGGCTGTTTTTTCATTTTATTGATGGTCTCCTTTGCTGTGAAAAAGCTTTTAAGTTTAATTAGGTCCTATTTGTTTATTTTTGCTTTTTTCCCTTTTTCCTTAGGAGACAGATCCAAAAAAATATTGTCACAATTTATGTCAAAGTGTTCTGCCTATGTTCTCTTCTAGAAGTTTTATGGTTTCATGTCTCACTTTTAAGTCTTTAACCCATTTTGAGTTTATTTTTGTATATGATGTGGGGAATGGTTGTAACTCCTTTTTTTTTTTTTTTTTTTTTTTTGCGGTACATAGGCCTCTCTCTGTTGTGGCCTCTCCCATTGCGGAGCACAGGTTCCGGACGCGCAGGTTCAGTGTCCATGGCTCACGGACTCAGCCGCTCCATGGCACGTGTGATCTTCCCAGACCGGGGCATGAATCCATGTCCCCTGCATTGGCAGGTGGACTCTCAACCACTGCGCCACCAGGGAAGCCCTAACTCATTCTTTTTTTTTTTTTTTTTTTTGTGGTACTCGGGCGTCTCACTGTTGTGGCCTCTCCCGTTGCGGAGCACAAGCTCCGGACGCGCAGGCCCAGCGGCCATGGCTCACGGGCCCAGCCGCTCCGCGGCATATGGGATCCTCCCAGACCAGGGCACGAACCCGCGTCCCCTGCATCGGCGGGCGGACTCCCAACCACTGCGCCACCAGGGAAGCCCCTAACTCATTCTTTTACATTTAGTTTTTTAGTTTTCTCAGCACCACTTATTGAAGAGGCTGTCTTCTCCATTGTATATTCTTGCTTTTATTATTGAAGTTTAATTGTCCATAAGTGTGGGATTTTTTCTGGGTTCTCTATTCCATTCCATTGATCTATGTGTCTGTTCTTGTGCAGGACCATACTGTTTTGATTACTGTAGCTTTGTAGTATATAGTCTGATGTCAGGGAGTGTGATACCTTCAGCTTCTTTCTTTTTGCTCAAGATAGCTTTGGCAGTTGGGGTCTTTGATGATTCCACATAAATTTTAGGATTATTTGTTCTAGTTCTGTGAAAAATGTCATGAGTATTGCATTAAATGTGTAGACTTCTTTGGATAGTATGGCCATTTTAACAATATTAATTCTTCCAATCCAAGAGCAAGGGCTATCTTTTCACTTCTTTGTATCATCTTCAATTTCATTCATCAATGTTTTATAATTTTCAGAGTATAAGTATTTCACCTCTTTGGTTAAGTTTATTCCTAGATATTTTGTTCTTTTTGGTATGATTTTAAATGAGATTTTTGTTGTTTTGCTTTTGGATAGTTCATTAATACTGTATAGCAAAGAAACAGGTTTCTGTATATTAATCTTGTATCCTGTAACTTTACTGAATTCCTTTATTAGTTCTAAACAGTTTTTTGGTGGAGACTTTGGGGTTTTCTATATATACATAGTATCATATCATCTGCAAATAGTGACAGTTTTATTTCTTCCCTTCTAATTTAGATGTCTTTTATTTCTTTTTCTTGTCTGATTACTATGGATGGGACTTATAATATTAGGTTAAATAGAAGTGGTGGGCATAGAAATGTGGACATCCTTGTCTTGTTCCTGTTTTTAGAAGAAGAGCTTTGAGTTTTGCACTGTTGAGTATGATGTTAGTTCTGCATATGTCATAAATGACTTTTATTATGTTGTGATATGTTTCCTCTGTAACAATTTTGATGAGAGCTTATCATAAATGGATGCTGAATTTTGTCAAATGCTTTTTCTGTGTCTATTGAGATGATTGTGTGATTTTCATCCTTCCTTTTGTTAATGTGGTGTATCACATTGATGTGCAAATATTGAGCCATCCTTGCACCCCTTGAATAGATCCCACTTGATCAAAATGTATGATCCTTTTTCCATATTGTTGAAATCAGTTTGCTAATATTCTGCTTAGGATCTTTACACCTGTATTCATCAAAGGTATTGGACAGCAATTTTCTTTTTTTGTAGTGTCTTTGTCTGGTTTTTGTATCAGGGTAAAGGTGGCCTCATAGAATGAATTTGCAAATTATTCTTCCTCTTCAATTTTTTTGGAATAGTTTGAGAAGGGTAGATATTATTTCTTTATATGTTTGGTAGAATTCCCCAATAAAGCTGTCTGTTCATGAACTTTTATTTGCTGGGAGTTTTTAAATTACAAATTCAATTTTACTACTAGTGATTGGTCTGTTCAGATTGTCTGTTTTCTTCCTGATTCAGTCTTGGCAGATTGTATGTTTCTAGAAATTTGTCCATTTCTTATAGGTTGTCCAATTTGTTGGCTTATAACTGTTCATAGTATTCTCATAATTTTTTGCACCTCTGTGCTACTGATTGTTATTTTTCCTCTTTCATTTCTTATTTTGTTTATTTGAGTCCTCTCTCTTTTCTTCTTAATGAGCCTGGCTAAAGGTTTATCTTTTAAAAAAACAGCTTTTTGTTTCATTAATCTAATCTATTGTATTCTTTTGGTCTTTATTTTATTTATTTCCTCTTTGATCGTTATTACTTCCTTCCTTCTGCCTATTGGGCTTTTTTTGTTCTTTTTCCACTTCTTTTAAATGTTAAGTTAGGTTGCTTATTTGAGATTTTTGTTTGTTTGTTTCTTGAGGTAGGCCTCTATCGCTATAAACTTCCATCTTAGGACTGCTTTTGCTATATCCCATAGATTTTGGAAAGTTGTGTTTCCATTTTCATTTCTCTTGGGGTATTTTCTGATTTCTTCTTTGATTTCTTTATTGACCCACTGATTTTTTAGGGGCATGTTGTTTAGCCTCCACGTTTGGTTTTTTCCCCATTTTTTTCTTTCTGTAGTTGATTTCTAGTTTCATACTGTTGTGGTCAGAAAAAATTATAAATTTTGAGACTTGTTTTGTGGTCTAGTATGTTATCTATCCTGGAGAATGTTCCATGTGCACTTGAAAAGAATGTGTATTCTGCCGGTTTTGGATGTAATGTCCTGTAGATATCTATTAAGTCCAATAATCATTTGGGCTTATCATTTGTATCATTTAAGACCACACTGTTTCCTTATTGATTTTTATGTCTGAATTAAGTGAGGTATTAAAGTCCCATATTATTATTGTATTATTGTCAATTTCTCCCTTTATGTCTGTTAATATTTGCTTTATATATTTAGGTGCTCCTATATTGGGTGCATATATGTTAATGAATGTAATATCTTCTTCTTGTATTGATCCCTTTATCATTATATAATGCCTTTCTTTGTCTTTTGTTATAACCTTTGTTTTAAAGTCTATTTTGTTTGATATGAGTATTGCTACTCCTGCTTTCTTGTTTCCATTTGCATGAAATATTTTTTTCCATCCCCTCATGTTCAGCCTGCATGTGTCTTTACCTCTGACGAGTGTCTTGTAAGCAATATATAGATCGATCTTTTTTTTTTTAATTCAATCAGCCTATATCTTTAGATTGGAGCATTTAGTTCATTGACATTTAAAGTAATTATTGATAGGTATGTAGTTATTGCCATTTCACTACTTGTTTTCTTGTTTGTTTTTGTAGTTCTTCTGTGTTTTATTCTTTTTTTTTGTTTTTTTCTTTGTGGTTTGATGATTTTCTATAGTGTCATGCTTGTGTTCCCTTATCTCCAGTTTTTGTGTATCTTTTGTAGGTTTTTGATTTGTGGTTACCGTGGGGTTTATATATGTTGACCTACAACTATATCTACTTATTTTAAACAGGTAGTTCTGCAAGTTCAAGTGCATTCTAAGAGATCTACATTTTATACTCCCCTCCTCCACATTTTGCATTGTTTTATGTCATATTTTACAACATCTTGTTTATCTCTTTACTGATTAATGTATTTATAGTTGATTTTACCATTTTTTGTCTTTTGATATTCATACTTGCTTATTTATGTGGTTGATCCTCAGCCTTTACTATGTATTTGTCTTTAGTAGTGGGATTTTTTTCCTTTGCTCTAGATTCTTATCTCTTGTTTTAACCTTTTCTTTCCCACTTAGAGAAGTTCCTTTTCTTCTTTTAGGGTAGGTTTAGTTGATGAACTCTTTTAGTTTTTGATTGTCTGAGAATTTCTTTCTCTTTTCTTAAATTCTAAATGATAATCCTGCCTGGTAGAGTATCCTAGATTCCAGGTTTTCCCTTTCAGCACTTTGAATATATCATGCCACTCCCTTCAGCCTGCAAAGTTTCTGCAAAGAAGTCAACTGATAGCCTTGTGGTGGTTTCCTTGAATATGACTGTTTTTTTCTTGCTGCCTTTAGAATTCTCTCTTTAACTTTTGCCATTTTAATTATGATATGTCTTGGTGTGGGTCTGGGTTCATCTTGTTTGGGACCTTCTGTGCCTCCTGTACATGAATATGTTTCCTTCTTCAAGTTTGGGAAGTTTTCAGCCATAATTTTATCAAGTACATTTTCAACCTTCATCTCTCCCTCTTCTCCTTCTGGGACCCCTATAATGTGAATGTTGGTTTGCTTAATGTCCCACAGGTCCCTTAAAATGTTCTCATTTTTAAAATTTGTTTTCCTTTCTCTGATCTGATTGGGTGATTTCCATTATTTTATCTTTCAGATCACTTATGTGTTCTATATCACCTAGTCTGCTATTAATTCCTTCTAGTGTGTTTTTCATGTCAGTTTTTGTATTCTTCAGTTCTGACTGGATCTTTTAAAAAATATTTTCTAGTTCCTTGTTAAAATTCTCACTGTGTTCATCTATTCTTTTCCTCAATTCAGTTAGCATTCTTACTACTAATGCTTTGAATTCTTTATCTGGTAAACTGTTTACTTCTTTTTTATTAGTTGTTTTTTCAGGAGTTCTCTTGCTCTTTCAATTGAAACAAATTTCTCTGTCTTCTCATTTTGCTTAACTTTCTCTTCTTTGTGAAATTAAGTGAAACAGTTTCTTGTGACAGTCTGAAGTTGTGTCCTTATGTGGGAGCATCCTTATACAGTCTCTGTGTGCCCAGTGGCTTCAGTGGGAGAGCTGGATTTGACATGAACGCAAGTCACATTTTTCCTCAGGGTGTGCTGCCAGCTATCACCTTGGTGGGCGGTAGGTCTGGAGAAGCAGGTGCTAAGGTCAGAGGCAGGTATGAGCTGGAGCTTTCCCTCTGCTCAGTGGCCATCACTGCCCTATTGGGGGCAGAGGTGGGTCTCAAGGTTCTGAAGCAGAAGCCATGAGGTTTGGGTCTGAGCCAGGTCTGTTCCCTTTAAGAGTGTGTTCTCTCCCACCAGAATTGGCATCTTCATCCCAGAGTGGAGCAGTGCTGAAGCAAGAGGGGCTGGTGTGCACACTCTTTGTGTGTCATGACACGGGCTGTGGTGGTTCTCAGTCAGCCATCTGGAATGTTTCTGATGCACTGTCCATGTAATTGCCAGTAATGGTTTCCCCCATGCTGCTCAGATAACACTTTGGGTCTGACCTGCTTCTGTGTCTCACAGCCAAGCTCCCAAGTGGAGCTCGAGCATTCACTTGGCTCGGGAGAGGCCCACCCTGGGAAGTTGTGGGAAACATACCAGCCACTAATGCAATTTTCAATCTGCCCCCTCCACCCTTCTTTGGGAGCAAGCAAGGATATGTGCCCTCTTCACGAGTGGAGTCCTGGCTTCTCATATTCCTCCTGTCAGTTCCACAAGCTCTCTAACCCACCAACTAGGCTCATCTTCCTTGTGTCAGACCACAGAGTTGGGGATCCCAATATTTGTCTCAAACTGCTGCATCCCCAAGGAGAGTCTCTACCTGTATAATCTCCCTTTTCCTCTGAGTCCTCTCCCAGGGGCACAGGTCTTGACCCAATGGCTTTTCTTCCCCTCCTACACAATTCCATGTGGATTTTTTTACAGCTTTGGTTGTACAGGAGTCTTTTTGCCAGTCTACTGTTAAGTTTTAAATGAGAATTGTTCCACGTGTAAATGTATTTCCAATGTGTTTGTGAGGGGAGTTTTGTGTCTTCCTAGTCCACCATCTTAATTGACATACTTCCTTCCCTATGTATTTTAGATGTAATTTTCAAATTCTATAATTTCTGGGAGTCTGGCTGGAATTAAATTGAATCCATAGATCAAAATAGAGATAAATGGCATCATAACAATATCAAGTCTTCCAATCCATATACATGATCTATCCATTTATTTAGATCTTTAACTTGTCTCCATGATATTTTATCATGTACTGTATACAGGTCTTGCACATATTCTGTTAAATTATTCCTACACATTTCGTATTATTGATGCTGTTCTAAAGGGTATTTAAAATTTGTAATTTCCAACTTTTGCTAGTACCGAGAAATAAAAAGGGTTTTATATTAATTTTACATTCTATGAACTTGCTAAACTCTCTTACTATTACTAATGGGTTTCTTTTGGTGATTTCCTTAGGATTTTCTACATAGATGATTATATTGTTTTTGAAAAAAAATAGTTTTACTTCTACTTTCCCAACCCATCTAGGAATTCCAGTACAATATTGAGTAAAAAGGCTAAGAGCTAACGTCCTTGATTTGTTCCTGATTATAGAAAAAAACCATTAAGTATGATGCTGTGGATTTATGTTTGATGGCATTTATCAAGTTGAGGAAGTTCCTTGTATTCTTAGTTTACTGAGATTTTGTATCATGAATGAGTGCTGAATTTTGCAAAAAGGTTTTCCTACATTTACTTAGAAGATTATATATATATATATTTTTTTTTTTCTTCTTCTTCTTCTTTAGTTTGTTAAAATGTTAAATTGCATTGATTCTTTATCAACCTGTAAAACTATCCCTGGGATGAACCCTACCTAGTAATGTTAAAACTTATTCTGGATTCTATTTGCAACATTTTCTTAAGAATTTTGCAGTTAAATTCAAAAAGTGTATTGGTCTGTAGCTTTCTTTTCTGTAATGTCTTTGAATGATATTGGTATCAGGGTATTTTGGCCTTGTAGTTTGAGTAAGGAAGTGTTCCTTCCTCTCATAGTTTCTCATAGGATCATTTGAAGAAAACAAATTCTACTAGTACTATAGATTTAGAAATAAACAATATAAGGTGAGATTGGAATTCTGTGTTTTATAATGTTTTACAATATACACACTATAATGTTTCATATAGAAGATATATATGCCATAATGTAAAATTACAGATGAGCATTAAATCAATAAAACATGCTATCTAAATATTTTTGTTATTGTGACTTCTACAGAAGTGAATTATAAGTCAAAACAACATGAAAGAGAAGTTCTCTTGTGTAAACAATTTAATAAAAATATTTTGAAAGCAAAGCTTATGTTACATCAACAAAGAATAGTAATAGGTAGGGTGTGGACAGGGAGAAAAAAATATGTTGGATTTCTCATCTTATATAGGGTAGAATTAACCCAAACCTTTTCATTCCTGGCTTTCAAATTTATAAAAAACAAGATTTAAAAATGTTTTTATAGTACTTAAATTTTATTACTAGTAGAACTAGAAGAAGTTTATATAACTACCAAATTTCTGCAGAGTTTGAAGGAAAATATAAATGGTCCATATGTTGTGTGTATGTATTTGTATGTGTGAGTGTGTATGCGGCCACACATACATACCAATGAGAAAAAAGAAAACTCAAGATGAGACCTACAATTTGAATTTGAGAGAAAATCAATTTTATTCCTCAATTAAATAAAAAGATATTCATTTTTTTCAAAGAACAACAACAACAGCTATTTGGGTTGGCCAAAAAGTTGGCTCGGGATTTTCTGTGCCATCATACGGAAAAACTCGAACGAACTTTTTGGCCAATCCAGTATATGCTTCTTAAGCAGATTTTCTAAAGACAAAGTGTCAGAGAATGTTAAACAACAACAACCAGAACAATGATGGATGCTCAAGAATTATCAAGCAAGGACAAATAAATGAAAAACATGTGGAAGTTAGAATGTAAAGCAAAAAACTTAAGCAGGACTAGAGAGACATCAATAAAATATATACACATAAATGAAAAAAGAACAATGACATATATTAACAGAATGAATAAGTTAACTTCAGGATAAAGGAAAACAAACAAACAGCAAAAAACCTTAGAAAAAAATTAACCAAACAGAGTTGTGTGAGTGACATTACACACCCATTTTAGCTTTTAGCAAGTTAAACTGGCTTAAAAATAAATGAGTATAGAAATTTTAAGTTATATAGTTACTAAAGTTAAACCAAGGTGTTTATGAATATATATATGCCAATATATTTATATAAAACATATAGTATCACAAATCATAGCCTATTACTTACTTAAATATTTTAAACTTTCCATTGAATACTGTCATAAACCTCCATGTACCCATCATTCATCTTCAGTAACTGTTAACTCCTAGCCTATATCACGTCATCCCACTCTGGATTATTTTAAAGCAAATCCAAGGCATCATACCATCCAACTACTAACATTCACTTTTTATCTCTTGTACATAATTTCAATAACATTATTATGTTAAAAATGAACAATTATTTACTAAATATGAGCAAATATATTTTTAGTGATGAAATTTCCCCAATTGTCTCATAAAATTAAAAAAATCTATTTGTTAAATTTAGGAGGATTGCAAGTCAAAAAGAAACAGCTACAATCAGAATACCAACTGTACAAACACACGAGAAAAATTCTAGAAGAAAATACATCAAAATGGTAACAATACTTTTCTGTGTTTTAAATGGAAACGTTTAAAATTGTCTTTTTACATCATCTTATAATTTTCTAAATTTCCTAGTAAATATTCAAAAGACCATTGCAGTCACTCATTACCATGATTAAACTAATGATGTGTTTATTAAATAAGATCAGCTTAATCTGGTTAAGAATGGTAATCAAATTGTTAGCTAACTGTTGGTTGTCTTTTTTTAGTACATTAATTTCTGAAGGATTTGTCTATGTGTAAAATACAAAAAAAATGAGGGATTATTAATTTTAAAAAAGCACATTCTTTTTAATATTATTTTGTCCCTAAATGGAATTTTAAAGCATTGTCCCCGTTAGCCATCATGCTCATTAAGCTTCCAAAACTAACTCTCCTTAACCAAATGCATTGCATTTTCAGATTTATTACAAAGCTGAGTCCAGAAAGAGTTAAAGTGGTGTTAGTAAAAAGTATGTATATTTGTATTACTATGCTATTTATATCCAAGAAGCTCATTACAGGAAATAGTCTGGATACTCAGTGGTATGTTTGAACCATAGATCTGTTTCATGTCTTGTCCCTGTTAAGCTGATGTTTCTGCATGAAACAAACTGCACTTAAACTCTTATATTTATTTTTCTGTCTCTGGGCCCTGGCTGAGGCTTCTTAAGATAGTTAGAAGATCTATATGGACTTTCTAGAGGTAGCTCTTGTTTCTGTGGTATTAAGAGGCAGAGTGATTTGGCAGATAGCAAAATTCAAATATGTGTAGGCTGTCCCTTGCCTCCTCTTCCTCTCTGTGCATCACACACACACAAACACACACACACACACACACACACACACACACACACACACCACATACACCTCTTCTTTGTTCTCTGAGGATCTCTGATAACTCCAAGGCTCTGAGGACATTTCATTTTATATTGGCCTCAAAGTTTAGACAGAGGAGAAATACTTCAGGTAGGAAAATAGAGACATACCCTGCATATTCCAAACTGCTTTCTAGATACCTAATTTTCCCACGATACTACTCTGTTGTTGGTAATCTAATGTGTTGTCTTCCCAGGTGTTTACAAATGTAAGATTTGGATTTGAATTTTCATTGCGAAGAAGACATTTAATAAAACTTCAGTTCTAGAATTTGATATTCAGTTACAAACAAGTGGGGGAAGGAGGTTGGGTTGTCATTGGTATGTTTCGGACCAGTAGGAGAAGAAATTTCCATAGTTCCCCCTAAATCATGCAATATCAGCAGTAGTACATTCTTCTGGTCCCGGGTAGGACAGCATGTTAGCTGGCCTATCCTCTGGAACAATGCTCTCTATCTCCAGTACATGCACTCACCCAAAGATAGGCACCTAGTGTTCAATAGAGTTTTGAACAAAAAGGTCTGGGTGACTTTCCATAGCCTGCCTAAGCAATTGCTTATGTGTATGATTTAAGGGGCACCGATAGATTGAAGACCCCTAATTGCTCTCTGGCCTGCCTTGGTGTCTATAATAAGCACCATTAGAGTAACTTCTTTGAGTTATGGCAGTTCAGCCCTAATGGGAGGAATAACATTAACCTTTTAGAACCAGTTTAAATGTTTGTATTGCTTAGTTTAAAAGATTAGTTGGCAGTCATCTAGAATGAATGGAGCACAAAACATATATTTTCTGGGGAGAAGGAGGGAGTTTGGGAAATTGTGTGTTATCAGAAGTGTCATTGCAAAGAAAAGCCCTGCCTAACCTGGACAGCATGAAGGTGGTGGCTTTCTTGAGAGAGTGTTGTCTAATTAATTAGTTACCTCACCTTCTTCTGGCAAATTCAATTCAGTGTGTGTTTCTCTCCAAAAAATGTTTAAGGTTTGGTCAAATTGTTCTAGTCCCATACTCCTGATGCCTTACATTTGGTTTCTCAGTTATGTTTCTCTAACATAGTTTGTGTTCTGGTGATTTTAAACCTCAGAATATAGTTTGAACATAGAACAAAGTAAATGTCTTGGGTTGTACAGATTGTAAATATTTCCACATAAAAAATGAGATGCTTTTATGTTTTGAGTTCAAGTTATATGTAAGTTGTATAATAAGATGTAATAACCTGAATGTATAACATCCTTGTTCATACAACCAAGCTCTAAAGTCTGATGTATACAGAATACAGGTCTTAGATGAGCATAACCTCTATATTGGCTTGTTTCTGGAATATGATTATCTCCAGTCTGTGTACCTTGAATCTGACACTCAAATAAACCCCAAGAAGAGAAGTGTGGTGAGAGAAGAAAGTTAACTCCCCTGAAATCATTACCTCAATTTTTCTCTGAGTGCTATTTAATGCATATTCACCAAACACGTAAACCTACAACAGACCCTTGAAACAATGATTTCTAGTTTAATATGGAAAGTCAGAAATGCTGGTTCATGGCTCCAATTCCCAATTCTAACTCTTTCCCTTGACTTCTAATCCAAACTTCTATGAATGTACATTTTAAAGACCAAAACTGGCATCGCCCCTAGGAAGTAAAGAGGAAACAACGTGTCAAAAATCCAGGGTAAATCGACAGTAATTGTATTGTTTTTGCAGTCCATGATTATATCCAATCTTCATGATTCTGAATAGGAAAGACAGCCACAAAGGCAACATGACTCTGAGATACCGACTGTCTGCACCCGACTCTGAAAATACAGGCAGAGCCCAGCTCACACAGACTTTAATCTGGGTCATTTAAAAGAAATTTGGTCTTTATCTAAAGCACAGTGAGAATCTATTGAAGAGTTTTAAATAGGAGAGAGATTTTACACTTTTAAATAATCACAAGGGCTTCAGTGTAGAGAGTAGTTTGTAAAACAGCAAGACTGTGTTCAAGACTAGGAAGGATGATAGCACTGGAGATGGGAAAAATGGAGAGTTTTAGGAAATAATCTAGGAGGAAGTAAAATGGGGAAGCCTTGAAGATTGATTGACTGTGAGTGGGTGGCAGAATTGGAGAGGTAAAAGAAGAAAATAATAAACACATGCTTAGCTGTAAGAGAATTATTTAATTTTATCCAGCATCTCTTTCTATTTAAAAGCAACAAAAATGGAAAAAGTCTATTAAGTAAGGAACAGAAGGAAGCTTCCTTCTAGTCATAGACAATATCAGTCTTAAAATAATAAACAAGCTCATATAGTATAGTTTCACAAAATATAGTTTGACACAATATAGTTTCAATTCTAAGATGCCTATTATTTCAGGATTTAATGTTTCTGAAATCAGGTGTGTCCTACAATTACAACTTTAACAATTTCCTGGTCATCAATCAGAAGACTATGTCATGTGCTATCTACACTGTATAGAATTGCTCAGTCTCTCATTTCTCTTATTTCCTTTTCTACCTTAGAGAGATAAAACCCCCTTTCTAAAGTCAAATATTCCCCTGTTAGTCTCCCAAAGCTATTTTCTTTCCGTTGTATTTTCATTCTTCTGTTTAATAAAGTCAGACAGACGTAGATTCAAATTCCACATGCCCTCCTTATCAGTTTTGTCACCTTGATCAGATAATGTAACCTATCAGAATTTCAGTTTCATCATCTTAAAGTGGGGATGAATGAACACTTATATTCCAGAGTTGTTTTGGTTTTAGGAGGACTTCATGTGTGAAACATCTTACATTATAACTGATGAATTATAGCTGTTCAATAAATTATAGTTATTATTATTTCACCAAGGTGCCCCTCTTTCATGATATGCTACAAAGAAGGGAATGATGTTAAATCATATTAAAATCAACTTAATACGTACCAAACTCTATTCATATCATCACCCCCTCATTTTTTCCATGGCATCTTTATTTCCTGATTGCTTTATTCCAATTCATGTTGTAGATGTTCCATCATTCTTTGAATTCCCCCATCTCACTAGAATTCTAACATCTGCTCTGTTGTTGTCTTATTGCTTCTATCTCTAAAATTTGCTTATATTTGTCTCTGTCTTTCCATTTTCATTTATTTTTATGCACATCTCCATCAACTCTTAACCATAAGCAATTTTAAATCACTGCAGTAGCCACCTAGACTGTGTAACCCACTTCTACTCTCTCATTATCATCTGCCAACATCTGTCCTTCCGCCCATGGCCATGTTGCTGTATACTGTCTCAAAAAAATTTGGAAGTTTCCCAATAAATAGTCACACTCACCATTTAAGCTCTTCCATGTCCTGTTTACATTCAATCCTTACAATCTTACGTCCCATTATTCTCCTACAAGGTGTTCATAGCTCAACATTAGACTACCTGCTGCTACACAAACATTCTGAATTTTCTTTTGTTTGAAAATTCATATTTTCCTTCTGCCTGGACATCTCATTAAAATCAATGACTGAAATCCTCTTAAGGTTTAGCTAAAATGCTTATTCTTCCAGGATGCTTTTTCCTTCATTCAGCCCATTTGACCAACTATAAAGAAGTCTGCCTATTCTGAATCTCCATAGCACTTTAAACCTCAAGTGTACCCCTTAGCCTATAAGAACTTGCAGTATAACTTTACAATTTATGGAATATCTCTCTGACTCAGGGTTATTATGAAATCTGTAAGTGCCCTAGGAAGCTAATCATTTTGTGCTTGTTGAAGAAGACAGTTTCTAGGTATGTTTTTACCATTTATTTGGAGAAGGGAATGAAAGTTGCATGGGGAATGAACAGAAGTAAACCACTATCATTCAAGATGTTCTCTCTAAAATTCAGCCTTGGATCCCCACATCATATCTCACTTTGTAAGCAAATCCAATACACTTGTTTTAAAATTAACATTAATAGTAACCTATTATTTAAGCAAGCGCCTTAAGAATGTTCCTCACCCTACACCCAGTCTGTCCTATCAAAAATTTCTTCTGCCACTTATAAGGACTTCTGATATACACATTGTCTTCATTTTATTTTATGTATTATGCCCCAATGAAGTTTTAGTACCCTATTTAGACTTGTGTCCTAGGCAAATTACTTGACTATCTTATTTATACTTATTCTGATCTCTGGGGAACTTTCAGGTGCTGAAAACAATCTTTGTAAAAAACGATCCCAACTCTCTGAAGCAAAATAAATTATGTCATAAGTAATTGCATGTTTTTAGTTCATACTAAATCAATACCTGTTTTGTGGGGAAAATGAGAATTCAGTGGACATCTGAAGAAGTATCTGATGATAATGAATGATGGAGGGGAAAACCAATTTAACTCTGAGTACCAATTTATTGCCTCTTTTAACAATTGTAGGCCAACCTGACACATCTTCTTCTCCTCACTGATAGTTACCATTTCAGTTTTTATTATTTTATTGTGACATTTAAATTTCTGGACATGAACTGTTAATAATGTTACATGTAAGTGATAAACTACTCTGAAGGATTTTTAACACGCACACATACAATATGTTTATTTTAATTGGTGTACTGCAGTATCTGTAGTGAGATACAAAGATGAAAACAGTTCAGATTAATGACTCTCTCATCTCTCATTTTGACAGCCCCTTTTTCAAAGCACTAGTATTACCCACTTAGAAAGTGGATCGATGCCAATGTTTAGAGCATTACTTCTTCCTTCAGCGCACCAGATGGTACTAAAAATTCAAAATATTTTCTACAACAGCTGTATCTTTAACAACAGAATTAATACTAGCCGAAATACCACTGCTATGTGAAGAGAATAATGATCAGGCTCTTAGGTTTAATATAACTAGCTCCATTCTAGGGAATAGTAAGAAACAAAAGCAACGAAACCGAAAACATAATCTGATCAACTCTTGCTAGATGTCAATCAGGTGTGCTGTCTGGTATCAAAAACCTGAAGTGTAATCTGAGTACATTTATCATGGAACAGCTGCTCCTCTCGGAATGTGAATTACACCTTCCTCTGGAGCAACCATTAATCCATTGACACATTTTCAGCACTAAGTTTTCCCAGAGAGCATCATAATTTTATTTAATCTCTTTCTTCATTTGAGGAAATAAATCTTTTAAGGAGGATTTGACTAGAAGTTAATCTTGAAATTCTTTTTTCTATATACAGCAGGTTCTTATTAGTCATCAATTTTATACACATCAATGTATACATGTCAATACCAATCGCCCAATTCATCACACCACCACCCCCACCGCCCCACGGCTTTCCCCCCTTGGTGTCCACACGTTTGTTCTCTACATCTGTGTCTCAATTTCTGCCCTGAATACCGGTTCATCTGTACCATTTTTCTAGGTTCCACGTATATGTGTTAATACACGATATTTGTTTTTCTCTTTCTGACTTACTTCATTCTGTAATGACAGTCTCTAGATCCATCCACATCTCAACAAATGACACAATTTTGTTCCTTTTTATGGCTGAGTAATATTCCATTGTATATATGTACCACATCTTCTTCATCCATTCGTCTGTTGATGGGCATTTAGGTTGCTTCCATGACCTGGCTATTGTAAATAGTGCTGTAATGAACATTGGGGTGCACGTGTCTTTTTGAATTGTGATTTTCTCTGGGTATATGCCCAGTAGTAGGATTGCTGGATCATACAGTAATTCTATTTTTAGTTTTTTAAGGAACCTCCATACTGTTCTCCATAGTGGCTGTATCAATTTACATTCCCACCAACAGTGCAAGAGGGTTTCCTTTTCTCCACACCCTCTCCAGCATTTGATGTTTGTAGATTTCCTGATGACACCCACTCTAACCGGTGTGAGGTGATACCTCACTGTATGAGGTATGATTTGCATTTCTCTAATAATTAGTGATGTTGAACAGCTTTTCATGTGCTTCTTGGCCATCTGTATGTCTTCTTTGGAGAAATGTCTATTTAGGTCTCCTGCCCATTTTTGGATTGGGTTGTTTGTTTTTTTAATATCGAGCTGCATGAGCTGTTTATATATTTTGGAGATTAATCCTTTGTCCGTTGATTCATTTGCAAATATTTTCTCCCATTCTGAGCGTTGTCTTTTCGTATTGTTTATGGTTTCCTTTGCTGTGCAAAAGCTTTGAAGTTTCATTAGTTCCCATTTTTTCATTTTTGTTTTTATTTCCATTTCTCTAGGAGGTGGCTCAAAAAAGATCTTGCTGTGATTTATGTCAAAGAATGTTCTTCCTATGTTTTCCTCTAAGAGTTTTATAGGTTTGGTCTTACATTTAGGTCTCTAATCCATTTTGAGTTTATTTTTGTGTATGGTGTTAGGGAGTGCTCTAATTTCATTCTTTTACATGTAGCTGTCCAGTCTTCCCAGCCCAACTTATTGAAGAGACTGTCTTTTCTCTATTGTATATCCTTGCCTCCTTTGTCATAGATTAGTTGACCATAGGTGCGTGGGTTTATCTCTGGGCTTTCTATCTTGTTCCATTGATCTATGTTTCTGTTTTTGTGCCAGTACCATATTGTCTTGATTACTGTAGCTTTGTAGTATAGTCTGAAGTCAGGGAGTCTGATTCCTACCACTGCGTTTTTTTCCCTCAAGACTGCTTTTGTTATTCGGGGTCTTTTGTGTCTCCATAGAAATTTTGAGATTTTTTGTTCTAGTTGTCTAAAAAATGCCGTTGGTAATTTGATAGGGATTGCATTGAATCTGTAGTTTACTTTGGGTAGTATAGTCATTTCCACAATATTGATTCTTCCAATCCAAGAACATGGTGTATCTCTCCATCTGTTGGTATCATCTTTAATTTCTTTCATCAGTGTCTTATAGTTTTCTGCATGCAGGTCTTTTGTCTCCCTAGGTAGGTTTAGTCCTAGGCATTTTATTCTTTTTGTTGCAATGGTATATGGGAGTGTTTTCTTCATTTAACTTTTTCATCATTAGTGTATAGGAATGCAAGATATTTCTGTGCATTAACTTTGTATCCTGCCAACTTTACAAAATTCATTGGTTAGCTCTCGTAGTTTTCTGGTGGCATCCTTAGGTTTCTCTATGTATAGTATCATGTCATCTTCAAACAGTGACAGTTTTACTCCTTCTTTTCCAATTTGTATTCCTTTTATTTCATTTTCTTCTCTGATTGCTGAAGCTAGGACTTCCAAAACTACGTTGAATAATAGCGGTGAGAGTGGACATCCTTGTCTTGTTCCTGATATTAGAGGAAATGCCTTCAGTTTTTTTATCATTGAGAGTGATGTTTGCTGTGGGTTTGTCATAAATGCCCTTTATTATGTTGAGGGAGGTTCCCTCTATGCCCACTTTCTGGAGAGTTTTTATCATAAATGGGTGATGAATTTTGTCAAAAGCTTTTTCTGCATCTATTGAGCTGACCATATGGTTTTTCTTCTTCAATTTGTTAATATGGTGTATCACACTGGTTGATTTTCATATATTGAAAAATCCTTGCATCCCTGGGATAAATCTCACTTGATCATGGTATATGATCCTTTTAATGTGTTGTTGGATTCTGTTTGCTAGTATTTTATTGAGGATTTTTGCATCTATATTCATCAGTAATATCAGTCTGTAATTTTCTTTGTTTTGTAGTATCTTTGTCTGGTTTTGGAATTAGAGTGATGGTGGCCTCATAGAATGAGTTTGGGAGTGTTCCTTCCTCTGAAAACTTTTGGAAGAGTTTGAGAAGAATGGGTGTTTAGCTCTTCTCTATATGTTTGATGGAATTCATCTGTGAAGCCATCTGGTCCTGGACTTTTATTTCTTGGAAGATTTCTAATCACAGTTTCAATTTCATTGCTTGTGATTTGTCTGTTCATATTTTCTATTTCTTCCTGATTCAGTCTTGGAAGGTTATATCTTTCTAAGAATTTGTCCATTTCTTCCAGGTTGTCCATTTTATTGGCATAGAGTTGCTTATAGTAGTCTCTTAGGATGCTTCATGTTTCTGCGGTGTCTGTTGTAACTTCTCCTCTTTCATTCTAATTTTATTGATTTGAGTCCCCTCTCTCTTTTTCTTGATAAGTCTGGCTAATGGTTTATCAATATTGTTTAACTTCTCAAAGAACCAGCTTTTAGTTTTATTGATCTTTGCTATTGTTTTCTTTGTTTCTAATCATTTATTTCTGCTCTGATCTTTATGATTTCTTTCCTTCTGCTAACTTTGGGTTTTGTTTGTTCTTCTTTCTCTAGTTCCTTTATGTGTAAGGTTAGATTATTTTTTGAGGTTTTTCTTGTTTCTTGAGGTACACTTGTATAGCTATAAACTTGCCTCTTAGAACTGCTTTTTCTGCAACCCATAGGTTTTGGATTTTTGTGTTTTCATTGTCATTTGTCTCCAGGTATTTTTTTATTTCCTCTTTGATTTTTTCAGTGATCTCTTGGTCATTTAGTAATGTAGTGTTTAGCCTCCATGTGTTTGTGTTTTTAACGTTTTTTCCCCTGTAATTCATTTCTAATCTCATAGCATTGTGGTCAGAAAAGATACTTAATATGATTTCAATTTTCTTAAATTTACTGAGGCTTGATTTGTGTCCCAAGATGTGATCTATCCTGGAGAACATTCCATGCTCACTTGGCAAGAAAGTGTAATCTGCTGTTTTTGGATGGAATGTACTGTAAGGATCAATTAAATCTATCTGGTCTGTGGTGTCATTTAAAGCTTCTGTTTCCTTATTTATTTTCGTTTTGGATGATCTCTCCATTGGTGTAAGTGAGGTGTTAAAGTCCCCCACTAGCACTGTGTTACTGTCAATTTCCTCTTTTACAGCTGTTAGCAGTTTCCTTATGTATTGAGGTGCTCCTCTGTTGGGTGCATATATATTTATAATTGTTATATCTTCTTCCTGGATTGATCCCTTGATCATTATGTAGTGTCCTTCCTTGTCTCTTGTAACATTCTTTATTTTAAAGTCTATTTTGTCTCCTATGAGAATTGCTACTCTAGCTTTCTTTTGATTTCCATTTGCATGGAATATCTTTTTCCATCCCCTAACTTTCAGTCTGTATGTGTCCCTGGGTCTGAAGTCAGTCTCTTGTAGACAGCATATATATAGGTCTTGTTTTTGTATCCATTCAGCAAGCCTGTGTCTTTTGGTTGGAGCATTTAATCCATTCACGTTTAAGTAATTATCGATATGTATGTTCCTATGACCATTTTCTTAATTGTTTCAGGTTTGTTTTTGCAGGTCCTTTTCTTCTTTTGTGTTTCCCACTTAGAGAAGTTCCTTTAGCATTTGTTGTAGAGTTGGTTTGGTGATGCTGAATTCTCTTAGCTTTTGCTTGTCTGTAAAGCTTTTTATTTCTCCATTGAATCTGAATGAGATCCTTGGCGGGTAGAGTAATCTTGGTTGTAGATTTTTCCCTTTCATCACTTTAAATATATCATGCCACTCCCTTCTGGCTTGTAGAGTTTCTGCTGAGAAATCAGCTGTTAACCTTATGGGAATTCCCTTGTATGTTATTTGTTTTTTTTCCCTTGCTGCTTTCAATAATTTTTTTGTTTTTAATTTTGCCAATTTGATTACTATGTGTCTCAGTGTGTTTCTCCTTGTGTTTATCCTGTATGGGACTCTCCATGCTTCCTGGACTTGGGTGGCTATTTCCTTTTCTATGTTAAGAAAATTTTCCACTATAATCTCTTCAAATATTTTCTTGGGTCCTCTCTCTCTCTTTTCTCCTTCTGCAACCCCTAAAATGCAAATGTTGTTGCATTTAATGTTGTCCCAGAGGTCTATTAGGCTGTCTTCATTTCTTTTCATTCTTTTTTCTTTATTTTGTTCTGCAGCAGTGAATTACACCATTGTGTCTTCCAGATCACTTATCCATTCTTCTGCCTCAGTTTTTCTGCAGTTGATTCCTTCTAGTGTAGTTTTCATTTCAGTTATTGTATAGTTTATCTCTGTTTGTTTGTTCTCTAATTCTTCTAGGTCTTTGTTAAACATTTCTTGCATCTTCTCGATCTTTGCCTCCATTCTTTTTATGAGGTCGTGGATCATATTCACTATCATTATTCTGAATTCTTTTTCTGGAAGGTTGCCTATCTCCACTTCATTTAGTTGTTTTTCTGGGGTTTTATCTTGTTCCTTCATCTGCCTTTTTATCTTGTCTCTCTTTCTGTGAATGTAGTTTTTGTTCCACAAGCTGTAGGATTGTAGTTCTTCTTTCTTCTGCTGTCTGTCCTCTGGTGGATAAGCCTATCTAAGAGGCTTGCACAGGTTTCCTGCTGGGAGGGACTGGTGGTGGGTAGAGCTGAGTCTTGAAATTCTTTAAGTTGCAATAATATTATCTTTTTTATTATAAGATATAAAAGATCTTGTGAAGAATATGAGGACTTTAAGTCTGGTTTAAAATAGTGCTTGACATATATAACTTAAATCCAACAGTCTGATGAACCTATGCATCTGATTTGTGCATACCCACAAAAATAGTAAACAGGTTATTAGTTAGAAAATCATAGAAACAGAAGATAGAGATGATGATGAGTATTAGTCTAAGTGTAAAGGGAATTAACTTAAAGTGTTAATAAACACCTATAGGAAGATGAAATAATAGTAACAAGGATTTTATTCTTTTCATTCATTCAAGTGAGTAAAATAACACACGAGGTAAGTATTTTATATAGTTTTAAGAAAATAAAGAATGCAAAAGTAATGTTAGGTTTATACTATTAACTTTTCAAGAGAAATTTTGCTTCAACATAAGACTAATTGTTAGTTTATTTAGTGATCTGCCTTTATGATTTTAAGATATATATGTCTCTCCTGAAGTCAAAGCACATTGTTATGGTGAAATAGATTATTTTAAAACTAACTTCTATCCAATAGAATCTAAAGAGAGGAAGTTTACTGAGGGACTACTTAAAGTATAGATTAGGAAAATGTCATTTGCACTTTTGTCATTAAGAATCAGAGAGATCAAACTCCCTCAGATATGCTTTGAATGATAATTAAAAGGCAGTCAGGTGCTGACTTCAACAGCAGATATCCTAAAACTGGAATGATGCAGAGAAGATTAGCATGGCACCTGCACAAGGATGACAAGCAAATTTGTGGTGTTCCATATTTTTGAAATCAGAAAGAAAAAAAGCAGTCAGTAAAATACTCTTGATAAGGGGAGTGAAGACAGCCAATTGCAATTTTAAAATCAAGATTTCTCAACTTCAGAATAATTGATTTTGTGGATGTATAATTCTTCATTGTTGGGGGGAGAAGAACTGCCCTGTGCATTTTAGGATGTTAAGCAACATCCCTGGTTTCTCCTCACTAGATGATAGTAGCACCCTTAATTGTGACAACCAAAAGTATCTCCAGGCTTTACCAAATGTCTCCTAGGACACAAAGTCTTTCTCATTTAAAAACAACAGCTTTAGGCTGACAATTTGCAGCCTTTAGGTATGGAATTTATTTAGGTAGCTCAAAATAATGACAAGGAATAACATCAGATGTAAACTTCTTGAGGGTGTAGACTATCATTTTATCATGACTTCTTAGTACGGCTCTTGTAAAAAAAGAGGCAACTCATAAAGGAGGAAAATTACAAAATCAAGCTTAAGGAGAATTGCAAAGAATTCTAATTTACATCAGTAAATATCTGGGGCATAGTTGTGAAAATGGATTAAAAGGATGCTAAACAAATGAGGAAAAAGCATTAGTTCAGGGTGAATTTTACATGTAGGAGCACTTATCAGAGATTCCATGCACAATTTTAAACAGTTAAACGTAGTTTTAATTTACTTAATCTGTTGACTAAAACCTTGATTCAAAGCTAGTACTAGCTGAAGATGACAATATGATACACCAGGAATATCTCCCTACTTAGAAAAAAATTGCACTGTCAGATGTGACTATTTTGAAACTCTAGAGCTGCTGAAGGCTTGCAACTTCCAGGGAAAATCTTGGATAGTAAGTTGTAGTTAATTTCAGTCAATTTTAGCTCTTATTACAGTAGAAGCTACCCTTCACCTCAACCACCACCCCAAGCCACGTGGCAGGCAACGCACATACAAAAATCAGGGAAGTATGACCTACTTAAAGGAAAAAGAATAATCTACAGAAACTGTCTCTGAAAGACCTAATGGCTGATATACTAGACAAATACTTTAAAACAATTATTTTAAAGATGTTCAAAGAACTACAGGAATATGTAGAGGAAGTCAAGAAAATGATGTATGAACAAAATAGAAATATCAATAAAGAGAAAATCTAAAAAGAAACCAAAAAAATGCTGAAAAGTACAATAACCAAAATGAAAAATTCACTAGAGGGATTCAAAGGCAGATTTGAGCAGACAGAAGAATCAGCAAACTTGACAATGGAAATTATCAAGGCTGAGGAACAGTAAGAAAAATGGTGAGGAAATCCAACAGAGCCTAAGGGACCTGTGGGATGCCATCACATATGCACCATGGGAGTCCCAAAAAGAGAAGAGAGGAAGAGAATAAAGGATAAAGAGAATATTTGAAGAAACAATGGCTGAAAACGTCACAAATTTGATGATAGACATGAATATAAACATCCAAGAAGCTCAATGAACTTTAAGATGAACTAAAAGACCCATACTGAGAAACATAATAAAAATTTTAAAAGCCAAATACAAAGACAGAACCTTAAAAACAGCAGAACAAAAATGAATCATCACACACAAGGGATATTTATTAAGAATATCAGTAGATTTCTCATCAGAAACTTTGGAGGCCAGAAGACAGTGTGGGTCAATATAGTCAAAGAACTAAAAGAAAAAAAACCTGTCAATCAAGAATCCTATATCCAGCAAAACTGTCCTTTAAAATTGAGAGAGAAATTAAGACATTCCCAGATAAACAAAAGCTGAAGGAGTTTGTGACCACTAGACTGTCCTGCAAGAAATGCTGAAGGGAATCATTCAGAGAAAAATGAAAAGACACTGGACAATGACTTGGAGCTGTATGGAGAAATAAAGGTAAATACATGGAAAATTATAGTTATCATTACTGTAACTTTTGTTAGTATATCTGAATCCTGTTTTACATAACTTAAGAGACTGATACATTTAAAAGGATTATTAGTTTATGTGATAGGGCACACAATATATAAATATGCAATTTTGTGACATCAACAACCAAAAGAGGTGGGGATGGAGCTGCAAAGAAGCAGAATTTTTGTATGTTATTGAAGTTAAGCTGGTATAAATTCAACTTAGAGTGTTATAACTTCAAGATGTTAAATGAAATCTCCATGGTAACCATCAAAAAAATAGCCATAGAATATACACAAAAGGAAAGGAGAAAGAAATTTCTCCCTAACAGTAATTGCTTTAAATGTAAATGAATTAAACTCTCCAATCAAAAGAAAGAGATTGGTAGGGTAGATAAAAATGCATGATTCAACTGTATGCTGTCTACAAAAGACTCGGCAATCCAAAGTTTTGTAGGTACCCATGGCTTACAGTGCTATCCCTTAAAGCTGTGCTCACAGGTTGTTAAAAATAATAAGTGGCAGGCTAGATTTGACCTGCAGGTTGTAGTTTGCCAACCTCTAGTCTATATGACTAAAGCATGTAAAGATGTCCCCTTTAAAGTTAAGAAGTTGCTACTGTGCCATTAATCACCATAGCAATCCATGAGTTTCTTTGCATTTTGGAGGCAAGGTGTATTACACTGAGGTATAAATATAATATTTTTACCTTTAGCCTGAAATGCTGGTTTTGACTGGGTCCATAGAAAGAAAAAGTGGTTCAGATGACAATGGATGTAGTTCTGACACAGAGATTTCAGTGGTTCTCATGGTGTTTCTAGCAGATTAAAAGACCATGTGAAGAATATGGCATAGTGGAGGGTCTTAGGATTTCAGAGCACAGCCTTAAATTCTTTAGCAAGTATCTGCTTTCGAAAAACTTTAACCTGGTATACATTGAATACTAAGTATATGACTATGTAATCCAAAGTGCCCATCATGAACTGGATGCTCTGTAATCTACATAGACATAAAGTCAAATATTCCAAGCTGTACTTCGCCAACAAGTAGAAGTAAAAAAAATGAGGTTGGAGCTGAACTGATTCTGTAGAAACAAATATATGCATGAGTCAGTTGCTTAAATTTCTTGCCTTTCTATATCTGCTTTGCCAGCCCTTATTGAACACAACTTACGGTTTCATGGGGGCGTTCTCTATGATGAGATGAAGTGAAGATGGAATAATTCATTTGGCTTATTTTACAAATATATTTTTGTGGTATTCTGGCACCAGCTGAAAATGGTCTGTGGATACATTAGAGCCCCATTAAATTATGATCATAGTAAATAATGAAGAAGTGATATTTCACCTGTATAAAAAATCAGTTGAAGTATCTCTTTTTTCTCTTATAGTGGAAGGAGATATGATGGTCTAAATCAAGGATACATATAAATCTTAAGTCTGTGACTCATGAACTTTTAGGAAGAGATATGGAGATAAAACTCCTAGAATCATCTTATAATATGTCCCATATGAATGCCCACCAAAAAGCTCACACTTGTTGACAAATTCTGTAGATATCCTTGAGCCCCATTTCTCAGTCATTGACAGTGGGTTCATGGCACAGTAGCAGAAGTTCATGCATTGCAGTCTGGACTACATAGACCTCCTCTAGCTCTGGATCCAATCAAAATGATAGCCTTGCAGCTCAAAGGTAAAGTATTATACTTTATGTATTATACATTGCCTCCAAATGCAAAGAAATCTATTATTTTGTCTCGTAGAAACAGAGGACCTTGATGAAAAGGGTCATATTCTTAAGGATAAGTGATTTGCATGGACTAAAGTAAAAGGACTTGCTTTCACTAAGGTTGACTCAACTACTGCCATCACCGACTTCTCATTTTGCAAACAGAAACAACCTGCCATGAATTCCCATTATGTTGAGTTAGCTAGTTAGTTACCCGGTGGCTGGTTGATTATAATGGAATGCTTTCTTCTTGGGTGCAAGTACCTATTCCAATTTATTCTCATTAGAAGATATTTATTCTAAATGAAGTTTGCTCCTCCTGTTTACCATACTTCTTCCAGCACCATCATCAGCGGACCTAATAATGCTTTGTATGCCATCATCATATCCTGTACCAAATGTATTCTCCTCGCTTTACAATGAAAGATTCAAGACCTAGAGCTAATGCCCATAAATTCACTGTTCTTATGAAGACTCCGTTTCCCATAAGCAGCTGGCCTTACAGAATGGTTGAGTGCTTTGTAAAAGACTCATTTACCTCACCATCTGGGGACCCTGTGAGGTTGAGATGCTGTCCTGCAGGAAAGGATATATGTTCTGAACCAGTGGTTCTGTTTCTTCTGTAGCTGTAACACAAGAGTCTGAGAATTAAAAGGTAGACTTGGGGAGAATTTCTCATATCATACCAAATAACTCACTCACAAAATGTTTGCTTTTGCTTTCTGTTCCTAAAATTCTTTGCTCTTTTGTCTTATTTTTTCACCGAGTGACATAACCCAATGGCTCTATTGAACTGGAAAATAAAACTGCTAATTTATCATTTGGGAATTTTCACACCATTGACTGAATAGGCAGATTTAATTTATCCTTACTATCAGGAAGAGATGAGATTGTTGCTACTCAGTGGGGGCTGGAAGGACTGTGGATGGAACACAGGTCATTCTCTGGGGATACTTCCTTTTACTGCCATGTCTGGTAGTAAAAGTTGAAGACTACTACAAGAGGCTTAGATCCCTAACCAACTGAAATGTATATCAAGGATAGAGGAACCTGGAATATAAAGTAGAAAAGGGAATTCAAATATTCAGCTAATACCTATGACAAACTGTGGAAATGACAATTGTAGTCACTTCTTATGTGTATGTGTATATATATACATACCCACACATGTATGTGTATGTCTACATGCATATATAAACATGCAGATGTATGTATATATTCATGTTTGAATGTACATAAGTTTATATACAACACATATGTGTATTTCATTGTTGTATATAAGGTACATATTGGGATATTTAGTAACTAGTTGATATGATTGAATCAGCATCTTGATGGGACTAGAGGAGGAATAGACATCACTTTCAAATTCTGAACATTGCCCTAATGAGAAATTGAGGTGCTCCATTTGTTGAGAGGGTGAGAGCACTTGGTTTGTATGAGCAATGTTTGCATTTTTGTTAGAAAGTCATAATT